>NW_020837947.1:5072310-5494453 GCF_003676395.1 Aethalodelphis obliquidens
GGGGGGGGGGGGGGGGGGGGGGGGGGGGGGGGGGGGGGGGGTAAATAAGTCATGAAAATCTGAAAATCTGTAGCAAGCATAGCAATCCATCACATTAATATACACTAAACATAAATATGGAGGCAGATAAATGAAAAAATCAACTAAGAGAAAGATATAAAAGGAAAAACCTTAAATGGGTCTCCCATTATCAAAAGGACAGAATCTAAAATCCAGGCATTTAAGCTTTTCTACAGTAGAGAATTACTTTCTTTCTCCTACGAAATGTTCTCACATTCAAGGATAGCGTTCCCTTTGTCTACAGCACTACTCCCTTACCTTTTCACCACTTCAATCTTATCTTTCAAGAGCCAGGTGAAGTTTTTTACCTCTTTTCCTGCAACATTCCATAATCTCCCTACCCTAAAGTGACCTCTTTAGCAAGTCTTTAGTCCCCTCTAGTTTATATTACTTTTATTTCATGCTATCTACCCTACTCAGACAACTTGAAGGTATGGAATGAATCTGAAGCCCTGTTGTATTCCTCCTAACATCCCACACATAGTATGCATTCAAATATTTGCAAATAGAATAAAAAATTTCAAATAAATATGTTGTCATTAAAAGCTAATATGTGAAATATGCAACTCTGACATTACTCAAAAATTGCATGTCACATAAGAGCAATCGCTTTACTGGAATGCAGCATCAAATGCTGATTTCCAATTACCACATTACAGAAATAGGTATTCACAGGGCCCAGTTACAACACTCAGTAACTTAAGGCTTTTTAAACAGTAAGTAATAAACTTCTGAAACCACTGATATTATCACCACACAACTTCCTGAAAGCAAAATGATATGTCCAATAGAGAAGAGTTAATAAATTTAACAAGCAGAAACTAACACACCATTGTAAAGCAATTATACCCCAATAAAGATGTTAAAAAATAAATAAATAAATAAAAATAAATTTAACAGACCTCTATAAGACGGACTATGTTACCATAAAAATTATATTGTTAAAGGATATAAAATGGCAGGGGAAAATGCTCATGATGTAATTTATTTTTAAAAAAACACACTCAGTGATACTACTAAAATAGGATCCCAATGTTGTCATATCCATAAATGGGGGGGGGGGAATAAAAGAATGGAAGGAAATTCACCAAAAATGTTAAGAGTCACTATCACTGATTTATGGGTGATTTTCATTTTTTCATTGATACATTTTAGGTTTTTTTCCATGAGATGAAGATTATTTGTTGTGATAAGAATACATGTGTCTAATTCCTTATAACAATACATTTTTAATGATTACTAGGAGGAAGATATTTAAGATTCTCATAAACTCTCAAATGACTATAAGAAACTGTCTGAAAAATGTATGCACAAAATCTTCCCCTGAAAAATAAAAATTCACATTAAGATTCAAAGACAGTATGCTATGATAACTCTCTGCCCTCACACCATCACGTTTCCCAGGATTCAGAGACCACAAACCACCCTGTTGTGAAAGGTAAATTTAGAATGTTTGCATCTTCAGGGAATCCCCGGCCGCCCAGTGGTTAGGACCAGGCGCTTTCACTGCCGGGTTCGATCCCTGGTCAGGGAACTAAGATCCTGCAAGCCATGTAGCGTGGCCAAAAACAAAAAAAGTCTGCATCTTCAATTCTCTACATTTCAAGAATAACAAAATGGAGAGAAAGAACAGTCTGGGGAAAATGCAAGTTATTAACAGTTCTACAAAGGTACCACAGTAGATCTCTTCTTCCCTGGTCCTCTACATATAAACAAAGATAATTATCTATTCTTCTCTCATGTCTGACTTCAACTTCAAGTGATGGAAGGAAAAATGGTATTTTACGATTGACTTGGCAATTTAAAAATACCTCAGTATAGCAACTAGAAAAATATAATTTAAATGCATTAATTATTAATGAAACACATACTTCCACAAATCAGAAAGTTCATAAGAAGGAACTTGAATAAGCAATATTTATTTAACAATTGCAAGGCATTTTTAAAGCAAAATTATATAATATTTACCTAACCAAAAAAAAAAAAAAAAAAACCTGACAAGGAATGCTATAAACTATAATAAACTGAGATAAGATTACCTTTTTACTGCTGATAATTTTTTATTACTATAGTAAAACTATAATCTCCAAAAGAACTTTATCATGCAATGGTAAACTATGGCACACTTTTTTTTTCTTACTTAGATTAATAAACAGGAATCAATTACCTGGTTAAAGATTTTAGAATTGCAAAGATAGTATACAAACAGAATACCTTTAAACAGACTTAGTCCCCTTCCAAAACAAACAAAAACTCTTCAAACAACGAAGTTGTAAAGGTAAAAACTGTATTTCAGAAAATTGCTGTAATCAATCCAATGTCCTACACCAGTCATATTTTATATATTTTCTATAGCTAACACACGGTCTCTTAAAAAGACAAATTCTTTAAAGAAATACCACAACTGATTTACATACCACCCCAAATATTAAAGTCAATAACCAATATTTGTTACATTCCTCAGCAACTCTTCTCTTACAATTTAAAGGAGAAAAATTTCCTATTCTGGCAAGAGGGTTATTTCTCAACACATTTTAATCACTAAACACTGTCTTTTGTGTACTAGTATCTCCATCTGCTGGAACATAACTTCCTTACTACCGAAAGTTCTTAAGGACAAAAACTTTACAGTAGAGATTTTGCAACTACTTAGAAATAAAATTTTAATACTTAAGTTCTACCTAGGGGTTTTCTCTAACTCACAGGAACTTTAAAGCCTAAAGAGCTATCCTTATTCTTTTACTGATATTATTCAGAAGAATTTACTAAATTAAAACACTTTGCCTGCTATGTTCTCTTCTCTTCCTGCCCTTCAGGCTTAAGATACAAATCACTAGCCTGAACAGCACAACCTTCTCCTTTTAAGTTAACTATCTCTCTGGATCTTACCTCCATAAATATACATACTCACTAACCCCTGATTATAAAATATATTCTCCTCTAATTTCTGCTAGACATGGGGTAAAAGCTAATAGAAACAGTCAGTATAACAACAAAAGAACTTAGCTAATAAATGACATCATCAAAAGGTCAAAAACAAGATTTGGTAGGAAAAAGAAAAACCCTATAGATAGAATAAAGCCAAAGAAAGAAGGAAGAAAATCACAATCAGAAGAACAAGAGGTTACTGGTTCTACCTATCATCTGTAACGTGTCTAAAATGTATAAAAAACATTTAAACATGTTCAGTAGTTTTACTATTATTAGTAATATTATTTTGAAAGTATGTTCTCTACATTGTAGGATAAAGTAAATAAGTAATTCTGTCATTGTCAGAAACCATGATATTTTGGTGTTGGCAGAAAAAGAAAGATATCATTATAAAAGTAAATATAATGTTAAAATAGAATTGAAAATACAAACATGAATTCATTAATTTAAAAACGATACTGTCTAGCTCAGAAAATGGCCAATGGCGTGGAAGTAACCTCACCCTGACAGCAATCAACATGTTTAATGCCTAAATTCACATCTCTAATACCATTTCCATTAAAAAGGACCTTGGAGAAAGGGTTAATTCTAGCTGTGGGGCAGGTGAGCTTGGGGCATCAAACTGTCCCAAAAAGCAAGGAAGATTTCAAAAGACACAAGAGCCAGTTAGATTATCACAGGCCAAAATTGTGAAAACCTGAATATCAAAAAGAATATTAATTGCAGTGAGTCTATGAAGATCCATGAGCCCATAATGATTATCATGAAACACAGAAAAAATTCATTAGTCACCATTTGAGCCAGCTAGGAAACCAACACTTTACTTTGACAACCAACCAATAATTAATAAGAATAATCACCGATCTGACTTTTCCATTAGGAACTTATTTTATAATAGTCATATTCCCTGCTGATGAAAGAAAGCTTTACCTTTTAAAGAACACCTAACTTTACAGTGGAAGGATCAGTCTATCTCCACTCTAACCCAGATTATCAATTTTAGGTTCACTAACAGTAGAACCAGAACTGTGCCCCCAGAGCAATGCAACATTAAATACACAGTATCCCCTATGACATTATACTGGAACCTGTCCAATTCTTTAGATCTAACTGCCAAAGTAATAGATACAGATGACATAAAGGAACAAGCCCAGTGACAAGAAAGTTACATTAATGTCATAAAAAAAAAAAGGGATGGTTCTAGATTTAAAAGACTTCAAGTCCTAACAACCAGATTCAATGAATGGTCCTGAGTCAGATTCTGATTTGCACAAGCCAGTTCGGTCACAAAGAATATCTGGGGGACAACTACAGAGATCTGAATGTGGACTGGTTATTATATTAGTTGTAGGATTAATCCATTTTGTTCAGTGTGAAGTCACTATGTAGAATACTGCTAGTTTTTAAAGAGATACCTAGGGCCTTATGAGTAAAGAAAAAATAATTTGTATGCATGTTTATTTTTAGATAAACACCATTTTTTTAAAAACTCTAGAGTTTAAATCTAAAATGCAGAAAGATCAAAATATATTTTTGTTAAATATTTCGAGAAAATATAACAATTTCTTAAAATTCCCTAATCTCTTAACTCTCCACATTATATCCAAATTCTACTTCCTTAAATCCATATATTCTATACACTCTTCTTAGTTTACCCCCAAAGATTTCATTATGGCAACCTGATATAACCCAAGCCATCGATGGTTCCTTACCAAACAAGCTGAACTATTCACCCTGGCATTCAAGGTCCATCACAATATAGCCCTGAATTAGTCTTCTGGCTCTGCTCTTCTAATTCTCACTAGTTCTCTATATGCATTTGCCATTCCAAGTAACTTCACCTAAACACACTTTGTGAAAGTCTTTCAATCTCCCATCACTACTGTTCTGACACCACTGCACTTTTCTCTTCTGCTGGAACATCCTTCACCCCCTCATTCACCTCATTAAATACCGATTAATAATACCATTCACCTATGAATACCAACCCAGGTTCCACTTCTCAAAACAACCTTACTAGACACTTCAGCTCAAAGTGACTTCTTCTGAACTTTCAGAATGTTACTAGTGAATGATTCTCCTGCACACAAAAATTAGGTGATGCACATGTGGATAAATTACCTTTCTCCGTTTTTCTCTTCTTCTCTCATACTCTACAAACTGCTTTGCTTATCTGCTTGTCCATCCTATCAAAAACAACCTTAAAATGTTGACAGAAGTTAGATGATGCAGCCTTAGAGTCTACGAAGCTCTTTTGCATATAATATTCTCCAGCCTCTGAGTATTTTGATTTAAAGTTTGGCAGGGCAGTTGATAACTCAATTTACAGATGAAGAAGCTGAGGTTCAGAAAGGTTACCTATATGTCCAAGACCACTAATCAGTTAACTGCAAGTCATGATTAAATCCCATGCCTATTTGTCAATGAACTGTTACTACTTTGCAACACAGTCTCATTAGCATATGGACAGAAACTGGAATTAATTTTCATCTTTATGCTGGCTCACTTGTGTACACATGCACACACACAGAGTCAACACCTGAATACGTCATAACAATGGAAGCATCACTGCAACAGTGGTGACAGCAGCAACACTAATAAAGAATTAGGGGCAGTTAATTTCAGAGTAATTTATATTTGGCCTTGGTTTGAAATTTTTTATTTCTTCTAATCAATTCTATCAGAATGATACAATTACTGTAACCCAGCAAACAAGTTAACTGTGGTTTATACTTAATTCTTTTGCACATACTTGAAAGAAACAGTGGATGCTCCAGATGTGGGCATCGGGAATGGGATGTAGGAGCTACCCAGTGCAGCACTATTTCCATTCAATTCATCATCATCCACCTCTTGGCTGGCTTTATTTAGTTGCCTACCTATGCTTTTAACCACTCTATGCTAATCTAAAACTGATACAAGTGTATACATTCCTGACTCCAATCACTTAGCAATATTAAACCTCTAAATAAAACCTTCCAGTCAGAAATGATTTTTCCTCTTGAGTAGTTATTAAAAATAGTAATAAAAAGAACACCAACAATACTAAATATTCACTAGATTTATTTGTACCATGTTATTTTAAGAGCTAAAGCTCTATCTTTTGGTTACTAAGAAGTTTAAGTGAATGAGTTGAAAGTCTCTTAAAACGCCTTTACTTTCTTATTTTTAGCCCTTTAACTATCATAAAGGTTTACCAGTAAAAAATGTGTGTGTATATATATATATTTATATTAGCTCCAAAAATTTGACCAGCATTTTGTTCAACTCCAACATATCACAGAATTAGCAAAACCCCCATTTGCTTTTTTTTCCCCTTCATGTTCACAACCTGAGGCAACAGCAGCAGTTTTCTAGTACTTGGCTGCGTTTTTCTTCTCTAGTACCGCTCAGGGAGTGGCACATTTACCAAACAGATCACCTTGCTTTGTGATCTGGACAAGTCACAACCTCTCCATACCTCGGTCTCTGCACCTATGAAATGAAGACCTCATCCCCCAAACTCTCAGGTCCCTGGGTAGCTCTGAAAGTCCATGAACTTCTGGTATTACTTTAATATGCCTTATACTCAACTGCATCTAAGAAGAAATGTTTTGTATTTCTTCTAGTTCTTTTCACATACACACCTCTTCAAACACTCTCTGTAAAAGAATTTTGAGACCCTGTAAAATAGTATGACACTGAAGTAACGAAAACAAGGTTCCAAATAAAATCTGCCTAAAAGTTTGCTTTTTACCAGTGCTTTCCTTTCTCTTTAATGTAATAAATATATGTATGTTATACATTTTTAATTTCTCCTATATATTTTAAACTATTAAATGAGCTTAAAAGCCACGGGTTCCTCCAATAATCTGCAACTGACCAGGTGATCATGCCCAATCTTTACAACTCATCCTTCACAAAAGCCAAAACCCAGGGGTTTATTTAAGACCCACTCCATTTTCACTGTTGATATATAATCATTTCAATCCTGAGGCCAGGCAGATGTTACTTTGAAAACCTTCCTTGCTCTGAACTTCACCATCCCTAGCACCCAACCCCCAAGGATTTCAAGGCCAGCTCACATTCACTGCATGGCTCCCTTTATACACATGCATGCTTGCACACATGTGATCACACACACTCTTTCCTTATTACCATGGCCATACAGCATAGGACCACTTCATGGGTTTAATGGCATTTTGATGTTTTTCTGAGACTTCAACACCCTTGAAAAGCATCCAAATTGACAAATTCTGTTTTACAGGTAATGTGATAGAAATGTTACAGTAAACTGATTCACCAGTCTCAATATTTAGTTTAATAAAATATGTAGGTTAGAATCAATACATAAAGCAACATTACGAACATAAACACAATTTTGTTTATTTTATTAGACTTGATAGGATTGCTGGGTTTTCAAACTAAGAGTTTCTGCTTTAGAAAACTGAGGAAATGTTGAATACATTAAATACAGTCACTGCCTCGTTAATTACAAGAATTCTGGATAAATCACTTAACTTCAACAAGCTATATATTTGTTAAAAACTCTTGACAGATTTATTTTAAAACACTGTTAAGGCTGTTAAGGCTAAAACAGAAAAGTAAACTTTTAAGAGGGTTAAATTTCAGTTAACTGAAAATGTCAATTTCTCAGTCTTCTAAGTAACTGCACAGTTTCAAATTAGCTTTAAGAAACACCTGTGTTTAAAAATTGCTATTTGTGTTAAATTACTGTAACAGCCACCTATGTTTATACTCAGCTTTCCTCTAAATGAAAACAATTCAAACAGTCCTTATTTATCCTGAGCACATCAAAGCAGCACTTAAGGGACAAGGAATCTTTCATATTTATTGTGCTTTTTGCAGAGTACAAGAACTACCTATCCATTGAATGTTGACTTTTATAGGTAATTGACTAGGGGAAGGTTCACCTATATAATTCCATAAATGCCAAAACTTTCAAGAGCTGAGACGAGCACTGATATACTTATGGACTGATATACTTTGTATAAGGACTGGCTAGAAACTACTGCGTAAGTAAAGCAATTTTATCTTTCTAATTCTCAGTCATATAGATGGTAGTCAAGTAAAATTAAGATTAGGCTCCTTGAGGGCAAGTACTGCAAAAAATATTGTAAGATTTCTAAAAAATACCACCTTTAAGAAAAAAATACACGTACCTTTTTTCTAATTGCCAAAACTATCTGCTTAATCCCACGTTTTAGAGAAATTAGAAATGAGAAAAGGATTTAAAGTGTGAACCTATTTATTAATTCAACAAACATCTGAGATCATACATGTGCCAGGCTATAAGGTGGCCACCTTCAATGAACTAATTCTAACAGGGAAGACAGACACAAAAAGAGATAATAATATTACAACGTTAAGTATGATGGTAACTACATAAAGAGTAGTACCTAACACAGGCCGGGGCTATATTTATAGTCAAATTTCGTAACACAACCACACTAACAAAACAAACTGTACTCACTATGAAAAGTTTAATGCTATTTTTGCTTTCTGTTAAATGAAAATAAAGCTGTAAAAATCTTACTTGGACATCAAACAATCTAGCTATTTTGAGTCCTAAAACTGAAATGCTAATTCAAATAAAAGGGATATAAGCATTTCCTAAAAGTTCTCATTAAGAAAAAAAATACATTATTGCACTTAAAATTCACACTGAACTGTCTTAATGTCAAAAAAGGAGGGGCTGGAGAAAATGACTAAGTCCTGTCAATCATGTAAATAAAAAATTGGTACCTAATTCTAATTATGACTTCTTGGCATGGGCCCATGCACTATCCCCTTCCCTTGACCCTAAAATAGATCCTTGCATATCTTCACAACAGCTGACATATAAGTAACAGAAAATCGCTCAGTAGGCTCCTTAATCAAAAAATAAATCCTAACAATGGCATAGCACTTCCAACATCTCCAACTGAATAAAGCAAGTCTTACTTATAACTGCACCACTATAAATCAAACAGTGTATTAACAGCACTGACTTCTCAAGTAAATTTAAACGTAGTTCCAGTCAGATTATAAAAAGCTGCCCTTATAATCACACTGGTATAATTCTCTTAATACCAAAAGAGTCAAAAAACAAATTAAAAACCTTACACTGGCCTCAAAAAACGAGCATCTGAATCATGCTCAGGAAAGGCAAGGAGGGATCCACTTCATGTCTTTTGTTGCAGGAATCTATTTCTCTTAAGAAGTAAACCAAAAGCCATTTGTTCTTATGGAAAACTGATGCACTTCAATCAGCTTCAGGACTGTGACTACTAGGGGGATAATCACAGAAATAAGATACGTACAAAGCACTGAAAAGGCAAAATTAACTTGTTTTCACTTGATTTTCTCAAAGCCATTTAAGAAAAGGTGCTCATACCAAGCACAGTAGCAAATGTGATTAGCAGAGACCTATTTCCATTAAATCAATTACGTTATATCCTTGGTAGTACAGATTTACTACAAAGCATGTAAACTAGATAAAGTTAAGAAAGAGAAGTCACGTACATCATAGTATGTACATGCGTTTTGAATACACAGCCGGCCCACAGGAGTAGAGTTTCGAAAATTCAGAATAAATGTTGAATAAATGACCCGTGATACAAATTCTCATTTCCATTATTACCTTACTATAGCTGCTGACACCTCCTGGGTGAGGAGCAAAAAGGAAAATGTAAAGAACTGATTACAAATACTGGCTTCCCTCTTATCACTAATAAGTCAAAGGACTGTGTGTACAAAAACACAACCTTTTGCTCCTAAACAACAGATTAATTACTTCAACTTAAATAAAATCTGTTTGTCACAGATATTGGTTACTGTCAACAAGGCTTCTTCGGGGGGGGGGGGGAACCCAAAACTATAGTAAACTTATACAGCAAAATTCCTCTCAATACCAAGAAATAACCATATAATTTTTAGACTGATCAACATTTCTAAAGAAAAAAAAAGAAAGAAAATTGAAGTGCAGGAAAACTGAGAATGATACATTCAATAATGAATGCATAACAAATGGAAATTAACATGGAAAAATGTTCACTAGTAAAGCAAATTTTAATTTAAAATACTTTTTGCCCTCATTTTCAAGGGAGAGGGAACAGGGAGAGAAAATAAATTGAGGTCAAAAAGAAAACTTACATCCTCCCTCACTCCAAAAAAGACCATGAAAAAGTGAATTTTTCAAATCAGTAATGCAGACTCTAATCTAACACGTTTGCTCACTTTTTCTGAGCCACACACTGATTTTTCAGTTATTCACAATAAAAAGATTTAGGCTAGCCTTCCTCATAAACCACACTATATATTCGTTAATTTTCGTATCTAAGACTGAAAAATCAGAATCTAATTTTAATATCCCTAGATCTCCATTTCCCCCTATTTGGGATTTTTAAGTCAAACTGATTTTATTTTTACTTTTACACCATCTCAATTCTAAACTGCAATACTTTATTTAAACAATTTGCATTCAAATACTGTTCCTGTGTTCCTGCTTAAGTTTCATTTTCACGACAAAGAAAGGTTTCCAAAAAAAAAAAAACCCTAGTAATAGCTATTCTTTCCCATGGATGGATGGTCCCAGGGTTCAGTGGAAAACTTCTCTTTAAAGGCAGAGCAGTTTAACACTTTTAAACCTTGGTTTTATCTGTAATCGTCTCTATTGTCAACGAAGGATTAAGTATCGGAATTATAAACTGAATTTATGTCATTCATATGTCATTCAAATTATAAACTGAATTTATGTCATTCATATGACTGGCCCAACCTAGAATGCATTCACAACCTAAAAAATCAACCAGGTTGACGCTACTTGGGAGAAAAGCTGACAACCCCTCCCCCACCCCGCAAAAAAACAGAAAACAAAGAAAGATTGTTCACAGTCCATAGTTAAAATATAGGCTAAAGGTTAACTTGGCATAAAATTAAAATGTTCAGTCTAAAGCATTCAAGTTTTAATCAACCAAAAAAATCCAGAGCACAGAAATCCCAAATGGGTAACCAGCCAAATAAAAACTCTCAAACTGACAAGGAAATTTTTCAAAAGCTTACTTTTGAAAAATATTTCAAAATTGCTACTCATTCAAAACTTCTAATTATCAGAAGACGCATCTACTGTATCCAAGTACAGTATCTTAACTCGATTAAACTAATCACTAAAGTAAAATTTACAGTTTTAACTAAATTTAAAAACAATTTTTCAGCCAATCATATGGACAAAGGAAATTAGAATTCCTAACCACAAACAGAAGTCATGATTAATTTATTTGGGACAATGACAGGCCACAAAGAGGTAAAGCACAACTTGCCAAATTTCAGAATTAAGTCACCCAGCATGGATAAAACGTGATGCACTTCAGAAACCAATATTTTTCTTAAGTCAAAATACGTTTATAATAAGGCTAACAATTACAGGAAGCAGCTTATTCCACACTAAGGAATAACCCCTTTTCCTGTGTGTTTGTACTGGTCTGATAAAAAACAATCAAACTTCCTAGTCATTATGCTGCCCCTTTTTAAACATCCTAGCTATCATACAGAAGCAATCTTTACGCTGGGGAGTTGAAAAGGCTAAAACTCAAGACAGAACTGAGACAAGAGATGGAGTAAACCATAATGAAAGGGAAAAAATAGATGTTATTTAGAATATATGATCCTCAACCAGTGGTCTCCAACATTTAAAACTCAAATGGTTACTATTTCCAGGCGAAGAGAAACGAACAAACCTTTGTCAGAAATAATGACATAACTGGAATTCTAAATTCAGAAGATTAAAAATTACCAAATCAAAGGTTAGAAACTTTTTAACAGAACCAACTCCAAATTATCATTGAGAGATTTCAGACCAACATAAAAGTACAAATGAGAACCCTTTCAGAACTAATCAGAGAAACTCAAATTATTTACTTCAAATAGTGCAAATGAGAAAATATTTCCAAACTTTTTAATAATCTCCTACGCTGTTTAATTGAATTCAACATTTTAATTCAAAGAATGCAATTTAACTTTAACCCTAATATTGTCAAAACCTGTTTTCATTTTAATGGTTATAAAGGATTCCTTCTGTACAACTGTGCTTAAAGAAAAAACAAAATTTTTTGCTAATACTACCAAAACTTTAACTGCACCAAAATATGCCAAGAAGAAAATACAGCGTATTACTTCTGCAATGTAATAAAATTGTTCCAATAATTTGAAAGGAAGAGTTTTCAAAGTTTTCAAATACGTATATGGACACAAAACGACAAATGAAATGACCTATGATTTAAGTTTCAACTAAATTTAATATAGGTCAGGTAATTGAGTATGTTACATATTTTGCTCCAAACATTTCTCATGTTTAAAAAAATAACTGGCGCCCCTTAGCGCCCACATTTGGAAATACTCAATTTAAGAGTTCCAGCAATTTTTTTTTTTTTTGACATTCCAGAAAGTTTTCTGCCTCCACAATCTTTCAAATGCCAACACAAATAGGAAAAGCAGAACCCCTTAAAGGGACAGCTCAGATTTTCTCCGGAACAATTTCGTGTTAGCAGATTTGCTGTTTCAACTACGGAAAAAGTCCATTTCAATATGGGCTACTGCTGTATGTTCTAACATATGTAGGCAAAAAAACAAGTACGCAGTAATAGCTAACAGTTTTGTACTTTTAAAGTTGTTTCTATGACTTTCTTGACAACAAAAGCTTCTGGGATTCTTCTTGAACCACCTTTTAACACGGAGACATTTCCGGTCTTTTGTTCTTTCCTGACATTCCAACTCTAACCTGCAGATTCCTTTCCCCCAGCTCTATTGTAAAAACTCTCTCAAAATTCTTACGAAAAAATCTAAAATCCCCTGCTCATCGCTATAAAACACAGTTTTCCGTTTTCTTTAAGCAGTCCTCCGGTGATGCTTCTAAGCAGAAGAAACTCCTCGCTACTTGATTTTCAAAATAAACATTTTTGTTGGTCATGTTTTTTCCTAGGCGTCCCCAGAAATGCACAGCCACCAGACGCGAATCGTCCCGGTCACTGCTTAAGACCTTGTTAAAGTAATCCCAGAGTTGGCCAAAATTAATCTTCTCGTCATTCTTCGCTCGCCACAGCTCTCCGCCAACAAAGCTTTGCTGCGAACTTCTACTCGTTTTTATCTTGGCCCTTTCAAACGTCTTGGCTTCCCGTTCTAGCAGCCGAGGCGGCGGCGCCCTCGGGAGAAGGCTCTCCGCCGAAGTTCTTTCGGACGCGGGATTACGTTTACATGTGTCCTCGCGGTATTTCGCGTTCACACCCCCACCCCCAAAAGTGAAGTTCAACTCCCGAACACTTCTCGCTTCCCCAAACAAAAGGATAAAAAGTGCTTTCCGCTGTCATTTTGTCCTCGCCTTCGGCTGCATCAGCAGTACTTTCGGTATGCTCTGAAATTCCTTTAAATTAACCAGCCCCACACTACTCCCCTCGAGTACTCCAAGCTACACAAACTTCAAAAAAAACCACAAGCCACACTGGACTTCCCACTCCGGGAGCCGCCGGCGACCTCTGGGAGGGCCCCCTCAGGGAGCGACCCCGAGGCCGGTGTCCTTCAGGCGCCCCCGGGGCGCGGGGCGGGCGAGGCCGGGCTGCTCCCCGGGAGGCCCGCGCAGCTCGGGGTCGTCGCGGTGCTAGAGGCCGGGCCGGGAGCCGGGGGACTTGCAGCCTCCCCCAGCGCACCCGCTTGGGCGCCGGCGGTGAGGGGTCCCGGAGCCGGGGCCCCGCGTCCGGGGGGGCGTCCCGCCGGCGGGGCCCGCCCGCCGCACCCCGCGAGCCCAGCTCGGCGCCGCCTCCTCGCGCCCCGCCCGGGCCTCGCCGTCCCCAGGCGCACGGTCCCCACCGGCCACCTTCCCGCCCTCCCCATACTCCGGCGGGCGTCGGGTCCCGGGAAGAGGGGCCGCCGCCCCGGCGCGGGCCGCGAGGGGCCGGCGAGGCGACTCACCTTCGTCCAGCAGCCGCTCGAGGTGGTTGAAGATCCCGCAGAAGTTGGGCAGGCTGCTCATGAGCTTCTTGTCGTTCATCAGCTGCATCAGGTAATCTGGGGTGGGCTTCGGCTTCTCCTTCGTTTCCATTTCCCCGACCATATTCCAGGCTCCTCAGCTCACTCCGCCCGCCGCCGCCGCCGCCGGAGAGGAGGGAGGGGCGGGGAGCCCCGGCAGCCGGCCGCTCCGGACTCGGCGTCCCGCTCCGCTCCGCTCCCGCGCCGGGCGCCGGGGCGGCCGGACCGCGCGCTCACCGCGCTCTCCCCGCCCCCGCAGGCACTTTCCGCCCGCGGCCCGACGCACTCCCGACCCGCCGCCGCTCCTCGGCCGCCGGCTCGGCGCGTCGCTCACGAGGCCGGCGGGCGGGAGGCGGGTCTCCGCGGGCCGAGTGCGGGCGCGGGCCGCTCGGCGCCGGACGAAGAGGAGCCGGGCCGCCGCCTCTCGCTCGGCTGGTCGCGCCCGTTCAGCCGCCGCCTCTGCCGCGGGCTCGGGGTCTCTCTGGGCTGGTCTCCGCCGCGGCCGCCTCTGCCGCTGCCGCCGCGCTCTGACTCCGCTCCTCCTCTTCCTCCTCCTCCTCGCCGCCTCCTCCTCCTCCTCACTCTCTTGGCGGCGGAGTTCGCCTCAGTTCAGGCGGCGCTGCCAACGGCGGCGGCGGCGGCGGCGGCGCGGGGGGAGGGGCGGCGACGCGGGGAGGGCCGGGGGCGGGGGGCGGGCGGCAGGCGGGGCCAAGCAGGGCGGCCGTTAGCTGGGCCCGGCCGGCGCGCTCCTCCCCCTCCCGCCGCCGCCGCCGCCGCCGCCCCCCGCAGCCCCCCGGCCCAGGCGCCGCCGCCGTCGCCGCCGCGCCGTCTCCCTCCGGCGGGGTGGGCGGCCTGAAGGGTCGGCGGCGCACGGCGTGACGGAGGCGGCGCACGAGGAGCCCGGCCTGGGCGCCGGGCCGGGGTCGCCGCCCCGGGCGAGCGAGAGCGAGAGCGGAGGGAGGGGCCGGTGCTGGGCCGAAAGACGAGGGAGGGGGCTGGGTGGCTGTGCTTTCCACTGGGGCGGGGGCGCGGGGGGCGCCGCCTCTCGCTCCCCGCCGCCGGGCCGGCTCATGTGGCGGGCGCGGTCTGGCTGTAGTGTTACGGGAGAGGGATTCCCAGCGGGACGAGCTACTGCGCGCCAGGGCTGCGCTCGCCGCCGCACAGCCCTATCCTCACCCCCGTTACTATAGTTCTTTAAAAGCCTCTCCACCACCCTCCCCGCCGCCCCCACCCAAACAAATTTTTTTATCGTCCTGTTGCTTCACGGGGGACTTTCGGGCTGGGCGTCACGTGGCCCGACACGTAGCCGTAAGGCCTGAGAGCGCGTGCGTGCGTGGGGGCCGGAGGCCACGCCCCTTCCGAGGGTCGCTCCGCCCCCGCCGGGGCCCCGGGAGCAGAGGGGGAGGTGCGGGGCCTGCGCGCGCCTGCGTGGGGCGGGGCCGGGGAGGGGGCGCGGCCCCGGGCGGGGGACGGGGAGGGGCGTTCCGAGCGCAGGGGTCCTGGTGCGGGGACCCCCGCGCGAGGTGGCCGGGCCATCGAACCCCGGGGGGCGGGAAGTAGCAGGGTCTTGGCTCTCGGCCCTGCGCTGTAACGTGTCTGCGGCCCTGGGTCCTCCTGCGCAGGACGTGTTCACGATCGGCTCCGACTGCCGCTGTGTCGTGGTGGGCCCGCACGACGACCCCCGCTGTCCCAGCGGTCTCGTCCTGCTTCGAGAGCCACGCGGCGGGAAGGAACCGGAGGAGCAGCGGGTTCGCGTGGGCGCCGCTTGCCACCCCGACTGCGTGGCTGTGGCGGTGGCCGTGCGTCGTGGGTCCGGGCTGGGGGGCGCGCTCCGGGCCCGGGTCCGCTCTGTTGCGGCATCCAGCTCTTCCAGGCTGCGGTGAGGAGTGAGCACCGGCGGTACCAAGTCGGGAGCGGAACGTGCACGCTGTTTGTGATGTAGCGCTTCGTGACGGCATCAGTATCCAGTAACAAAATGAAGCCGCGATAAAGAGACGAAACACCGAGCATGCACCTAGTTGGAAAAGCGAAAGTCAACACTCATATTTGCAAACTTGCAGAAGTAATCATACGTTGGGCACGAGGTTTTTCATGCAATACAATCGATTTCAAACATTTAGGTTTGCTTGGGGAAATTTTCTGAACTGCAACAATGCAGTTGCAGTTCAGAAAATTTGGGTTATGTAATGTCAACCACCAAGTCTGTATCTGTATTTTATTGCAAGCCCTTTATGACATGTTCAATTAATGTAGACAAAATTATTTAACATCAAACTGACCCTTGTAAGCGTGACACGTGGCTGAAATATCTATTTCATGTCTATAATCATGTCAACTGTGTTTTAACTTAAGTGAGAACTTAGTGGGTTTTTTGCGGGGGGCGGAAATTTTGCTTCAAACAAATTCTGAAGAACACTTCTAAGTTTGAGTTGTATTGAAACTACGAAATGAATTTCAAACAAAAACTCTGGCAAGTAACTACTGGCCTGTCCGTTTAAAAAGCAGAAAGTGAGTTTGCTTTTAAAATTAAGCTGCTTTGATAGAGGAAATGGAATTGCTTTGTTAGACAAAGTTAAAAACATTTAACTCAAATATTTTAAGTTCACCAAAATCCATCACTGTTAGCAGAGGTATAGAGTATTCACCTAATTATCTGTTAAAGGGTGAATTTTGTAAATGCAGGGAATAGTAATTTGACCAAAAAGCTGTTGTCATTTCGAAAACTAGTGTAAGGTATGCTACCTCCCTACCTGGCTAAATGATAGGTAGTTGTAAAGGGGTTTGGTACTAAGTGATTCTTTTGACTCTAGTTTAAAATATTCAGTTTCCCTTCTTAATCTGTTCACTTGTTTATTAAGCTCCTAAGCCCTGTGCTAAGTGCTTTACATGTATATCTCATTTAATTGTTAGTTCAACCTTGTGGCTTTAACCTTATGCTTTTATTCCCATTTTACATAAGGGGAAACCCAAGGAGAAGGAGGTTAAGTAACTTGCCCAAGACTGTAGCTCATGAGGCCTGGATCTGGGATTCAAATCCACTTATATTTTATTCTAAAATCCATGTTCTGTGCCCCTTTACTAACCGTATCCTGTAAGGTTGGAACTTATGATGATGTTCCACCATTTTTGACCCATAGAAACTGCAGTTTCATATGGCTCACCGGTTCTTAAAATCTAGATGAACCAAGTAAAAGTTAAAGAACAGTGATAGTATTCATTTCCCATGTATTAAATCACTTACAGTTATAGCATTTGATGATAGCTACTATCTTTTGCCTTTTCAAATATACATAGATAACTTCTCTGCTCACAGTTCTTCAGTGGTTTACCCCTACAGAGGCCTGTGGGTCCCAGGTGCTCTGGCCCATGCTGCCTGGATGACCTTAGCCTGGGCTCTTCCCACCCTGCCCCCCGCTCCCGCCCCCTTCCCTTCCCTTAGACAGGCCAAGCAGGCCTTCTATTCCAGGACTTTGCCTTGGTGATGCCTCTCCTTGCTGAGTTTTTCCCACACATCTGCAAGCCCCCTCCCACTCTTTCTCAGGTCTTAATCAGAGAAGGCTTCCCTAACCACCCTCTGTATAAAATAGCATATGCATGTATGTAGAAACACACACCTTCCATATTCTATCTGCTTACCCACCCCCCCTTTTAATTTTTTTCATAGCTTGTATTTCCACCTGACATGTTCTACCTATGGGTAAATTTGTCTGTCCCCTCCCCCTACACTGTAAGCTCCATGAGAGGAAATACTTTAATTTGTTCTATCTAGAATTCCCAACACCTAGAAGAGTGCGTGGTACATATAGGCACATTAAAAAAAAGTTCCAAAAAAAGTATTAAGTACTTGAACTGTGCAAAACCCTTACCTACATTATTTCTTCTAATCTGTACAGCAAACATTTGAGGTGGGCATGAATAGCCAGATTTCAGAAGAGAGATGGCTGATGCTTGAGAATAGTAAGTAGCTGGTCCTATACAGGGCAGAACTGGATCCGCACAGGGCGAGGCTTCTCACCTGTCTGCAGGTATCCACAATATCTCTCCCTTTTCTCTCTCAAACTCCTACCTCGGTCATTTTAGGTATATATCACACCATTAATTACCCAACAAATGACAAGTGCAGTGAGGAACACAGAAATTCTTGGGATACATCACTTGCCTTCCAGGAGCTTAAAAACCTAAAAATTAATGTGGAAAGACTTTACATTATTACAAAAAAGTCATTTTTATGATATTCATAAGTTACAATGTATTCATAAGTTACATAGTGACTTACAATATATGTATGGGTTAGCTCCCATTTGAAGATCCTTAGAACTTTTTTCACTGTGAGAAATTGTCATCTAATATATTACACTAAAAATGGTTCCACGTCGAATATCAGTAATTAACCACGAGTGGAAATACACTTTCTGTTCTCTTAAATTTGATTGGCTTCATTTGTTTATTGCCATTCTTGACATTTAAAAATAGAAAATTATAGTATTCCAAACATGTTTTTCTTCAGCACCATGGAGTTCTTACGGGAACTAAAATATTTCTTGGACTTAAGCATCAGTCTTTGATGGCTTTTTGTCCCAAATGTTCTTTTTAAAAGTCTTAATCCTTAGATTTTCCTGAAAGGGAATGGGCCTTTCCCGTTATCCTTGTGAAGTAAATGTTTGTTTATTGTCTGAAAAGATTTCTTGAGTACCCTTTTGAATTGGTGAGATGGCTTATCAGGTACTGTTTAAAAGGTTGAAAATGACACATTTTAAGTGTGACTATTTTAATCAACAAATATTTGAGTCCCTGTTATATCTAAATACCTGTCATTAACCCTAACGCACATACAGACTAAGCTGGGAGTTAATATCACATACCTATGAAAAGTTAACTAATAAAAGTAGATGCTTAAGACAAAAGACCTTAAGAATGGAAATGAGCACTAGCTTCCAGGCCTGGAAAGCAAAGCAACACCGCACGGACAGCTGGCTCGGCTCTCCTGCTTGAGGAAGAGCAACAGAGCTGAGGGAGGACACCAAGGAAAGCTTGGAAAGTGGGAAAGTATAGGCTTTAGGGTAGGAGTTTCCATAAAGAGTAGGAGGTGCCAGATTGTGGTTGGCCTTGAATGTCAAGCTAACGTGTTCATAGAGAAGAGCCTTGGGAATTGTTTTTAATACAAAGAAATGAATCAATAAAATAGTACCATGGATTCCCCTCCGTGAGGCTATATCTATGTCTCTTAGTGTAAATACAGCATTTGTAAAATGAAAGGCACTGCTCGCATCTAATGGTAACTGTGCTGCCTTTTTAAACCACTAACATGATGGTTGCAGATGTAATACTAACATTGAGTTTAAACCACTGCTTGGGGTGAAATGTTAACCGAGGGTGTCAGGTTTCTACTCATTTGACCCTAAATGAACCTTTAGAGGCAAAAACATTCTCAGCCAGGATGCAGGCCCCTGTGCCATGTAATCCAATCTTCATTCCTTATTTAAACAGAAACTTTAACTTAAAAAAATTGTCTGTTAATTATAGGAATATGAGACAAGTAAATATGCATTTTGTTTTGATCACCTTGCAGACATTCATGGTTTTAGGATTGCAAAACAGTTTCCATAGTGTTTCCCTGGATTGGGTTCATTTGTTGTTTGTTTGTTTTCCTTTAGGATCTGGTTCCTTCAGGATGAGTCTGTGATCAGATTTTTTTGACATATTAAACAGATACTGTTTGATTCATAATCTATGCGTTATTTTTAAATAACTAATGTGAGTAAACAATTTATGAGCAAGAGAAGTGCCTACCCATGTCCCAGCCATTTAGTCAAATGCCATTATCCTTTATTGAAATTCAACTGATAGCCTAAATGTTCTGTTTTTCCAGCATTTTCTCTCTATTCACGCTTTCTAAACCAAGTTCCCAGTGGGACCAGGGGGACAGAGGACTGACACTTACCGAGCCCCTAGGAACTGTCAAGCACTTCAGTTACTATCTCACTGAGTACACTGCAGCTCTGAGTTCATTTTTATTCCCATTTCACAGCGAAGAACCGAAGGCTCAGAGAGTTAACAGAATGACATGACTCATCACACAGCTAGTAAATGCTGGGGACAACGTTCAGACCAGTCCTTCCAAGTCCTGGGTGACTTACGGAGCCCTGCTGGCCCCTCTGTAAGTTAAATTTGGGTGCTCTGAGATCTGTGTCCTTTCATGGCTAAAATACTGTCATCTATGAGTCTGTCTTTCTAACCAGTGATGTTGTTGAATCTTTTCAAACATTAAGCTCTCATATCTAATTGAAACACTGCTGGTGTCATGTAGAGAAAAGAATGCTGTGCTGGGTATAGAAAAGCTTTATTAGTTGTAGCCTAAGGAGCTGTGTGACACTGAGTAAGGAGCTCAGTCTCTGAGATTTGAACCGAGTGATCTTGGAAGTCTTTAGAAGTTCTAAAATTCCATGACTCTGAATAAAATGTTTTCATCCACATCTGCAAATACTTTGTTGGAATCTAATTTCTGTGCTTAGGATAACCCTGTGTACAGATGGGTGGTCATGCAATGGCAATAAGAAATGTATTCTAAAATCGTAGGTGTCCAATTTTGCACTCCTTATTAAAATAAAAAAAAATTGTATGTATGAATTTTTGTTTCCCGTAGACAATATAATACATTTGACTGAAAATCTTATTTTCATAATTTCTAAAGTGTTAAAACCAAATCTTGTCCCTTTTTTAAAACATATTACAATTTAATAAAAGTGGAGCACTAAAAAATTGCATCTAGAGTTCCCAGTGGAAAAACTTATACTAGGAGAACATAAAAATTCCTGGAGGGTAGAATCCAGGCCTGTTGTTCTTTCTGCTCTTTAAATGCTTTACAAGTGATCTACTTTCAATAATTACTTGTTTGAATGAATGAAAGAAAAAAGAAACACAGACATATTTGGGTTCTAGACATGGCAGGCAGCTGTGTAAGCGCCTCACAGCCTGGAATACTAACCTGAGTAAATAGTAGCATCTGAAAATCCTTGCCCTCAGTGACCAGGAAAACAGGAGTGGAGGGAGGGGCCTCAGTGTCTATCCCTGTGTGAAGAGCTTTTGCAGTGTGACGCAGTGGTTCCTGGAGTGTGAGATAGGTCTTACTCTGCAGGAAACATACTATTTAGGGCAATGGGTCCAGAGCGTCCGTAGTCCCCTGCATCTATAACAGGTCAGAAAATGAGTACCTCTTAATTTACTATTGAAGGGGCTTGTATAGCAATGATATTTGATCAGAATCACTTTAACTTTATTATTTATTTAGACATAAGAGTAAAAGCAATTATTAGTAAAAAAAATTTTCTAAGTACACTAAAAAAGTAGCAATTTATTCACAGCACTGATACTCAACACCCCTTAGGGCATAGTTACCGCTGTTAGCTCTTAGCCACACCTCCCAGCCCTTTCTCCAGAGCCCCCAAGAATCCCCTGACCCAGCAACCAAAGGCATGGCACCTGGCATCCTGTTCCCACCCGGCCAGCACGCTCTCGGGTCATTTGTGCATCTGCCATACCAGTTGTTAACATTTTCAATATTACTTCTATTTGTGTCAGCTTAGTTATGTATTAGGAGGTTGTTTATTTCATATTTTAAACTTGAGTTTACTAGTTTTTACTAACTGCAACTAAAGTGGATAATTTTTTGTCTAAAATATGTATAAGTTCTTTGAGCACATATCCAAATTTAGAAGGAAGCTTTATGAAAATCATATTTACCAGATTACAATGAAATACTAAAGTCTTCAGTTTTACTTTCTATTTTCCACCAAATAATGTTTTAATAAACAGGTTGTTGCCAGAACTGAAAAATAATTAATCATCCTCTCTATGGTAAACTCTTTACATTTCACATCGAAGAAGTACCCCTGCTCAGCTTTCTCCCCAGTCCTATATAGCCATTCACGTTCCCTGGCTGAACTGTCCAGGTCATACTGATGATGCCAGCATTTACTATTTCCTAAATACTCTGTCCAAGCCCATCTGTAAAAATGTGTTACAGTTACCTTTTATAGATCTTCAAGGGCCACCAACTTGATTAACTAGCATTAATTACACTGACATTTTCTCCATATCTGTTGGCAGTAAGCATCATTTTTAGGTGGAAGTAAAATGTAGCATAGTGAAATGAGTAACACTTTTTGTTCAGTGGTTCTAAAACGGGTGCCCTGTATTTATAGTGTGAGCCTGGAATTAAGTAGTAGTGGGAAGTTGCATGCTGGCACTGTGGCAGACAGTGGAATGGGGCTTTTCTCCTGCTAGTGTCATCTCTCTGTCCAGGTAAAGCTATTAAAAGAGAAGAAAGAATATAAGGAGGGAATCAAGAACACTAAACTGTTAAATTGTGAAATGAGGAAAGAGAAGAAAGACTTGGGCTCACGGAGTTCAGAGGTGGTCTTGTAAGCCGTCCCATCAGCTGACATGCCAGCAATAATCCACCTCCCCCTCCAGTACCAGCTTCCTCTCCAGCGGCCTGGCTGCTGGTGGGCAGAAGCAACAGGCCCTTCTCTGCTCCAGGTTCCTTTACCTCTAGGGACTAATAGCCAGACCTGACTTTCTCCTCTCCCTCAGGTTTCAGCATTTCAGCTGGTCCGGTGCCTGATTTCATGAAGGCACACTTTCACTTAATCAACCAGTCTAGAGCATAGAGCGGATACCAAGTGGGATGGGAGGGGCTGGCCATGTCGCTGTCAGGGATGCTAGCGCTGAGCCTAGTGGGGGAAGGAGGCCTTTCATCTCTAGGCTCAGACAACGGAGGTCTGAGAAGTATTTCCCTCTGCACAGTGAAGATATGAAATCATAATACCTTGCCCAGCTACGTTACGACCTGCCAAGCCATAGGAATGCTTTTCTCACGGGTGACATAGATGAATTATCTTTAAACCCCAAGCAATGAAACAAGCCCTAAACTATTCACCCTGAAGAGTTTGCTGGTCCTTAGAGGAGGCAGCTGAGCACAAGAGTCTAGACCTGGCAGTTACCAGAAACTACTTCAACTACCTCTGACTCTCTCTTCTCTGCTATAAAATAGGACAATGCAACCTAAGGATGTGGTCACGATTATGTGACTGAATGAATATGAAGTGCCTAGCAAAATCCCTGGAGCACAGTAAGCTGTCAGTAAACAGTATCATTTTAAAAACTGAAAAGAGTAAGGCCTGGATATAGATCTCATTTCAATGCACGTGTGTCTTGGAATGTGTGTAAATATCTCTCTTTACGTTGAAATTGTATCCACAATGCTCAGAAGTAGTTAGTCATCAGTTTCCTGCCACTTCCTATTGCACAAAACCATTTCCTGTTCCCAGGACTGCTGACACTAGGAAGTAAAAGGACAAATAACTTGATGAAAAGGAGCCTTGATCCCAGGCTGGCTGGGGTGTCAGCTGCAACGGCTGATCCAAAGCTGGCGCGGGGCCTCCATGCTCTCCAAGACCCAGTTTTCAGCGGCCGGACGGTAGAAACAGCTCTGTAGTAGTGGGGCAAATGTGGAAAAGGAGAGGCGGCCTCCCTCCCATCCCTGTCTCATAAACACCTGAGCTAGCAGTTAGTGGAGGGAGCTGGGAAGATCCTGCCTTCTGGAGGGGCCAGGCCTGGGGCAGACAGGCACCGCCTTCCCAGACCTGCAGGAGCTCCCACGATTCCCTGCGTCGTTCTCACACTGACAGTTAAGGGCTGACCCAGGGTTTAAAACGTGAGGTCTGGGCAGCTGTTGGGCTGCGGTATGCCAGGTAAGGGGCTTTCTCCAGCCCCCAGCATGGGAGGCTCAACCAGCAGGCACAGCTGAGTGAAGGGACAGGGGCGTCTGCCCCACCTGCCTGCTCAGCAAAACCATGCTTGGTTTTTTTTGCCAGTTTATTAATTTTTTTAAAAATTTTTGAATTTTATTTTATTTATTTTTTTATACAGCAGTTCTTATTAGTCATCAGTTTTATACACATCAGTGTACACATGTCAATACCAATTGCCCAATTCAGCACACCACCATCCCCACCCCACCGCGGCTTTCCCCCCTTGGTGTCCATATGTTGGTTCTCTACATCTGTGTCTCAACTTCTGCTCTGCAAACCGGTTCATCTGTACCATTTTTCTAGGTTCCACATACATGCGTTAATATACAGTATTTGTTTTTCTCTTTCTGACTTACTTCACTCTGTATGACAGTCTCTAGATCCATCTCAACAAATGACTCAATTTCGTTCTTTTCTATGGCTGAGTAATAGTCCATTGTATATATGTACCACAACTTCTTTATCCATTCGTCTGTCGACGGGCATTTAGGTTGCTTCCATGACCTGGCTATTGTAAATAGTGCTGCAATGAACATTGGGGTGCATGTGTCTTTTTGAATTATGGTTTTCTCTGGGTATATACCCAGTAGTGGGATTGCTGGATCATATGGTAATTCTATTTTTAGTTTTTTAAGGAACCTCCATACTGTTCTCCATAGTGGCTGTAATCAGTTTACATTCCCACCAACAGTGCCAGAGGGTTCCCTATTCTCCACACCCTCTCCAGCATTTGTTGTTTGTAGATTTTATGGTGATGCCCATGCTAACTGGTGTGAGGTGATACCTCACTGTAGTTTTGATTTGCATTTCTCTAATAATTAGTGATGTTGAGCAGCTTTCCATGTGCCTCTTGGCCATCTGTATGTCTTCTTGGGAGAAATGTCTATTTAGGTCTTCTGCCCATTTTTGGATTGGGTTGTTTGTTTCTTTAATACTGAGCTACATGAGCTGTTTATATATTTTGGAGATTAACCCTTTGTCCGTTGATTCGTTTGCAACTATTTTCTCCCATTCTGAGGGTTGTCTTTTCATCTTGTTTATGGTTTCCTTTGCTGTGCAAAAGCTTTTAAGTTTCGTTAGGTCCCAGTTGTTCATTTTTGTTTTTATTTCCATTACTCTAGGAGGTGGGTCAAAAAAGATCTTGCTGTGATTTATGTCAAAGAGTGTTCTTCCTATGTTTTCCTCTAAGAGTTTTATAGTGTCCAGTCTTATATTTAGGTCTCTAATCCATTTTGAGTTTATTTTTGTATATGGTGTTAGGGAGTGTTCTAATTTCATTCTTTTACCTGTAGCTGTCCAGTTTTCCCAGCACCACTTATTGAAGAGACTGTCTTTTCTCCATTGTATATCCTTGCCTCCTTTGTCATAGATTAGTTGACCATAGGTGTGTGGGTTTATCTCTGGGCTTTCTATCTTGTTCCATTGATCTATGTTTCTGTTTTTGTGCCAGTACCATATTGTCTCGATTATACTGTGGCTTTGTAGTATAGTCTGAAGTCAGGGAGTCTGATTCCTCCAGCTCCATTTTTTTCCCTCAAGATTGCTTTGGCTATTCGGGGTCATTTGTGTCTCCATACAAATTTTAAGATTTTTTGTTCTGGTTCCGTAAAAATAGCCGTTGGTAATTTGATAGAGATTGCATTGAATCTGTACATTGCTTTGGGTAGTATAGTCATTTTCACAGTATTGATTCTTCCAATCCAAGAACATGGTATATCTCTCCATCTGTTGGTATCATCTTTAATTTCTTCCATCAGTGTCTTATAGTTTTCTGCATACAAGTCTTTTGTCTCCCTAGGTAGGTTTATTTCTAGGTATTTTATTCTTTTTGTTGCAGTGGTAAATGGGAGTGTTTCCTTAATTTCTCTTTCAGATTTTCCATCATTAGTGTATAGGAATGCTAGAGATTTCTGTGCATTAATTTTGTATCCTGCAACTTTACCAAATTCATTGATTAGCTCTAGTAGTTTTCTGGTGGCATTTTTAGGATTCTCTATGTATAGTATCATGTCATCTGCAAACAGTGACAGTTTTACTTCTTCTTTTCCAATTTGTATTCCTTTTATTTCTTTTTCTTCTCTGATTGCCGTGGCTAGGACTTCCAAAACTATGTTGAATAATAGTGGTGAGAGTGGACATCCTTGTCTTGTTCCTGATCTTAGAGGAAATGCTTTCAGTTTTTCACCATTGAGAATGATGTTTGCTGTGGGTTTGTCGTATATGGCCTTTATTATGTTGAGGTAGGTTCCCTCTATGCCCACTTTCTGGAGAGTTTTTATCATAAACCAGTGTTGAATTTTGTCAAAATCTTTCTCTGCATCTATTGAGATGATCATATGGTTTTTATTCTTCAATTTCTTAATATGGTGTATCACATTGATTGATTTGCGTATATTGAAGAATCCTTGCATCCCTGGGATAAATCCCACTTGATCATGGTGTATGATCCTTTTCATGTGTTGTTGGATTCTGTTTGCTAGTATTTTGTTGAGGATTTTTGCATCTATATTCATCAGTGATATTGGTATGTAATTTTCTTTTTTTGTAGTATCTTTGTCTGGTTTGGTATCAGGGTGACGGTGGCCTCATAGAATGAGTTTGAGAGTGTTCCTTCTTCTGCCATTTTTTGGAAGAGTTTGAGAAAGATGGGTGTTAGCTCTTCTCTAAATGTTTGATAGAATTCACCTGTGAAGCCATCTGGTCCTGGACTTTTGTTTGTTGGAATATTTTTGTTTGTTTGTTTGTTTTGTTTTGTTTTTTGCAGCATGTGGGCCTCTCACTGCTGTGGCCTCTCCCGTTGCGGAGCACAGGCTCCGTACGCACAGTCCCAGCGGCCATGGCTCACGGGCCCAGCCACTCCGCAGCATGTGGGATCCTCCCGGACCGGGGCACGAACCCGTGTCCCCTGCATCGGCAGGTGGACTCTCAACCACTGTGCCACCCGGGAAGCCCCTGTTGGAATATTTTTAATCACAGTTTCAATTTCATTACTTGTGACTGGTCTGTTCATATTTTCTATTTCTTCCTGGTTCCTTCTTGGAAGGTTATACCTTTCTAAGAATTTGTCCATTTCTTCCAGGTTGTCCATTTTATTGGCATAGAGTTGCTTGTAGTAGAGTCTTATGATGCTTTGTATTTCTGTGGTGTCTGTTGTAACTTCTCCTTTTTCGTTTCTAATTTTATTGATTTGAGTCCTCTCCCTCTTTTTCTTGATGAGTCTGGCTAAAGCTTTATCAATTTTGTTTATCTTCTCAAAGAACCAGCTTTTAGTTTTATTGATCTTTGCTATTGTTTTCTTTGTTTCTATTTCATTTATTTCTGCTCTGATCTTTATGATTTCTTTCCGTCTGCTAACTTTGAGTTTTGTTTGTTCTTCTTTCTCTGGCTCCTTTAGGTGTAAGGTTAGATTGTTTATTTGAGATTTTTCTTGTTTCTTGAGGTAGGTTTGTATAGCTATAAACTTCCCTCTTAGAACTGCTTTTGCTGCATCCCATAGGTTTCGGATCGTCATGTTTTCATTGTCATTTGTCTCTAGGTATTTTTTGATTTCCTCTTTGATTTCTTCAGTGATCTCTTGGTTATTTAGTAATGTATTGTTTAGCCTCCATGTGTTTGTGTTTTTTACGTTTTTTTCCCTGTAATTGATTTCTAATCTCATAGCGTTGTGGTCAGAAAAGATGCTTGATATGATTTCAGTTTTCTTAAATTTACTGAGGCTTGATTTGTGACCCAAGATGTGATCTATCATGGAGAATGTTCCATGTGCCCTTGAGAAGAAAGTGTAATCTGCTGTTTTTGGATGGAATGTGTTATAAATATCAATTAAATCTATCTGGTCTGTTGTGTCATTTAAAGCTTCTGTTTATTTATTTTCATTTTGGATGATCTGTCCATTAGTGTAAGTGAGGTGTTAAAGTCCCCCACTATTGTTGTGTTACTGTCGATTTCCTCTTTTAGAGCTGTTAGCAGTTGCCTTATGTATTGAGGTGCTCCTATGTTGGGTGCATATATATTTATAATTGTTATATCTTCTTCTAAAACCATGCTTTCTTATGTCCCAGCAGACATTGGTAAGAAAAGCAATGAACATCCTCCCACCTTTTTTTTTTTTTTTTTTTTTAAAGTCAGATACCATGGGAAAAAATAGCTCATGTTTTGAGGAACTTAAAATCACCAAGTGGGGTGGGAGGAGTCCAGTGTTCGGATACTCACAAGTGGCTCCTGCAAGTCAGTTTATTAGGTCACATATGAAGCAACTAGAAGACAGTGACAGCTCTGGGTTCCCAGGGCCTTCCCTGAGGTGAACTTGATCTCTCCAAGGGAACCCCCAGAAGCCTCAGCTTCAGCAAGCCTAGATCTCTGAGACCACTGCCCTGGGATCTGTCACCACCACCCAGCCCCAGGCTGTGTGTATAGCCTCCAGAAAATTTACCAATGGAGCCAACACTTTCTCTTAGAGGTTTTCAAGGTAGCCAAATGATTTTCAGTACCTCATTTCAGAGTGAAGGCCAGGACACACAATTAAATCAAGGCAGCTGAAAGGAAAAAAGAATCTTTCAAATAAACAGTTTTATGAGTCTAGCTTCACAGTGAATCACATACCCGTTGTAATACTAATGTTGAACACAATTTACATTTGCATCATATGTTTTCTTGTTACCAAGAGGGCCAGAGTTATCAATAGATTCCTAGGGGGTGTGATTCAACCTGAACTATAACTGGATCCCTGACGTTATAAGGGCTTGATAAGAATTTTCCTCTGGGTATCTATTTTTACAAAACTGGCTTGTTGTAACTTGTATACAACAATTATGCACTAAGTGAGGGTCATGCTGTAGACCACAGCAAAAAACTTAAGTCACCTATATTCAGGCCAGATTCTCCCAA
This sequence comes from Aethalodelphis obliquidens, assembly GCF_003676395.1. Taxonomy (NCBI): domain Eukaryota; kingdom Metazoa; phylum Chordata; class Mammalia; order Artiodactyla; family Delphinidae; genus Aethalodelphis; species Aethalodelphis obliquidens. The sequence goes on from NW_020837947.1 coordinate 5,100,999, forward strand.
AGCAAAACCTTGGCCATATCACTGAGCTGTCGTGCAAATGACACAAATCTGGGTTCAGGGCTTGGCGCTCTCTCTGGTGTTTCCCCTCCCCCATTCAGTCTCCAGTTCAATAGCTTGCCTCTCTGCCTCTGCCTTCTCCCATTTTCTCTGTCATCTTGGTCAGAGGGTCACTTCCTATGCCCCCAACAGCCTCTCCACACAGAGTCTAGGAGGTGCCATGAGTTACTTTAATCTTGAAACTTGCTTGTTCGAAGTGACAGAATTTTTTATTCATAACATAATGTATGCATATTAGCACCATGATGCACATATCCCATAACTTTGTCCTTAATGTCTATCATTGCACTTTCTGGATGGGAAACTTTGCTGGGTTTCCAGCAAATATAGCTTTTTAAAAAAATACTTAACATAAGACTTGTCATTGTCATTTATCCTTCATTTGACAGTCTTCAGTCGTCTCAGCTTTGCTTGCACAGCATTCATTAACGATGTCATTCTATAAGCAGTAAAGGGGAATTGCACAAGAAAGAAAAGAGTACAAGGAAACAATTTCCAAAAGGCAAGTTTCCTAGGAAGTGAGTTTAATAGCTCACTATTTTTCAAGTGCTAAACACAAAAGTACCACTCCTCGCCTGCTAGCTCAGCCTTTAGCTCAGCTGTCTCTCAACCCCAGAGTGCTTACATGGCTCTGCTCTTCCCCTGTGCCCTCAAGTTCAGGCTGGTTGGAGGTGGCTCAAGAGGGCTTTCAGATTTTGTGCTGTTATTGCAATTGTTTGCAAAATCTACATTGTTGAAGAAAAGGTCCCGGTTTCCGTGTAACGTTAACCATAGGAAAATACTAGAAAGCATTTCAGAGAAGAAAAAATAAAAGGATCCTCAGACCTGTCATTTCTTATGGGAATCTAATTAAATTCGTGGCCAACCTCACAAGACTAAAAAAGTCTGTCATTCACTATCTGTTTTCCCTCCTCAGAGTCAAAAGGAAGCCCCGGATCTGGGGAGAAGATCTTCGTGCTAATTAAACCTCACACCTTATTCTACCTGTGCCTCATCTGCACAGCAACCAGAAGCTTCCAAGGCCCAACAGTTCTGACCAAATAGTCCAGGGGCCAGTGTTCCCCCTTTGCGATGCTAAGCCTCAGGTGATTCCAGCTGTTCGGTGTCTCTGATCCCGAAATCCTCACAAAGGAGATTTGCAAAGCTTATAGTCTTTCCTTCCTGATTTAATGTAAACTGCACTTGTACCAAAGAGGTTGTGTGCACTGGTTTCCCCTAATGCCAACGTGAAGTTGGGTGTGACACACAGATGCTTCTTGGGTCTGAGAGTTAAGTTCTAGAAGTAGCCAAAGAACTGTCAGCTCCCTCCGTCCCCCTGCATCCCAAGCCAGCGGCCCGGCCGCAGCCCCTCAGCCCCAGCCCCTGCCTTCCTCCGCCTCGGAAGCCCCTGAACTAAGGCTGCTCACTTCTCCTTTCCAGCTCCTCCCGTGGTTCTCCACCAACCCTGTCCCCCGTGGGCCACACAGCACGGCGCAGCCCTCAACCTCTCCTCAAACCCGCTGCGTCCAAAACAAACACAAATTAGGAAAAGGACAAAGGAGTTTTCGTTATCAAAAGGTCATTTTTGAAAATTAACAGTTTGCCAGAGAATTTCAGAAAAATCCAGCAGGGGTTCAGAGCCTGACCTCATTTACATTTCACCGGAGACCTGGGTCAGCCATTTGGAATACTTCCCGAACATTCTTATCAATCTCTCCGGTAAGTGCAGGTCCCTAGGACTCCTTCTCTGTTGTGGAGGTGCTGCCCTAGCGCTTGGGGAGGCCAGGCCCGATCTCTGACCCCCTGACAAAGGTGCCCTGTCTTCCTTCCCCTCCAAAGCTTCTCTCCCAGGCTGGAGGCTGCTCGTTCTGACCTTCAACTTGCCACCACAGTCCCTAATGGAGCATCTCGTGGTTGAGGCCCTGGGGTCTGTCCTTACTGTCCCTCACACCCCGGACTCCCTGCCCGGCCTTCTTCAATTGCTTCTCTGCTTCTCCCAGGTGTCTCCACGACTCTGGCATAGAGCAGGCTGTGGGTCTCTTCGTCACCAAATTAAAGCTGGCCCAGTGAGGTGATACAGTGATAGAATGCTCCAGCTCTGCTGTGAAGCTGGGCAGACACCATGACTAAGCAATGCTTAGTCTCCTCGGCTGCGAAACGGGGATCCTGACAATACCCACTTTAGAGTGTTACTGTGAGGATAAAACGAGGCAATGATTATAAAGCCCTTAAAATATGCTGGGAAGATAGCAGTTTCTCAATACACATTGGCAGTTAGAATTACTGTCAATATCCAGTTACCACTTGTAGGCACCTTACTCTGTTTCGTGCATTGATGTGAGGCATTGTCTCTGAGACAAAGTGAGCGATTGTCTCTGCATTCAAGAAGTTTGCACCGTAGCAAAATGATCACGTAAACTAAAAATTACAAAGTAACGGGCTTTTAGTGGGATTATGCTTGAAGTCCTTCAGGATGTGGAGCCGGGAGCTACTAACTCAGCCTGAGGCCAAGGACAGGGGCAGGGTGTGCAGATACTGGGGAGAGGCTGTCCCGCTGGGAAGATGATGTGTGCAGGCAGCCTTGATGGCTGGTCCCACCCTGGCACGAGCCTGGTTGGCTCAACAATTGCTCTGATTTAATGAAGGGATCCAGGCCCCCGCAGTGGTCCTGTGGACTCAGTAGGAAAGAGCCTTCTGGAGCCTCACGACTTCCACTGATTGTTTCCTGTGTGCGGGGTGTGACTTTTACAAACATCATCTCAGTTAGTCTCCCCAACACCCCTGGGTCGTTAACCTGTTTGTATCAAATCTTGGCTCCAGCACTTTCTAGTTTTGCAACCTCTCTGTGCCTCTGCTTCTTCATCTTCCAAACAGGATTTTCATCCCAACTCTCAGGTTGATGAGAGGGACTGTGTGAGTTGATATATGCAAAGCCCTTGACACAACCCCGAGCACGTAGTAAGAACTAAATAACTGCTATTATGAGGCCGTTACAAGTGCCTCTGGTTTGCACCCCATTTGCAGGATGGTGGTGACTGATGAGGCAAAGATCAGTAGTGGTTCATTAAAATGATTTCCTCTCCTTCCTGGGCACACAGATAATCTACACTTCCCACCACTGTTGAAGTTAGGTGTGGCCCCATGACTGAGTTCTAGTGGCTGAAATGTGAGCTGAGGGATGTCCTGCACCATCATCTGTCCCATTGGGGCCTGCAGGAATGGAGACTTGAAGATGTGGGTCCCAAAAGCACTGCCTGGAGAAAGGCCGTGTCACGGTCCTCTTCACCTGCACAATTCTGTTACCTAAAAAAGAAACAGGGCTTCCCTGGTGGCGCGATGGTTGAGAGTCCGCCTGCCAATGAAGGGGACACGGGTTCGTGCCCCGGTCCAGGAAGATCCCGCATGCAGCGGAGCGGCTGGGCCCGTGAGCCTTGACCACTGAGCCTGCGCGTCCGGAGCCTGTGCTCCGCAACGGGAGAGGCCACGACAATGAGAGGCCCGTGTACCACAAAAAAAAAAAAACAGTTTTATTGTATTTAAATTAATATGCATTTGGCTGGCAGCCTAGCTAGTCCTTACCAATACAACTCAGATACAGTGAGCTCAGTGAAGGATCGATTTTGTAGTGAACACTTGGAGCTATAGTTGTCTACTCAGCATATTTCCCCTTCCCCCCTCCTCTTTTCCCTAAAGAACCTCTCACTATGTGGGAAATGTAGTGTGATTTTGGTGTGGCTTAATACCTCCGCCATCATGGGCAGGACACACCGGACTCCCCGCCCTTCCCACAGACCCACCTGACCCTAGGCAGGCTAATCAATCATTGCCACCATGCCCACCGAAACTTCAGGAAAACAGGATCTCTCTTCTTGGTGGGTTGTTGGTGAAGATATTTTAGGGATGCAGTGGTCATGGTGGTAATTGCTACATGGAGAGAGCTCGCAGAAGAAAGATGCCCGCACAGAGGAGAGCAGAGCCAGTACGGCAGCATGCCTCCTTACTACATCGTTTGAGCTCCTGCATTCGCTAATGTCTGATTTATATTTCCCAGTCACCTTGGTCAGTGAACCTCCTTTTTGGTTAGGCTAATTAGAAACCGTTTTGCCATTAAATAGTAAGAATGACTGAGAGTTCCCAGTTTACCAGCTTTCCCCCTTCCCCCAGTTCCCTTGGGCCGCTGGCTTTACAGGCTTTCTCCCCTCCCCCAACACCTGCCTTGAAGTCCTCTTGATAATCCTATCTTCACATTATATCAAATATTAAAATTCCTTCAATAATCAGTGAGAGTAGCAGGCATGAGCCCACTGAGGAAAGAAGAATATTAGTCACTCACATATGGTCTCAACAGGACTGCCCAATTTTTTTTTTTTTAAGTGACGTATAGTTGATTTACAATGTTGTGTTAGTTTCAGGTGTAGAGCAAAGTGATTCAGTTTATACACACACACACACACACACACACACACACACACACACACACAGATTCTTTTTCAGATTCCTTTCCATTATATGTTATTACAAGATACTGTATTTTTTAAATTGCACTGAAGTTATATTAAAAATTTCTTAAAGTGGAGAATTTGGGGGTTGGGATTGCAAATTTCCTGCATAATATGTTGCCTTGTAGTGGAATTTGACCAATAATACCTAAATATGTTTTTCATTTAAAAAAACATAGTTGCAACCCCAGAGATTTGCAAAATGAGAAATAACAATATAAATTAATTTTTGGTTATCCTCCCGGCCTTCACTTCAGTTTTTTGGTCACATACAGTATATTCCCCAATATTTGGTGGAATAGTTCTATAAAATATAAAATCCACTTTTTTGTCTTGAATAATATCAGGTAGTATGAGGTTTTATCTTTGAATTTTATTTTGAAAATTTTACTTAAACCAATTCCTTATAAAAATGGAGAGTTTTCAAAAGCTGCTAAACTTTTCCCTGTCATTTTCTTTCATTCTGGTGAAAACCAGACTAGCCATTTGGCAACCAAGTTTTCTTTCCCCATTTCATTCCCAGGCTTTGAGTTCATTGGCTCAGTGAAATCTCACTTAAAAGAAAAGACTTTTCCAGCTTTATCTCACTTCTTTATCTTTACCTTCCTTCACTCTCCCTTGCTGTGCACACCCCAGTCCTTCCAAAATCAAGTGGCAGGAGTTCTAACGCCACGGTGGGACGTTAGGGATGGATTTAAAAAGAAAAAAAAATCTTGTTCATGTTGGGGGAGGGGAGAGTCTGGAGTTGTTTAATGTGTACAGAACTTCTGTTTGGGGTGTTGAAAAAGTTCTAGAAGTAGACAGTGGTGGCGGTTACACAACACTGTGATTGTGGTTAATGCCATTGGCTTGCACACTTAAAAATGGTTACAATGGTAAGCTTTATGTATATTTTGCCACACAAAAAATCTTGTCCATACTTCCTGTCTTGTATATTTGTATACATCACTAAATAGAGATGCATCGTTCCTATGTAGAGCAGCAACTAAGAAGAATGAAGAAATCAGTCAAATATAAAGTGTAAAGCAACTTCGTTCCTTAGAAAACTACAAGGTAGAACAAAGCACACACAGCCGTTGCCAGCTGTCTTTGGAAACTGCTCTGTTTGCTCATGCGCAGAAAAAAGCCAAGCCCCGCCGTGGTATTGACACGAACAAGATGAATGACCCCCTGGAGACCAGAGGGTTTGTATTCGAGTTTCCATCACCTTTTCATCCTTTTGTCCCTCTTCTTGATTCACATGCAGATTAACCCAGACCAACTCCTCACGAAATACTCTTTTTCACTCTCGTTTGGAAGGTAGAAGGAGCATCTAAATATTTATGAGGCTTTTTCTCCCGGGTTTATGATGCGCTCTTGTTGGATGTTGAGGCATTACGTTAATGAATGCGTGCCTGCACACACCGACACAGAAACCAGGCAAAGGGGAAAAAAACACACACAGCGCTTTGTCGGCGCTCACCAAACAGTTCCCATGAAAAGGAAGAAAAGAGAGAGGGGGAGGAAGAGAGATTTAAGATCTGTTGCCAGAGAAATAAATTGTACAGCTCAACACAAAAGCAGGAACAAAGTTTCATCTTTGCTGTCTGGAGTTGCAAATGTAGCTGTGTGTCAAGTCGGTACAAATGTGAAATCAAACATGATTGAAAAATGAGAACGGTCTCGCCCGGCTCTTCCCAGCGATGAAGAAAATTAAGGACAGAGTTTCAATATTGGAAATAAACCGTTTATTAGAAAACAGAGAACTGGCCAACATTTTCTTTTAGGCAGTGCTCTATACCTATTCCTTCAATACAGATTATCTGGGTATGAATCCATGAGAAGATTGTCACCGTTTTTATTGTATTGCCCATATATAGCGTCTTTTTTTTTTTTTTCCTTGTCTTTTCAGTGCCTGGTAGATAATGTTTTCATTAGGCTAGCTAAGTCCACTTTAAAGGGAATTCACCCTAAATGTGTTTGCATGAAATTATATCTAGTTATGGCTTAGACTCTAAATCGTCTTTAATTATAGATAATCCTTATGATATTTTAATAGATAAATATATGGGCACACTGGAACTGAAATGCAGACATATTAATGGCCTTAATATCACACTGCCAGAAACGGTCGTCTTTCCAACCTTTACTCCTCTTCTGTTCTGTTCTCCTGTGAACACAGGATGCCAGAGCAGTGGGTCAAAGCCCTGCTAATGACATCAGGGTATTAGGCTTAAAAGTGTTGTTTTTTCTTTTTTAAAGAATATTACCCCTCACCTGGTATTTATTTTCATTTGTAAGTCATAATATACAAAAAGATTAAGATCATGTTTGCTATTTTTGAAAATTCTTGATAAATTCAAGAAGTGCTCGGCCTGGCTCTTGTCACCTATCTTCATAGGGTATAAAAAAGGTTGAGAAATCCCACCTCAGGCCCCTCACAGCCCTCACTGCGGCTCTAGCCGAAGGGACAGAGAGCAGAGTGTGGATCTCCAGCTCCCCTTTCGACACAGAGGAGACTTCCCTACACCTTTTTTTGACACTGAAAACAAGTTGTTAATTGTTAATATTTATCTGTTTATTTCACATTAGAGTAAATTACAGAACATAGTCTCCTATTTCCCATACCAAAAAAAAAAAACTCCATTTACTTGATTCTTAGTTATTAGAAGGCAAGATAATAATTGACTGTAGTCTATTTATGTAACTATTGTTATGATCTAAGCATTACATATTCTTAGCTTACAACCAGAGTGTCTTTAAATCAGTTTCATCAATAAAAACGAAGATAAAATGTTCACACAGGAATGGTTAACTGTCTTTCACCTGATGCAAAGACAGGGAATTGCATTAGCTCAGCATTATTTCATAGTCATTTATTACTTACTTGTCTGAATGAATAGGCACTTGGCTATATCTAAGTTTAAAGAAACTGTATCTAGGTTTTAAAGAAAAATTTAGTGAAAGGTTCACAAAATTGTTCCAAATTCCCCCTGGGGGAAAAAAAGCATTGCTTGGAAAGTATTTCAGAAGGACATTTTGTATAAAGCTCAGGAAAACGGTGTAAGTATTCAGTAAGTGTTTTAAAATGAATGCTGCATCGCTTTGATCAAAAAAGTTAAACACACACATCAATTTCATCATCAATTTATGCATAAATAAATACAGAACTATTACCCCTATTGATGGCATGTGGTTCAAGCCCAACTAATGCCCATACTTCAAGATGCTAGAGGCTCTGGGGAGACCTTGTGTAAGGAGCCAGCGGGCACTCAGCACGTGGTCTAGGCTGAGACTGGCATCTAAGTAACACTTTGACAGGAAACAGGAGAGCCAGCCATTTATATAACCACCATAGAAGGCCATGTGCTGCTTGCAGTAAGTTGAGGGTCTCCAAGAAAGATTCCCTTGACTAAAAATACATTCCTCACAAGTCTACTTTACTTCTTAAAATTCCTATTGGTTATAGCCTTTAAAAAACATGTATGTATTATGGCAGGATGCTATCAGTTGTTAAGTCCTGACTGAAATTATTGTTCAGGCCCTTGCAACAGTGTCCTGTAGAGGAACACACTAGAATACACTAGAATGTTCTAGAACAGGGTTCCCTGGGAAACAGAGATACATTTTTGCAGTGGCAGAGACACTAACACATAAAGGAAACATCTAACAGGGTAGAGAAAGCCAAAGACAAACTCTGTACAGTGTAGAAGTTTGTCCAGGAAAAGAAAAACTATTTTTTGGCTATAAAATTGAAAACTATGTCTTAATGATATAAGCCACTGTTATCAAAGCAAGGAAACATTCTCATAATCTAATGATAATACTATAAATTGATAGAAGATTTCTGCAAGGCCATTTAATAATAGATATTCAAGAGATTTAGAATTTTGTTTGCCTTTGGGCTATAATTTCTGGGAATTTATTTTGTATAAATAATCGTAAATGGGCAAAGATAAAGTAATATTATTTCTAGTGTGGAAGATTAAGAAGAAAGAATTTTTATTTGTTATTATTTATTTCTTTATTATTTTTGCTGAGCTATATTTTCTATGATAAAATTAATTAATTATGTAATAAGAAATCAGCAATAAAATCTGTTAAGAAAAATAGTTTGTCCCTGGTCAGGGAGGTCCTTTGGTGTCTACTGATTGACAGGAACTTCATGGAAACTACTCCAAGGTCACAGAAATGCTCAGGCCCAAGGAAGGATGGAAAACCTGTGTGCAAATCGTCTTGAGACACTACCTCTCCTGACATCAGAGTAAAACATGCGAAATGTCAGAGAAATGGTCATGTTTGGAGAAATATAGACAACATTTGAATTTTTTATTAATTCAAATATATATGTATATATATTTTGAAAACAGTTTATAATTTTTAATTTGCTTTTTTGAAACACAACTAAATACGCACAAAATATAGGCAACTCAGCAATTACACTCTCAAAACCTTGGAGACCTCCTCTTTCATCCAACCTCTGTTTTTCTCTAGTTCAGCTTCATTACCATGGAGTTTCATGCAAATAGAAAAGCATAGCAGAACATCATCTTTTCTCAAACCAGAACTGATCTGAATTTGTATTAAAACAGCAAGGAATAAATGAAAATATCTCTATGAAGTCTTAACTCAGAGCTGAAATATTAAAAACAACAATTTTGCATTCAGTCTCATTTTTCACAAGGGTTTATCTCATGGTATGATTTTTGTTTCTCAAATATTTGATCCTTGAAACCTTCACCCAACTCATTGCAAAGTTTAATGACACTGCCTGTTTCAGAATGTTTGCACACAGTTCTCAAACATTATGTGAACTGGCAGACCAGCCCAGTCTGTTTTCATGGAAGCGCTGGGAGTGGCAGCTGTTACACATCATGATATTTTTCCAATCTAAAACTGTTACTGCCCTACACGAAGGCACACACTTCACAGCTGAGCCTAAATCCAAATTGAATTTAAAAGTGTTCTGGCTAAATGCCAAATTCAAAACTTCCCTGACCTGTCTCCCTCTGTTCTCTGAAAGTGTGTACATGTACTGACGAGTCTGAAAATAGCTGGTTTGTAAACAGGGGGGAAACTGTCCGAGAAATATTTGCACAATGAAACAATCATTTTATTTTGTCCATATAGACAGACAACCAGTCAATTCAGTGAAAAAAAAAAACCCAAACATTTTCTTTTTAACATTTGATTAGGTGACTTACCCAACTGGATGGTTTGTTTATATTGATTAGTTGTTATCTACATTGTTGAATCTTAGGTCTGAATTTTCATCATCTAAGGAAGAATTTCCATTGAGTAATGTCTTAAGATATGGTCAAATTACTGTAATCAATGTTTAAACATATGGTTAAATGCAGCTGATATTGAGGAATAAATGCTTCAAGTGGGAAAGCCCCATAGAGTTTGTCTTGCCCAATGGCTGACAGAGCCCTGGGCTTCTGTGCCTCCTTCCCGCGCCCCTACAATGACAGCAATCTCACCTTCGATGGTTCTGTATGTTAGATTTCCTGCAACAACAAAAAAATACAATGTAAAAACCAGTGGTCCTATCTAGCCTTTTGCTCATTTCACCCCTGTACAGTGTTGCACAAAGATACGACAACCAAAGCAATCAAGTTTGGAGCCTACCATCCTTGGCTACTTGCCTTCGTGGAATGTTCATGTCTTTTGAAGAGTGGCTGTGATTTAGCTTTGTTGTGGCCTTTTTTCCACCATTTTTGTGTCCACCATCAGTTTTTCCAGTGAATAATTTAGTGCCAGTTCTTGGGTTTTCTTGATTGTTAAAACCAGTTGATATATAGAGAAAATGAGGAATAAGACTTATGAATCCTTAATTTTAAGCAGAATTCACCTACCAAATCATTCAGTCTTCCTAAACTATGTGAATGGAATTTGTTTGAATAAATCTAATTCCACCAAAGGCTGTGAACTAATTACATGATCCAATTTTGGAGCTTTTCCAAAGTTAATCTCTGAATTAGTTATCTTTTGCTTTTCTTTTTTTTTTAATAAATTTATTTATTTATATTTATTTATTTTTTGGCTGCCATGGGTCTTCATTGCTGCGTGCGGGCTTTCTCTAGTTGTGGCGAGCGGGAGCCACTCTACGTTGCGGTCCGTTGGCTTCTCACTGTGGTGGCTTCTCTTGTTGCGGAGTATGGGCTCTAGGCACAAAGGCATCAGTAGTTGTGGTGCACAGGCTTCCGTAGCTGTGGCTTGCGAGCTCTAGAGCACAGGCTCAGAAGTTGTGGCGCATGGGCTTAGTTGCTCCGCGGCATGTGGGATCCTCCCGGACCAGGGATCAAACCCGTGTCCCCTGCATTGGCAGGCGGATTCTTAACCACTGCGCCACCAGGGAAGTCCCTGCTTTTCTTTTATGTGTCATCTTGCTTTTTCACATTTCATTAGGTATCAAAACCAAAAGAGACAAAGTACAAGCTATTTATATGTTATCAAGACTCAAGATAATGGAAAATATTTTATCACAGTTAGATCTGCAGAAGAGTTAGGTGTTTCCTAAACCAACGTTTCGGCAGGAAATAAAAGTACAAATAATTTTGAGCAGCAATATCTTAAAACACTTTAAAATATTCCTAAGAAGAACAGTTATTTTGCTGAATTCGATTTTCATTTTTGATTGAAATGAACCTGGGTGTGCATGCCTGTCTATGTGTGTTTTGTATGCATGTGCAGATGTACCATGAGGTGTGGTTGGAGGGACCATTGGACATCAGGTCAGAAGACGTGGGTCCGTCGCTTGCTGATTGTTTGACAGGAGAGAAATCACCTACTGTCTCTGAACCTCAGTTTTCTCATCCAAAATTAAGGCTAACAATGCTTATCCAAGTCCAATCCATTTCAAGGGCTTGTCATAGAAGACAAGGGAGATGGTGTATGTGAACCTTTATTAATTACACGTATAGGGTCCTAATAGCATATACTGGGGAGTGACATAATTATATCAACACCTCAATGTAAGATTTGGGATAAGTTATTTAACTTCACTGAGTCCTTTTCCTTCAGATATGAGAGTGGATTATGATAAACTCATGCAGTGTAATGTTGTGGGCAGATACATTAGTTATGACTCCTTTGGTCTTTTAAGGAACATAAATTCAACTGGAAATAGTTTAAGCAAAAAAAAAAAAAGTGTTTACTGACAGTCTCAAGTAACCATGGAAAAGAAGCAACTGAGCCTCAAAAGCCACTGGAACCAGAAATCTGAATGCTAGCAAGACTCTCTCTTTTCTCACTGAATATTGTTTTTCTATTCTCAGACAGACTTCCTACACGTGGTTGGACACACTGCCACCAGCAACTCCTGCGCCCCGCATCTCACAATTTTGCTACAAGAAGAAAAACAAAACGTGACTAAAGTCGCCCACCTCCTCGCCCCAAGCCTGACGCCAGTTGAAAAGTCCCAGGAAAAGCCTCTCGTGCGCTCAGGTTGGGTGAGGGGCCCTGGATGGGGGCAAGTCCTTGATTGTCTCGTCCCTACTGGAAGAAGATGGTTGCAGTGAGAGAGAAGCAGTTTTCTCCAAGAAGAGAGGGGTGTCCCCAGATATGAGGAAGGGTCAGAGGCAGTCAAAGCACGGAGGGTCAGCCTTCTTTCTCAGCTCCCCAGTGAGGGGGACCTTAGGCTAAAGGATGAAGCTCTCGGTCAAACCCACGCCTGCCTTCTGTGGCTGACGTGAGGAACAAATGCCAGGATAGATTGAAAGGTACCTTCCAAGTTGAAAGTGCTATAGCAATAAAAAGTCAACTAACTTATTCTGGTGCCTGTAACCTAAACCATTCCAGTTTGTAATCTTATGAAAGTACAGGACCAAGGATTAAAACCACTATTTTGTTAGGAAACAGCACTATTTCAGAGGTTTTTTTCATAGTTAAAATGTTATTCATCTCCTGTTAAATCATGCATGTAACTTGGGGCTATGGCTGAAATTTTTTCAATTAGAAAAATGTAAATTACAAATACATTATTTATGATGTTATACGTAGTTGACTATGTTTTAGAGAATCACCTGAGAAAACAGCAGTAGGATGACAACACAAATATAGATTCTTTGATATCACACTGGCTTAAATGATCTTCCTGTTCCTTTTACATCTATCGGTAGAGCTTTTCCATTCCTGAGCAGTTTTTCTCTGGTGACTCTTGTCTACCGTGGAACCTGTTCTCTCTCTTTATTTTTTGGCCGCGATGCATGGCACAAGGGATTTTATCAATAGTTCCCCAACCAGGGATCAAACCCGAGCCCCCTGCAGTGGAAGCGCAGAGCCCTAACCACTGGACCACCAGGGAATTCCCTGGAATCCGTTCTGATTGGCAATAGTTGTGCCCATTGTATGAAGTTATTTGTGGCCCTGTCCTGGGAGACTTCCATCCCATACTCAGTTACTTGGTGTGTCAGCTGGACCCAGCTTCTCCGCGTTGGCTCACGTAGGTACTGTCTACCTGGGTTGTACATCTGTTTATTTCCCACTGCCCGTCATGGGCTATGTCCACCATATCCTTTAAGATTGGGGCAAACTTCATACTCCAGGATGGACACCTGTTCTGTTGACCCTCTCTCTTTAGGAGCTCTGCTTTACTTTGGGTGAATGTGTGATCTGAGCGTATCCATTGGGACTTCTCAGGCAGAGCTTCGTGTGCGGGTTTTGTCCCTCCAAAGGTGGGACCCGAGTGAATGCCAGGTTCGTAGGAGGAGTGCAACGACCGTTGGTGCTGCCAGAAAAAAAGTGTTCTGCGTGTCGTCCTCAAAGTAGGAGCACAGCAGACAAGCATAGCCAACTTCATCTCTCTGCCCCATCCCTGCGTGGGCCCCCCACCTGACTGGGAGCTGAGGGTAGGAACTGGACTCCTTTGCCTGGGCCTTTGTCCCTCTGGGCCTGGGATGTGGGACCAGACAGGATGGATCACCTCCTGCCCATGGCTGCAGTGGGAGAGCCAGAGGGCGAATGCTGAAAATAATATTCTGGGGTGAGGGCCAAGGTCAGGACCAGCGAGTATGTCCAGACCATATCATAAATTAAACTAACTGTTGGAAAACTGGTGCTGAATTAACGGAGCCAAAATGAGTGGTGCGGAGCCACAGAGCAGCCAGGAGTGAAGAGAGGGAAGAAGGTGACATGCCCCCCTGGGGAAGGTCAGTTAGGGGTCTCTGCCCTGGCCCACTGGGTCCAGGAGGGTTCCAGGCCCCCAGACGTGGCAGGCAAGGGCCTGCTTACTCAGTTACTGGATCATTCCGTGTGCTCCCGGGGACCCCAAGTTAATTCTGATCTCTAATTTAAAGCTCTTCACAGATGGGTGGGAAATTCTACTCTCCCTGTTATTCTAATCCCAAACAAGCCGTGATACACGCAGAGCCAATTTCAGGTTTAATCACGTTACCTTCATCCAAATAGAAATCAATCCCCATTGTTGTGTAGCCCTGCAGAGCATCCAGAATACTGGGGCCTTTAGTGCAAAGGAGCTGGGGCAGCTATACAGCCAATGCACCTCATTGTACAGATGAGTCTGTGATTGCTAGCTTGCTCCATGCCTGTATGGAGGGGACAGGATGGACGCTGTTTTGTGACAGTTTCCACACTTTATCTAACTATCCATACACTTCCTCCTCTTCCCTCCTCTTCCTGTTGGGACATTTTCATACATGCCCAATGCCATAAGATTCCAAAGGAAATACAAGCCCTTTATGATAGTCTAAATCAGAGTCCAATTGCAAGGCCAGGCTTTCTGTTACAAATTCAATCATATCATAAAAACTAACCACAGGCCTTAAAAAAAGAAAGCTTTTCAAACCCCAAGACTAATCTAATTGCTTCTACATTGCTATTGAGTTATAACTACATACTTTTCTCATACAAAGGCAAAACTATGTTGGTCCCTGTTATTTAGACATTAAATTGCTGAATTCTTTAAAAAACATTTCTGACGACAAAAAAAAAAAAAAATCAAACAATACATATAGCTATCTGAAGTTTGCAGGCATTAGCAATTCCAATTGTTTGGTGATTGAATTATTCTTCCTATGTTATTCTGCTTTGAAATGCTGATGCATCCCCTTCTCCACCAGTGAAGGGGAAAGTGTGTCTCTCTACTCTGCTCTTTCTTCCTCCTTTTCTCTCACTGCCGGAGGGGAAGGAAGGAAAGAGAAGGGGGAGCCCACCTCCCTCACTGCCTGGACTGTGTAATTGGATGGAGACCCACCTCAGTGGTAGGAGATGGAAACAATCCAGGTGGCCCATGAATAATCCAGAGTCGACTGAAGTGTTCATCCTCGGGGCTTTCTGATGGGAATATAAAAAAGTTCTGAACTCTGGAGGACAAGAAAACAAGAAAAAGCCATTTTTATTTAAAAAAAAAAAAGCCTTCTTTATTCACAACCTCACTGCCCATGGAGTGACATTGATCACTTTTGTAAAACATTTCATTTTCTGGTAGGAAAGTGCAAACCCTGGCTGAGGGTTATAGCCCTTCTTTGTGCCTAACGATTTATATGTGCAGTTTCTCTTAACATTTAATTCTCTTTCTTTCAAAATTTGAGTGTGTCATAAAAAATGCTCAAAAGCACAGGATTCTTTTCTATCCAGTGACCAGCAAAGAAGAGTAACAACGGCACGTCTTCTTTTAGATGATAACTAGCACTCTCTGGACAAAATAAACATCAAGGGGGAAAAGCAAGTCCCCTCCCAGGCTGGTCGTCTGCAGGAGAGGTGGTGGAGAGGTGACGCCTAACACAGGGGAGGCAAATGGTCCCTCGGCCACTGGCCACCCTGGCTGTCATGGGCCGTGCTACCCCGATCACCACGGACACCCCGGTACTCTCAGCTTTGAAGGCCGGACACCCACTTCTGTGTCCAGAGCTGAGGAGGACTTATTCGCCTGACAGATGATCAAGAGGTTATTGTAATTTTCTTTGGGGAGTGGAGCCCTGCCAAAACGATAGGGAGCGAAGGAAATGTGCTGAAATGCTAAGCACACTGTCTTGGAAGATTAGACGCCCACCTTCTTGTCCTTGTTTTGCCGCTAAATAGCTGTGACTTTGGGCACCTCACTCCTTCCCGGGGGTTTCACTTGCCTTTACAACAGGTGAATTCCGTGCTATTTTTTCTGATATCTCTTCAAGTTCCAACCTTCTGTAATTACAGCAACCAATACCAGCAAGAACGTTGTTGAGATTATTATGTAAGTAATGAATTCTCGAATGTGAATCAAAGGATGGATTCCTGTGGCAACTTAAGCATGACTGTAGTATTATTTTCTCAAGTAACCTCTAGGAATATACTGAGATAGGGCCTTCATAACAAACCAATAAATCCCAGACAGCAGGAGAAATATCCTATTATGTGAACCAGTTAGCCATTAGGGGAACCGACTGATTTTTATCTTAATTAGGGGAGCAGTAACGTAGTGAGCACCGGCTGTGCCAGACATCCATTTCCTCATTTAATCTTCACAACAATCCTGTGAGTTACTAGTAGACCCATTTTATGGATGATGAAACTGAGAGAATTAGTAAATGTATCCATATCGCTCTGCTCAGACTCAAGGCTATGTTGCCCTGCTATACTAGTATTCTTAAACACCTCCACTGCCCACTCCTTAGGAAACCACAAAAGCCTGTAGTAAGAATAATAGCAACACTTCTTTAAGTGTAGGGACTTTGGGTTGATCATCTCTTGTGATTAGAAAAGGGCCAGCACAAAGTTGGTTCTCAATGAAAATTTGTTGCCTGAAACGACCTGTTTGCTGTCTTTAGGGCAGGGCTGTCCCACAGAACTTTCTGTTGGATAGAAATGTTCTTTATCTGCATTGTCCAGTTGGTAAACCACCTGTGGCTACTGAGCCCTTGAAATGTGGCCAGTGTGGCTGAAGAGCCAAATATTAAATTTTATTTAATTTTAATGAATTTAATTTTAAATGGTCACACATGACTAATGAGAAAAGGGAGACTCTTTGAGATTAAATATCTTGCCCAAGGACTCATGAATTGGAAGGAGTAGACCATGATTCAATTCTGAGTTTTTCTGATATAGTCCAAACTCATATTTTCTCCACCACCTTCCTATACATTATAGAAAAAAGAATCAGGAATCTTGGGCTAAAGAAGCCCCAAAACATAAACAAATGGGGACATCAAAGTATCGTTCCTGCGATTTGGGAGGGCTTCACGTGAAAACTTGATCCTCCTTTAGAAATGGGAATTCGTGGTCTTTTAACAAAAGTTCATCAGATAAGAAAGTTATCACAGCCAAAGGGAATTTGCAGTACAACACTGGCGCTTGGGCCCTCCTATTACAGTGAGCTAACAGTTAGCTTATGTCCGGTTTATCTGAGCTGTGAAAACAAAACCGCAGGAGTAATCAGAATGCAGGACAGTGACAAGCCATCGCTGTGCACAAGGACGACAAGGGGGGCAGTGAATTACTGCAGATGCTTGAAAACAGCCTTTTCTCTACCTTTTTCATCTTCATCTCTCCAAGGTGCCTTTTCAGATCTCTTTTCCTATTTGCCCTCTCCCGTGAAGTTTTAGTACCACAGGTGTACTGTTTACCTGATGATGTGCTGTATGGATATCTGTGCTTTTCTGTAAAAAGAATGTGGTTTCTTGCACCCCAAGAGTCAATTTCCGTCATCTTGTAGGGGGAAGGGGTGATATCACCTTGGTTGAGAATGTTCTAGAGTGGACTAACTCTTCTTGGCAACAAAGAGAGGCGAAGTGGAAAAGGCATGGGCTCCAGTCAAGTAGGCTTTAGTTTTAGTCCTGGCTCTGCCTCTTGGGCAAATTACTTCATCTCATTAAGCCTCTGTTTTGCTCATCTGTAAAATGGGGATAAAAATACTCCATCCCTTCGGGTTGTTGTGAGGATTTCATGAGGTGATGAGCATTCATAAAGAGCTTGTGGCATGCACGAGATGCTCTCCAGATGTTGACTGGTTTTATTACATTTATTAACGTGGAGATATTCTGGCATTGCAGCCAATTTTCAAATCTCTTGTTTTCTAGAGGTTACCATTTTGGATTCTTTTTTTTAATTTTCAATAACCATTTTTTAAAAATTGAAGTTTAGTTAATTTACAATGTTGTGTAAGCTTCAGGTGTACAGCAAAGTGATTCAGTTATATGTATATATATACATATATGTATACATATATATATTCTTTTCCAGATTCTTTTCCATTATAGGTTATTACAAGACATTGAGTATAGTTCCCTGTGCTGTACAGTAGATCCGTGTTTTTGTTTGTTTGTTTGTTTGTTTGGGGTTTTTTTTTGCGGTACGCGGACCTCTCACTGCCGTGGCCTCTCCCGTGGCAGAGCACAGGCTCCGGACGCGCAGGCTCAGCGGCCATAGCTCACGGGCCCAGCCGCTCCGCAGCATGTGGGATCTTCCCGGACCGGGGCACGAACCCGCGTCCCCTGCATCGGCAGGCGACTCTCAACCGCTGCGCCACCAGGGAAGCCCAAGGTCCGTGTTTATGTTAATTCCAAGCTCCAAATTTATCCATTTTGCGTTCTTTAAGAAAGGATTTTACAACGTCTGAAAACAGCTAGTTCTTTCAGGGTGAAGGTTCTTAAGAAATCACTGCTCAAACAGATATAGGACATCTTCCTCCTTTGGCTCAAGTCAAATCTTCCAAACACTTATTAAAATAAGGCCCTTCAGAGCTGATGAGACAAATCACAGGCGGCATTTGCCTAATATAAAATATGTGCAGTAACACTATTAGATGTACATGTCTCTGAAGATATAAATAAATGCTTCCTTTTTGATATGTCTGATTTAATAGCCTAATAACAGGGGAATATTGCTGAAATACAATTCAGGGGGTGAGGGAGAAATTAATAAACTCAAATATTTGAAGCTCAATGGCAATTAACAACCCATTTAAGACAAATTTCCAATTTTAAATTTTATTTATCCTTATCCAACCAGGACTAAGCCTGGGGTTCATCATTCATTTTCAGACCTAACAGGGTCCTCTGCTCTTTGCCTGGGAGGCACTTTCAAATTCTATTATCCAGGGGCAACCAACCATGAAGCCAGCGGGGGGCAAAGAGGGAATCAAAGACCCACCTGAGCTGCCACGGCCACAATATTCCCCATTTTCCCCATTTACTATTTTTGCTTCTCTCACTTCCTTGGAAACTTGGAATTTCATTTTCGTGCTTCGTGTTTAGCCACACACATATGCCCATACACAAAACCGGATATGGTTTCTCTTAAGGGTCCCCAGGCATCACGGAATGTCCCGTCTGGTCAGCTAGGGCAGAGACCTGAGTTCTGACCTCCTTCGTGGCACGTGGAGGAAATATGAAAGTGAGCGTCCAAGCATGTATACCTGGACTTCACCCTAGAATGACCCCCGCACCCCAATGAGAGAGGCGTGCGGGGGTAGGCTCAGCAACTTGCATTGTGCCCATTTGTCCCTGTGTCTGATGGGACACAGATGGGGAAGAAGGTAGTGGGGCAGGAGGGAGGGTGTGTGGCAAATACCGAGTGGAGGCTCTTCCTAAAAGACGCTCTATCCAGCCGGGGGTGCTGGAAGCACACAGGGACGGAGGGAGCTGAGTAAGCCAAGGTCGTTCCTTTAACGATACATTCTAACGCATAAATTCATTTAGGGGACAGGTAGGAAGAAAGTTGCAGAGCCGCACGATAACCTTCTGTGTGGGCAGAGGGGCCGGACAAGGCTGCCCCCTTGAGATGGCCCCTTATTTCAAGGGCTGCGCCTTCTGCCAGGAGCGGCCATCACTGGCCAGTCCCTTTTGGGCTTCTTTGCTATGTTGACCAAACCTATGGGCCCCTTCTCCGAGAACCCATCTCTCCCCGCAATGGGCCCTAGTAGCCGTGCTTATACTACGTGATTCTGCCCACTTGATCTCAGCCAGGGGTCTCTCCCATTCAGCTTCTTTCTCCCAAGCGTTTGGAATTGGCATTTAGTGGCGTCATCTCTCTGCTGCTTACTTGGACTCAGGTGAGGGAAATCAGGAAGTTGGAATGGATGTTACTCGGGTGGGTGGCCATCGTTAGCTGACCAAGGCAAGGAGAGCTGGGTTACTGGGAGAAAAATGAAGAGGATGGAAAAACTGAAGTGATCCCGTGACTGCCTGGGGTCTCAAGGCTTATCAGCATCTGCTCTTGGTCTTTGCAAGGCTTGACTATGCTTCTGGCCCTTGGGCACTGTTTATCTAAAGAAGAAACTCCTCTTTGTTTTATGCTGAAACTCATATGGGTCAAGATCTATGTACCAATAAAACACGTTTACTAGTCATAATAACCAAGGAGAGCTGTGGACATCACTGGCAACTCCAGAATGTAAGTTCATCAACACAAGATGACTCAACCACATAGGACATTTCTCTACCTAGAAGCTGGGGGGAAGGTAGGGAACAGGGTGAGAACGAATACAAGGGTGGAACAGTCAGGGCTGCCGGGAGCACTCGGGGGCACCTCCTAGAGTCAGAGGTGGGAGTCCCTGAAATCACGAGGCTTTTCATCTAAGGTGATGGATTTGTTTTCTGGGGCCGCTGTAACAAATTACCACATCTTGGTGGCTTAAAACAACAGGAATCTAGTCTCTCACAGATCTGGAGGGCAGAAGTCCAAAGTCAAGGCATCGACGGGGCTGTACTCCCTCCAGAGGCTCTACAGAGATTCTGTCCCTTGCCTCTTCCAGCTTCTGGGGGCTGCAGGCAGTCCTTGGCTTATGGCCACATCACTCCAATCTCTGCCTCCGTCTTTACATGGCCTTTCCCTCTTCTCTCTGTCTCCCCTCTGTGTGTCTCTTATAAGAACACTTGTCATTGGATTTAGGGCCCACCTGGGTATTCCAGGATGATCTCATCTCAAGATCCTTAATTTAATTGCATCTGGAAAGACGCTTTTTCCCAATAAGGTCACATGCACAGGTTCCTGGGATTAGGGCGTGGACATGTCTTTTCGGGGGGAGCTATTCAACAAACCGCCGATGGTGAAGAGCAGAGAAGGAAAACTCACTGTGGAACAGGGAATTCACAGATCTTTCCTGTTAGATCATAGTTAATGTTCGTTAATTTTCTTTTAGTTAAATTTTCTCTTGCTACCTACTGGCCAGTTTATATTTAGGGGAAGATTTTACACCCATCAATTGGGTTGCTCAGGGGAAAAAGGTACCCAGTTTCTCAGTGGGGCTTTGAGCCCAGAGAATAAGATACGGTCTTCTTGTCTTATTCTCGTAAAGGGTGCCTAGGCCAGTCAGACCCCAGGTCTCATTTGTCCCATCTGAACACAGAAGCTGGAGGCATGGTGTTTCCTTCAAGGGGCTGTGAGGCAGACAAGGAGCTGCTGAGGCTGGCTGGGGGTGGTCCGCAGCAAGGAAGGCCCACTGCAGTTTCAGGCAGCAGATGAGAGACCTGCCAGTTGACTGAGCCCAAAGGGAAACTAGCACATTATAATAAGCAGGGGGACTGGGGAGTCCAGGAAGGGTGTAGTAAATTTTTCCTATTAGTTAAACTTCTGTTTTTTTTCAAGCGACCTTAAGTGAGAAAAAGATATTTGACAGCTCCTGGGGTAGCTTGGGGAATGAACACAGCAGCCCAACAGTCCACTTCAGGAACCCACACGGAATCCAGCGCAGGTGGTATCATCGAGCTGCCATTTCCTAGAATCTGTCATTGCTGCTGCTACTCTGATGACGTCCAGGATCGCTCCACTTTCAAGTTTCAGTGTCGCCAAGGGAAGTGTGAGAACAACCAGCCATGGTGTAAGCATGGTGGCTGTGGGCTGGGGAGGTCACCGCAGCTGGGGTCTGGGACAGGTGGGCAGCTGATTGCCACAGGGTACAGGGCCTGGGTTGGTTGGGCGGGGCCTGGAGCAGGTGCCCTTTAGGAGTTGTCTCAGGACCGCTTTACACTCTTAAAAATCATTGAGAATCCCAAAGAGACATAGGTGGGCTATAATATCTATCAACATTGGCCTTATTAGAAATTAAACGTTTTTCAGACACAAGGACAAAATCTCGCGGGACGTTACTTTTCAGAGTGATGGTATCACCACGTCTCAGGCAGCCTCTGGAAGCCTTGACTATCTACTCCTGAGAGTAAGAGGGAGGACGGTCAGTGACATCCTAGTGTCATTATGAAATTGGCTCTGACCTCAGGGATGCTCTGACCTCAGGGTTGCTCTGAAAGGGCCCCAGAGTCTGCTCAGTCCCCTCCGCACTTGGGGAACGGCTGGCCTAGTGGTTCAGGATGTGGGTCCCAGAGCAAGCCTGCCCGGGTTTGGATCTTGGCTCTGCTGTGGCTGATTCGGCAAGTTTCTCACCCACTCAGGGCTCCATGTCCACTTCTGAAGCTGGGGAACCACAGGGCCTCCCGCCCAGCACTCCCGGGAGCGTCCACAGCGCCAGCACGTGGGCTCAGCCAGTGGCTCTGATGGGGCAGCAGATCTCAGGTCTGAGGACTGGCCTTGGGGCGCATGCTCTGTGAGGGGTTCTGGTGCCAGGCTCCCACCCCGAGGGGAGGCTCAGCCCTGGCTGGGTGTGTCCTGATGCCCCATCCAAGGCAATTCTCAAAAAATCTCTTTCTTATGGTTTCCATGACTTGTGTTGCTGAGACCCGCATTTCTCTGCGTCAATCAATAAAATGTGAAATTGGGCCCATTTATGAATATTTTATATATAACAAATCTAGGGTTTTAATCCTCAAAATGATAAAAAGTCTGTCAATACGCCTCCGACCTCCCGAGTCCTTCTCAGGGTGTCAGCTCAGCTGGAGCCCGGCCTCGGAGGCGGCCTCTGCCATGGGCTGTGCCTGCCTCACCTCCAGACCTGCTCACCCTGGATACAGGACTCCAGCTTCTTTCCAGCGAGAAGCAGGCTCCTGGACCATCCATCGAGGGTGGCTCTGGGAGGGTGATGCAGGACAAACCAGGGAATGGATCCGATGGAAGAAGGGGGCTAGGAGGTGATGCCGGGAGGAGACACACACACAGATGGCACGAAAGCTGCGGGCTCAGCCTCCTGGACTGTCCTTGAAAACTGCCCGGCACTGTGACCGTGTGATCTTTACTTTTAGAGCGAGGATGAGAGGGACGAACGCGTTTCGCTCGTGCTTGTGAGTCCAGGGGCAATCCCTCTGTTATTAGTTTGCTTTCCCAAACCACATGGGGATGCACTGCCTGGGGTCCCAGTGCCACCCCCACCCCCCATTTCAGCCCCCTCCTCCCCTCCTCCCTTCCTGGGACCCTGTCATGCCCACTCCCACTCTCTGGTTTCCTCCCTTCAATGGGGAAACTTTTAATTGGGGGCCATTCTTCTTCCTTATCGATATTTATTGAACAGAAGCAGCAACTTCAACCCAGAGGTGCCCACGGAGCAGCCCCCGCTTTCAGGCCCGGCCTGCCTCTCTGGGCCATTCTCTATCAGCAGGGTTACGTTTCCAGTTTTCCCATAGAGCCAGCTTGGAGCTACGGGCTCCCCGCTCACGGCCATAAGAGAGCAGAGCTGCCAGAGTTGCAGAGACATCTCTTTCAACTCATTTTACAGATGAGGTGATGCACTGGAGGAGTTAAGGATGTATTCCGAGCCCGTGACCACCTGCCTGGATGTGCGGACAAAGGTCCCTGGTTCCACGACTCTCCTCTCTCTCTCCACATGCCTTCAGTCCAAATATGGCCCGCTGGGCAGGTGGAAAGCATCCATCTCTGGTTTTGTGAATTGCTTTGCGACTCCAGAGAGAAAGACCCTTACCTAAATGAACAGGGAAGGAAATGCGTTTGAAAAAACATTAACGGTATTTATACTCTTGTAACGCAAGCTGGCTTCTCCCTCCCATTCTCCTAAGTTTTGTTTCTGTTAATACTTGCTGAAGGGTTCTCTGCAGCCTAAGAAGTCAGCTGATAAGGGATTCGGGAGATTTGTATAATAATAAGGGACTCTTGAAGGCCAAAGAGTTCTCAAGACTCAAAGGAATGAAGTTATGAAAGTGGAAAATTAAACTCACTGCTGCTAAATGCCACGGGGCCTTCCCCAAGCCTGTAACGGTGCTGCCAGCGTGCAAGGGTCAGCCAGGTCTCAGCTGGCCTCCCAGACCACACCATGCTGGGGGCACCTGGCAGAAAGGCGCATCTCACAGCTAAGAGGCACGGAATGTGAGGGCTGGGAGCCTGCAAGCTCTTCTCACCCGGGTTACTCTTGTCACCTGCAGCCAGAGAGGGGAAGTGGTTTTCTTCAGGTCACACAGCTAATGAGTGGCAGAGCCAGAGCCTTCAGGTGCTCTTAGGGTCTCAGCGCAGTGTTCTTTCTGTTAATGGACCCTGTGACTCTCATCCCACTGCTGCTGGCAGCTCAAAACAAGCTGTGGCCTCAGATCTCAGTGGCATCAGATCATGAATCGGTCCTTTGGGGAGGTGGGTTTTGTCAGCACTGCTGAATTGGCCTGCTCTGGTGCAGCCCTGTGTGAGGAAAGGACCCTAACCCACGCATCTGCTCATGTCACTCCCTTGTTCAAAATTCTCCAGGGCCTGTCCTGCCCATTCAAACTTCTCATCCTGGATTACACATCAGCGCTGGGCTTCCTGAAGCACTGATTTTAAACTTGTAAGAGAAAAAGACCATGTCATTCATTTTTATGTTAATGGTGAAAAGAAGCAAACTTTCCTCGACTTTGCAGGACAATACAGGAACTCTGGCTCTTTTGGGCCGTTGCTTTCCAATATGGTGGACTGAGTTTACTTTCCTCTAATGCGGGAGCTACTTCAGGGTAAGTTCAAGGAGCACAGAAACAGGAGCAAACCTTAGCTCACGATGGCTGCAAGATCCTTCCTGACTGGACCCCTGTCTGCACATCCCGACTGCCCTCCCTCCACCCCAAGGGCGGCTATGCTGAATCGCTTGGCCTCCCCAGATGCTCTGTGTCTCTTGCAGCCCCAAATGCTTGCTCACGTGGTGCTCTCAGCTCCGGGTGTCTCACCCTGGGCACTCTTGATGTGTGGGGCTAGATGATTCTTTGCTGCAGGGGGCTGTCCCTACAGTGAAGCAGCATCCTTAGCTGGCTTATGGCTTAGGAGGATTATGGCTCCAAATCTATATGCTTCAATCCTCAACATTTAGCACAAAATCTGATCCAGAAGGAATTGAAGAAATGCTGAGTGAACGGGTGATCTGCCATTCCAGGCTAGTGCTCCTTGGTGAGGACCCCTCCAAGAAGCCTCAAAATTATCCTCTCATCTAGGATCACCGCATAGCCCAGCCATGGACATACTCTCAGCATCACTATATCACTTGATGCCTGCTTGAAAAATAACTTTGCTGAAGGAATAACCCATATTCCTAGTCATAGTAATAATAGAGTAATGACAGCAGCTGTGTCATGAGTGTCTCCTCTGTGTTCTGTAGGTGTTTTTACTCTAATTGCTAATCCTTATAACATTTCTGTGAGCTACATCTTATTATCCCCAAGTTATAGGTGGGAAAACTGAGGGTCTGAGAGTTGAATTCACAAATTCAGCATCCTGGTGGCTCTGGGATTAGATATAAGGCAGTTTGACTCCAAACCCCAATCACTGTCCTGTGCTTGGTTTTCAAAGTTTTATTCTTAAGGCTGATTCTCAAGAAGTGGTTGCTTAAAATCTGAACGGCCTCAGTGTGCCCGGTGAGCAACTTACCCATGCCCTGCTGCAACCTATGTCACTTCTTATCACTGCAACCAGCATCAAATTCTATCAAAATATGGAAAAAATCATTTTGATGTTGCATTTGCATATCCAAGGATTGGAGGATGGTTTGTATAATCAAATTATGTAGAGTTGTAGAAAGGGAGCATCGGGCTTCCCTGGTGGCGCAGTGGTTGAGAGTTCGCCTGCTGGTGCAGGGGACATGGGTTCGTGCCCCGGTCCGGGAAGATCCCACATGCCGTGGAGCGGCTGGGCCCGTGAGCCATGGCCGCTGACCCTGCGCGTCCGGAGCCTGTGCTCCGCAACGGGAGAGGCCACAGCAGTGAGAGGCCCGTGTAAAAAAAAAAAAAAAAGGAAGCATCATTTAAATAGCTTACAAAATTACTTTGAAGACGCACATTAAAATCTAAAGAATCCGTCTCCTCCAAGATCTTTACAAAAGTTAAATGCTAATTGATTAGGACAGCTTGGTCTCTATCACTAGCACCATTCTCCATTCCCACTTGGTCAGTTTCACAGCTCCAGTATCACTCTCTCCTCTGCTCCTTTTCCAGCCACAGGCATCCCATGCGAGATAACAGATGGAATTTATGCACGGCTGGCTTTTCCCCCTCTCCCCATAGCTGATCAAACAGAGCAGTCTGAAAAAAACCCTGGAATTTGCTGCAATTCTGATTCCTTTTAGCACTTTTATGGATTTTATAACTTATCTTTTATTGACTCTGCAAGGTCTCTGGTCCCCAGCATCTGTTTGTTTCATCTGGGGAGAAAGATAAATTCCTTTTTTTTTTTTTTTTTATGCCACTGAACCAAATGTAAGAGACAGACAAACAAACAGGTCTTGATAGAAGGGGGCAGCTGCACATCCCTCTTCCTCTTTCCAGCTGTCCACTTCCCTGGGCCCTGTGCACAGACGACAGGAGGAGGAGGTCCCTTCTTGCCTGTGCACAGACGACAGGAGGAGGAGGTCCCTTCTTGCCAGCTTTGGAAAGAAGGTGCTGAAGATCCGATGATCAGGCTAAGAGTAGGTGTCCCCCCCCCACCCCAGACGGAAGACCTGAAGACGGTTGGCTGTGAGCACAAGCTTTTGGGAGGCTGCTTGGTATACATAAAAAACCCCTTACACATCACTTACAATTTCTCAGACTTAAAGAATTGTGCCTGGTCACTCAGAGACATGATTATACATCACAGAACTTCATTATAATAATGGCTACGGTGCTCCAACTTCTTTAAAACCTTAGCTGTTCGATTCAGCCTCTTCAGCTCCATAACTCTTTATAAGATTAATAGACTCTGATGCATAATTGACTTTCCCACCAGAGAAGAAAAGAGAGAGCATCCAATCCTACCCTCACGAAAGTAGCCCTCCCATCAGGAGGTGGTGTCTGTACCCACGACGGCCGGGGCTGGGGAAGGATGCTGGTGGGCGGGGTTGCTCTGGGGAGGGTGGTCTGGGAGAGTCCACAGGTGCTCCCTGTTCATAGAGGCTTGATTGGACATCGTGGGAAATAGCCTTCATCGCAGAGCCCGTGGAACGGAGCCAGCTGCAGCAGGGGGCCCAGCCTGGGCTGGGAAGCAGCACCGAGGAGGATGGGTCCCAACAAGGAAGGCAGTGGAAGGAAAGGGCAGCCTATCCACAGGGGACCGCCTGGGGCTTCCAGGTTGGTGCCAGTGGAGCCCTAAGGGAGAAGGATGTCTGCAGCTCCTTGCTCCTTTCTGGGGTCCCAGGACCTGTAGAAAGGACCCTTCCTGTAGGACACGGGAATCCCGCTTTCAAGGCAACTACAAGTTGGTGAGGATGACAAGGCAAGTCTTCCCAAGTCTCAGAGCCAGGATGTCACCAGTGTGGGCCCCGCAGAGTCAGGAAGTGCTTCTTGGAGTTGAAGGTCGAAGGAAATGAAGGTCTTGGGTGAGCGGCTGGGGAGGAAGCTGCTGTGACACAGAGGGGAGGCTGGAGCCAGCCTCAGGGGCTGGAGAGCTGACGTGCCTGCGTGGAAGGACACGTGTCTGGACCAGGCAGCCTGGGAGCAGCCAGGATGGGGTCAGCCTCTCGGGTCACACACTCCAAGGTCTAGACTCCAAGTGATGCAGTCCCTCAAGCATAGGTGGTCATTGGAATAGAACAGTCAGCCACTTAGTGGTGACTTGAATGAAGGAAGGAAGTCTCACTAAAAGATGGAAACAGGAAGTGGAATTCTAATTGCTAGCTCATCCTACTTCTGCTCTCCCTCACTGTGCCTCTTCTTTGGCTATTTTAATGTTCCAGAAGGAGGCCAGGCCCCTTGCGGTCTTACTGAAACAGAACAAAACGAAGCAAAACAAGCCAAGCAGAGCACGCAGTGAGAGGAGACTGAATTGGAGAGAGGCTTCATGTCCTGCTCGTGCACGGGGAGGACCTCTCGGCTGTTGGAGAGAAGTCAGGACGCACCATTTGTTCATGGGGTTTGTGCTCCTCTCTTAGTCTTATCTCTGCCTCTGTTTCCCCTTAACTGACCACCAGATGACCACGGTGTGAAGAAGGAAGGTCAGGCCCATGTTAATGCGCCCATAATTCACACATCTGCTTGGTGAAACCTGGTCCAAAGGAGCAAAGCCACATCGTGGACTTGTGAGCATCCCTGTTCTTTAGACGTGAACTCACTCTTCCGTTCATCTCTCGGAGTCATTTCACCTGATGCATGTAAAGGGCTATGTGCTCCGTTAGACCCTTCACATGAATCCTCCACAACACCCCACCCCCAGCCATGTAAACTCTTCGTTTAATCCTTCCTATCATTTCCAGGGAAAAGGAAGCAGGGTCTGACCACAGAGAATGCCCAGGATCCATTTATTGACTTCTAAGAACTATTAACCTTTTGCAGAGAAGGAAAAAAAAAAAATCCTCTTCTTGTATCTAGGGCCTGCTGGGTGCTAATTTAATGTGGCGATGAGATAAAAGTCTGCTGTGGCTGCTGTCAACCTCACTGGATCGGAATGCTGTCTACTTAGAATAGGAGTCAAACAATTCCCTGGCAATAGATTGCTTTCCACTTGTAAGTCTACTAAATAAATAGAAAAGTAATTAACAGTGCGTGATGGCAGATATATCAGAGGGAATTTCATTAAAGCACAAGAACGGAGGTAACCAAGTCACTTTGTGTCCCAGCATCCGATGGAACTTTCAGGCTGCCTTTCTCTGGGGTGGACGTGTTACTTCTGCTCCTCTGCAAGAAAAGAAATTTCTGAATTTCCTATCTTCACTTTAATCAACGGGGAAAAGAAAAATCTTAAGTGCCCAAAATTAGTCCAAAAATAAATAATTCTTCTCATTTTTCCATTTAATTATTTTGGTCCCGAAACTCATGGATGATTGTATCTCTTTTGTTGTATTTTTGCTTTTCTTCTCTTTCTTTTTCTTTTTTTCTTTTGCTCTATTATTAAATATCTGAATTTCGAAATGCTAACTGAATGTCTCATTATTATTCTTTTTCCCTCCCTTTGGAAAATAAGTGGCACTATGTCATTTAGAATAGCAGGAAGAAATGTAATTTCATAGGAAGGAAATTTATGCTCAGTTGGAAAAAGAAAAGACGTTGAAGGCATTTATTTTGGACCGGCTTTTAAAAAAACATGTTTGAAAGTACTAAATTCAATTTCACATGTCCAGAATTGTATAACCTAATTTTAGCATATTAATTAACAGTAAAAGTAGTGTTTTGCTTCATACAAAGAAACAGAATAATTAACTTACTGAGGAAACGGCATCATATGATTTTACTTTCCGAGGGTAATGAATGACATTGAGTAACGGTAACAAGGTTTTGCAAAGCAACTCTGGCTGTGGGGATCTTTTGGAATTTTTGTTCAATACCTGACGGCTGACCAGTTTTCTCCATCTGCAAACTTTACCTGTCTCGACCCAGACTAACCTACCTACACTTCAATGATGTCAGCCTGTGTTCTCAGGAAGAATGCTGAGCAGGGAGAGGCAAGCTTCTGAGGATTTTCAAGGATGGGCTGAGTGTTCAAATGCTCCCTGAG
This sequence comes from Aethalodelphis obliquidens, assembly GCF_003676395.1. Lineage (NCBI taxonomy): Eukaryota > Metazoa > Chordata > Mammalia > Artiodactyla > Delphinidae > Aethalodelphis > Aethalodelphis obliquidens. The sequence continues at coordinate 5,130,203 of NW_020837947.1, forward strand.
TCAATAAACACTCAGGTGTTTTCTACCTGTGGGAGAAATTCCAACATTTTTGTATGTTACATATTTGGACCTTTGAACTTGGAATATTTTGTCACGTTTTGCATAGCTTTATTCCCCAGGGGAAAAAAAACCTAGACTTTGAAGTGGTTATTATAGAGCTAAGTGCATAAATATGCATGAGAGGTCATTATTACCATAAGATGATACTTAAAAGGTTCAAGTGTCTCTTACTAAGATTTTTCAACTTGTTTGGTGACAATAAATCAGTCTCCAGGTTTTGGTTGCTGAACTTTGCCTTTGATGGTTCCTTCAAAGTTTTCAAGAAAATGGTTTCAGAGCCCTGAGCGGCACTCGTTTTGTCCAATCATTCATTCATTTGACAGATATTTCAGGTGATAGTTAATTGCCGGTGTCCAAGTTTCCTGCAGAAGGGTGATATTTAGAGTACTGTAGTCAGTCCCCTGGAGGTCGAGTCATGGAATTTCTAGGTTTTAGAGCTGAAACTGAGGCAGAGAGAAGCTATGACTTGTCCCCCGGGACATTGCCTCCTGTGGTCAAGACTGGAAATAGGATCTGACTCCCCAGGCCAGGCCTCTGACCAGTGAGTCTGGAAGGTTTGAGGGCCTAAAGTGTAGAATCATCCTGGGAACCGTGGTAACGAAGACCTGCATTTTGACCTACTTCTGACTTTCAGAACCTGGTATTTCAAGGGAGAAATTGTATATAGTATTATCAGAACCAGAGAGGCTCTTCAGCGTGATATTCCCATTCAGAACTGACTTCAGCTCAACCCTAGGCGTGCAGCAAATTCCCACTTGGAGAAGATAAAATTTCCATCTTTAGGATTAATCATCCCTGCGGCCCTGTTCTCCATGGGGAACAGAGGAAAGGCAACGGAGTCTGAGAGAGGAAACAGCTCCTACCAGCAGCCCCGCTTTTTCTCTCTCTGTGAGTGGGAATACTGCTCAAGTAGTCCATGGGGTCTGATGACATTTTTCGTCCTAAATCAACAAAGAAAAAGCAATTTACATACAATTTACAAAAACAATCCTTTCTTAAATTTTTACTCATGGGCTCCCAGTCTCTGATTTATAGGCCAAACCTTTGGAAAGCACAGCAGGTAGAATCTAGGGTGACAGGCATACTGTCCACCATGTACTGATTCACAGCCTGACAGAAGCACCTATGGTATTTCACACTAGGCTTTCCCTGAATCCTAAGGCTGATCTTGCTTAAGAATGACGTTGCAGTGAAAGAGAAGTGTGTGAAAGATAGAGGCAAGCTCTTTAAAAATTAGCCTTGACATATATCTGCAGAAGACTCTAGTTCAAAAAGATACATGTGGGACTTCCCTGGCGGTCCAGTGGTTAAGACTCCATGCTTCCACTGCAGGGGCCGTGGGTTCGATCCCTGGTCGGGGAACTAAGATCCTGCATGCCCCGCAGTGTGGCAAAAAAAAAAAAAAAAAAAAAAAATTGGCAAAATTATCTAAGGTCTGTAAATCAGATAACAGTGTTGTATCAGTACTAATGCCTCAGGACTTCCCTGGTGGTCCAGCAGGTAAGACTCCAAGCTCCCAATGCACGGGAAATGGGTTCGATCCCTGATCAGGGAACTAGATCCCACATGCATGCCACAACTAAGAGTCTGCATGCTGCAACTAAGACCCGGCACAGCCAAAATAAATATTTAAGAAAAACCGAATGCCTGAGTTTTGATATTCTGTGATTATGTAAGAGAATGCCTTTGTTTTTTAGGAAATATGCACTAAAAAATTTAGGGACAAAGGGACATCTTGTATAAAACTTGCTCTCAAACAGAATACGATAAAACACACATGGTAAAATGTTAACATTTGTAAATAAAAACTTAAGAGAAAAAACAAAAAATAAAATTATTGAAAAATTTTAAAAAAAGAGATACATGCTCCCCAGTGTTCATAGTAGCACTATTTACAATGCCCAAGACACGGAAGCAACCTAAATGTCCATCCTCAGATGAATGGATAAAGAAGATGTGGTACATATATACAGTGGACTATTACTCAGCCATAAAGAAGAATGACATGATGCCATTTGCAGCAATATGGATGGACCTAGAGATTATACTAAGTGAAGTAAGTCAGACAAAGACAAATATATGATATCACTTATATGTGGAATCTAAAAACTGAACTTATTTACAAAACAGAAACAGACACGTAGGCATAGAAAACAAATTTATGGTTACCAAAGGTGGAAGGGGTGGGGGGGATAAATGAGGGGTTGGGGATTAACAGATACACACCCTGACATAAAATAGATAAAAAACAAGGACCTACTGTATAACATGGGGAACTATATTCAACGTCTTGTAATAAACCCTAATGGAAAAGAATATGAAAAAGAATATATATGTGTGTATGTATAACTGAATCACTACACCAGAAACTAACGCAACATTGTAAATCAACTACTTCAAAAATAAATAAATAAAAATAAAAATCGGCCCTGAACTGACAGGGATCCAGGCTCTATGAACAGAATTCCCAGAGGAAGCATGGCCTTTGTAATCTCCCCTGGAGAGCTCTCAAAGGCTGGCTCTCCCACACTCTCGTTCGTTGTTACCAAAGCTGACACCTGTTAAAAATGATTTCTGTCCTACCCCATCATTTCGCCCATCACACGGCCCTGGAGATGAGAGGGAAGGGTGTGCACTGTGAGGGCAACATAGGGCTGAATCTCTCTCCTCCACTTAGTAGCCATGGGAACTTGGGCGAGTGACCTCATTTATGTGAGGCTCAGTTTCCTCATGGGCAACCCTAGAGGTGGCCTCTCCGCCTCAGATCCCAGGAGATCGCGGTTAGAGGTGATCAAGCACAGAGCGTTGGGTCCTGGGAGGTGTTCACCCAAGGCCACCTCCACCCTCAGCCTTCCAAACTTCCTCCCAAGTTGTGTTTGATCTCACCTTGGTCATCCCCAAATGCCCAATAATCATTTATCTTATTCACAAAACATTTTGTGTATCTCTCTATTGTTTTCTCTTAACATTTTATTGTTTTGTCTTGTTATTTAAACAATTATTAAAGCTGCCAATTTTTATAATCAATTTTCTGTTTGTATTGGTTTTTTTCCCCTTATATTGTGATTTGAGTTTCCAAAGGACATGTATTTCTTTTTCAAGCTCTCTTATCAGTTCCATATTTCATCTACCTTAGAAGCTCAGGAAGCTTGCTGACAGACTAACAGAATGATCAGAACATCCCAAATCCAAGCTTTCTCTTTCATCTTCAATTACTCACACTGTCTTCCCCAAACCCCAGCATTGCAGGGTCAGGTGAGACCTCCGAGGTCTGGGAGGGCCACAGGGATGATCAAGGCTAGAGGAAAATGTCGACTGATGGAGATGCAGACATGACCCAGGAAGTCGCTCTGCCCGACTTGTGGGCAACCCTCCTGTGAGGACAGATGCCCACCGTGTGGGTCTGCTGATTCCCCAGGATGGTTTTCCGGTGTGCTCTGGGCTGCCCCTAATCCTTTCGGGAAATAGCTTCTCTGTTCTCTGGGAACCAGTGTGTATTTCCTGTTTGTGATTCTGCCTACATTAACTTTTATCCACATTTTTTTGCTCAGAATCATGGTTCAGGTGCTGACCTTTGCCCAAGTGACCTGCAAACACATATGGATATAAATATCAATATCCGATTGGGTTAGTCTCACCCTGGACATGTGCTTATTTATTCACATTTTACAAAGAAAATATCTCCTCCCGTGCCCACCCCTCCATTCTACCATGAGTTGTGAGTTATTCATTCAACTAACATTTGCCGAGCTCCTCCAAGGCGCCAGGCTCTGGGCTAAACCCCACAGGCCTCTTAGCGCGTGTGCTGATTCCCAGCTTTCCATCTTCCTTTTCATCTCTCGGGAGTCCTTCTTGTTACTGAGCTCTGAGATGCCCACAGAGAATATAATACCCCATGACAGGAGGTCTCTCCACATGCAAACCGAAATAGCACTGGCTCTTGTGCGGCTGTATTCCTTTCTAAACTTGTCCTGACATACTGTCTGGTCTCGCCTCTTGCACATTTTGGTCACTTTCTGGCACACATCGTGAGGTGCTGTTATAGATCTAAGTTTGATTTTTTTGGCTTCTTTATGTGTAAGCTTTGAATCCATTCACATGTTTTCTCCTCACCACGATTTGAATTTTTTCCCTGGTAGGAAGTCAGATGCTTGTTTTTCAATCCATTTTCCTTCTGCTAACAAAGATGTTAAAGAAACAATATCCAGGCTTGGAAAAGAGGCTCGATTACATTCTAGGGAAGTAACAATTTAGATAGTCTTGTCTTAAATGACAGAATCTCTTTTGTAAAAAATTTAGAGCTGGGTGAGATCTGAGAAACCACATCCAATCCCAAGCACACTTGGGGAGTGTGTGCTGAGTCAGGATTAGAATCCTGGCCTCCTGACTCATTTCCGTGTGTGCGGGGTTCCCTTTTAAATACTGTCTTTTTAAAATCAAAGATATATATGTAAAAGGAGGAACAGAAGCCGCCCCCAAGACCACACAAATCAAACGCATTTCCAGTGCCCTGCGGCCCCTAATGTGCTATTCATCCCAGGCACCTTGAACCTCTGAGGAGCATTGCTTGATTCCTGGGAAGCCCACCAGCTCACCCTGGTTCAGTTGCCCTCCAAGCCCGGTAGAACCCGGGTCTCTCTTCCCAGCATCTGTTAAGCTCTCGCGATTACGGTGCGTCTGCAGTGGTTTCTCATTGGCAGCCGTGCTCGCTAATGCTGCCTGACTGAGTCTGTTTGAATCACTCTCTTGATGGGGACTATGTTTTATTTTTGGACAACTCTAATTGTTGGAAAGGTTTCTGTCTAATCGCACAAGCTCTGTCTTCCTCCTACTGTCCTCACTGGGTCCACCTTCCTCCGTAGCCTCCGAGCAGACGTTGCTAGCTGGCAGTAGGCTGCGACTGAACCAAAGGTGGGATCTGACCCTTGGGAGTCTTTCGCAGCCCCTCTTCCCCCTGCTCCTTGATCTTGGCTGTCCTGTCCCCTGACCTCCCTCACTGTGATTCCTCGTTCCATTTTCATTTTTCACTGAAGCTTTGTCGCCAACAACCCAGTTGGACTGTCCTTCTAGCTTTTTCTCGACCCTTTCTCTAGCACACGTCCTCTAGCCTTGCCCCCCAGCCTCCTGGATCTCGAGGGTGCTGAGTTTGCTGCCCTCCAGGTCAGGAGCGCATGCGGTGGATGGCTCCCCCCACCGCTGTTGGGCGCCATCGGTTTGGGAGTGATCCTCAGGCCCGCGGGTCTCAGTTCTGTCCTCTGGAGTGGCACCGGGTACATCTAATCCCTGCTAGTATTTTAGGAGCATGATCCCATCCCCCCCTTGCGTGGCTCTGCTCGCTCTCGTGTGCACTCTTTAAAGGGTGGATATAAACGCCTGCATGTGTAGAGATGGTGTCTGACCTGAGCTCAGACCAGGGGCGCTTTCCTGCCTTGGCTGGAACAGGCTGTTTCATCGAGTGCCGACTCTTGCCATGACTTTCGTTTAGCTGCACCGTCACACCCTGAGCTTGCAGTCAGCCAAATACTTCCACCCCTTCCCGTCTCATCCGAACTGCCAGTGAGCAGTTCCCTGTTATTGGTCCCTGTTATTCTCTACTTACCTCACTTATCTATTTTCAGACTCTTGTGCATTCTGTTAATTCATATTTTACTTGGATTCCTTCTTCTAGCTGCCTGATATCTTTGTGAATCCCGATTCTTTCAAGTGCTTTTACATTTCCAAGCTTTCATTGTGCGCGAGCTTAAAATGTGAACATTCTTTGCTTCAAAAGCATAGATGAAAGTGTTCAGTAGGGGCACCGGTTCACAGCTCTGAAGCAGTTTCACATGTGCACTTGTATCAGGCAAGTAAGTAATGGGTGGTGGATGACGGAGGCATGTTTCCCCTGCTGGAGGGGGAGGTTTGGGATGCACAAGGCTAGACTAGGCATAGGCTAGACTAGGGTCAGAGACATCCGGGAGCACTCAGGTTTAGCGCCGTATAGATGCAGGCGGACGGATACCAGAGTAACGATAGATTTGTGTGTACACGCGAATTAGCATCCGTACACACGTTTCCTAGCTCTGTCAGCTGAGGGGGCCTAGAAGCAGGAACATTCCAGAAGCGTGAAGCAAGTGCAGGGTCCGTGTCTTGGTTTCTAAACGCAGTTCTCCAATAAAAGGCACCAGGGCTTCTTGGAGACATGGCACATTCCAAGACTGGATCAGGGAAAACATAATATGAGCCTGAGCATCCTGTCGTAGCGAAAAAGTGAGGAAGTGCTCAAATAACCCCAAGGTGGGGGCATGCCAAAGGGATACAAGCGCCAACCTGAAGACATTCGAATGGCCAAAGCTGTCATGATTGGTGCAAAAGTAAATAACATGGTACTGTATTATAACTCCAAGTCCGAAAGAAATCTACACGAGTCTGTGCTGACACAAACAAATGACGGAATACATATGCAAATGGGAGGGAAGGGACACATATCCTTACGGAAGAACTCCAAATAATTTATGCAGATGCCCCCCTCCCCAGCTCTCTGCCCCTGAATATGGCAGGACGTCCAAAGAACAGAGTCTGCAAGAGGGGGTGAAGTAACACCCCACTGGACAAGCCTGACAAATGCTCCCGTGGTTAGGTGACCGCGTTACTGTCATCATCTATACATGAGGCAGGTAGCGTGCACTCCTGACATGATGTGATGACAATGGCTCTTCACCTCTGCAGTCTTCTCCCCCAGATCCATTAACTGCAGTCTATCCATGAGGAAAACATCAGAAAAAAACAAAATTGAGGGACAGTCTACAAAATAGATGACTTCAAAATTGTCAGGCCACCAAGAACAAGGAAAGACTGGGAAGTTGTCACAGAGCAGAGGAGGCTAAGGAAATACGACAACAAAATGTACCATCTATGCAACTTTTCTGTGTCTAAAAAGGTTTCTCCTCCAAATTATTAAAATAAAAATAAAGGAAAATACAGAACTTTAAAATAATGTTCAGTAGGAAGAACAAGGAGTCTGGGATATTCCATCAGTGACCTCTTGCTGGTTGGTATCGGTTTGGTAATCAGCATTCTTCTACTGCATCAGGATGGCCACAAAGCTCCCTCCTCGTGGGTTTGATGGTTGCCCAACTGGACTTCCTCCAGTCCCTGAAGCTGGGTCTTTTCCCCCACAGTATTTGGGTGTATCTAGTTCCAGAACCTTATACTTCCAAGGTTGCTGCATTCCACACTGTTTATCCAGCCCAAGACCAGCCATTATTTTTTCCTTAATTATGATCTTCCCAGGTGTTCCCTTCTACCTAAGGTACAGAGGAGGCTCCACCCAGCTCTTCTAGATCCTCCCCAGGTTCGCCCATCCCTGGGATTCGGCCGCTCTTCCCTCCTGGCTTGCTTCATGCTGTGCTGCGTGTTCTCCTGGGCACGCCTGCCCTTCCGCCTCGCCCTGACACCAACCCCCACATTCATCCCACATCTCATCACACCCCCTGAAGAAGCTTTGGAACCAAATTCCCTTCAGGGGACTCAGGACTCCAAGACACTCCAGCTATTTCAGCGAGTCCTTGACATTTATGAACAGCTATAAAGAACATATGTATTCTTCTGTCTCTGTAATTCTTGTTTTCTGGACTTTATTTGAGTGTAAGCTTTCTGGGTTCAGGCTCTGTGTCCTTTGAGGACTTCTTATTTTACTTACATACATGGGTTTGGTAAAGTGTATTTGGGCAAATTTTTCCCTGTATGTGTAGCTTGGTGAAGTATTGATTGAACATATGAGTGTCCAATAAAGAACAACGTTAGTTTCTGCAGTTTATCTTTACATGGGTAACAGTTTCAAGCCTCCCCCGCCGCCCTTTCCCTGCAACAGGACCCCTTTGCTCTAATCTTTGTTGAGGCTTCTCCTTTACCGCGTGGCTTCCGTCTCACGGCCTCGTCCAAGGCCTAATCCATCAGCCTGAGGCTTACCCAGGAAGGTTTGAATCAAGTGTGCAAATAGAGATCCAGAAAGCCCCTCGTGAGAGGCTTTGCTATATAAAATATAGCATCGCATAGACACTGCTGCCTGATACGTGAGCTCCTTAACATTCTCAAAAAGGCTTTTAAGTTTCCCAAGCACAGTTTGTACTTGGAAAACCCAACCCGTACTTCAAACACCTGCTCTTCTCAGATGTAAGCTTTAAAGGAAATTGTCATAGCATTTTCTTGATCAGCCCGTCACCAAGCTCTCCAAGCTCCACCAACCTGCAGCACACATCTGTCTCCTTTTAATTTACCGAAGGGCTCTTCTCAGGATCCAGTCCCTTCTTCTTATTTCAATATCGCCCCTGTAGAGCCTCTGCCAGCATTATCTCTTTCTTTCTGAGTGTTTGTGTGAGAAAGTAATGGTATTTCTCAATCTTCTGCCTGTCATCTGAGCCTACAATGCAGGTCAGTGTTGGGGGAGAGGGAAGAAAAGGGAAAAGCACCTCCCGGCCTCACTGGACGGCCCTGGTGTCCTGGTTTGTGTGACAGAGCGTGGACGTGTTTGTGTATGTGGGGTGTGACAGTGTGTGTTTTAATGGTGTACATGTGCTTGTGTGTGTGTGTCCACATTTGTAAGTATGTGGGCATGTGTGTGAGACCGTGTGAGTGTATGTGTGTGTGTGCATGTGTGTGTGTAGTGTATGAGACCGTGTGAGTGCGTGTGTGTGTGCCTGTGTGTGTGTATGTGTGTGAGACTGTGTGAGTGTGTGTGCGTCTGTGTGCCTGTCCATGTGTGTGTATTTGTGTGTGAGGCCGTGTGAGTGTGTGTGTGTCTGTGTGCCTGTCTGGGTGTATATATGTGTGTGAGACCATGTGAGTGTGTGCATGCCTGTCCGTGTGTGTATATGTGTGTGAGGACGTGTGAGTGAGTGTGTGCATGCCTGTCCATGTGTGTGTGTGTGTGTAAGGCCGTGTGAGTGTGTGCGTGCCTGTCCGTGTGTCTATATGTGTGTGAGGCCGTGTGTGTGTGGTTGTGTAGAGACTCATCCACCGGCTTTGTGGAGGCCCCAGAGGCACGTGGCAGGGGCGTGGCCAAGGGAGGGGTTGCGGTCCTGAGTCCAGACCTCCTCCGACTTGGGCTGCAGCAGGGGCAGCTCTGCACTCGGAGGCCTTCCGCCTGGGAATCTGGCCTCCACATCCAACATTCTGAGCCTCGCCCCCTCCCTCCCGTCTCTGGCAGGGACTCCTAACCCCACCAGTACCCGTGACTTTCTCACATGTGAAGTGGCAACAATACCAACTGCAAACTGAGCACAAGCTACGTGAGGACTGGAGGAGATGCAGAGCGTGAGGGAAGAGGCTTTGCTGGCGGAAAGCACTGAAACATCACGGGGAATTTCTCTCCCTGGGGCTCTGCGGTGTACATCACCTCTTTGCATCGCGTGTACAACGTCTCTAACTGCAAATAGTGCCTGTTTCTATTTTAATTCACAATTGAAGAAATAAGCAGAGAAGCAAAAAGTGCTTTTTTTAAAAAAATTTTATTGAAATATAGTTGATTTAAAAAATTTTTATTGAAATATAGTTGATTTAGGAGGGTGTTGTTTTTAACTCTCTGCTCGCCTGTAGGCTGTCCTGGTGTGTTGGAAAGTTCCAGTTTCGTGCGGAGCTGACCTCTGGGCTCCCTGCGCTAGAACCTTGCTTTGATCGACCTCTGGATGTCTTGATTTATTGGCTTTGAATTGATCTATTAATTTAATAAAAGTCATTTATCCTTGTCACTGGGTCGGGATAAAGCACTCAGTTTATCTCCAGTTTGGCCAACGTCATCAATAATGGATGTTTGGCTGGTTCTGTTGGGTGATTAATTTCCATGGCATAATCACAGGAAACCTCTGTTACTGTCACAGCTCTGGTCTCTCTGCATAGAACTAATGCTCCGTCCCCGGCTGCTGGATCCTGTCCACCTGGGCTCTTGATATTTGGCAACGGCTAGGCCTTCAACTCTTCATCTCAGGAATGACCGCCAACTGCCCTCATGGGGGGAGGGGCCTGCCGGGCCGGGGTCAGCAGAGCGCAGGGCAGCATCACCACCGTCTGTGCCTGCAGCCCCTCCACTCCCCTTGGCCCAGTGACCGGCTGAGTAAGCATCCTCCTGACAGCCCAGCGCCTCATTGAGAAACAGTGGAAATGAGGTCATTGGTAGTGGAGATTCACTTCCTCTGCACATCTGTAGCCAAGCAGGAAAAAAAAAAAAAAGAGCTGCACTTCAAGCCTAAGGGACCCTGAATACCTTCATGATTTTTATTCTTGCTAACAAAGCCCAGACCACACGTGCCATACACGGATGTGCAGAGCAGCACACGTGCGTGCACACATCCAAGCCCTGGGACACCAGCTTCCCTAGCTCTGCCCCACCCAGATTCCGCTGTCCGGCCACGTTTCTGGAAGTGTGGCCACAAGGCAGCAATGCCATCGTATCTGCAGGAGTCTGCAGAATTTTGTGCTTCTGAAGGCTTAGTCCCGAATCTTGGGGTTTTGTCCACAGCTTCTGCCAGGGGTGGCCAGGCTGGGAGCCTCATGCCAACTCGGCCTGTACTTTGGGGAAATGAAAGCTGGCCTCCAAGAAGCAAAAAAGGAAATGAATCTAGCTAGCTGTGTTGCTTTCTTCCCCCCTTCACACATTGGAGTGCCACCCCCCTCCCCGGGCACCGTCTAGACCCTTCCATGTGGCTGACAGACAAGTGGTCCTGTGTCTGGCATGTGTTTTCTGTAAGGCAGATCGTTGTCTCAGAACCACAGGGAGGAAACACAAGAGCGAGGGTCTGATTTCCCTCCTGCCCTCCAGAGCTGAACAGCCCCAGTTGAAAGAAAGAACAGCATTTTCTTTCTCACGACTTTCTGAGGCCAAAAATGTCTCCTGGAGACACTTCCTCATAAGTAACATCTCCAGTCCTGAAATGCTGACAGATGTGAATCTCGTTTAAAGTTCCTGCTGCCCTGAAAGATCCTGTACTGACATCTCCTAGTTTCCCCTTTCTCACAGGGTTAGTCTTCTACGAGTAAAAGAGCGTTACTTCTCTTAATAATTAATTTTGATAGCTATTTAAAGCATTTGCAGCTATAATCAGAAACCTCAGCCTTATCATTCTTTACCAAAGAGAGCTCCATCATTATCAATTTTGATTCCCACTGGTCTGAAAGAAATTTAAAGAAAAACTAATGCAGTGCTCCTCTCAGCTTGTATTTAAGCTCCATAACATTTTTTTACTCTGAAAAAAAAAAATCCCTCAATAATTATAGACAGAGTTGCTAACAGTTCACACCCTCACATTCTCGAAATTCCTATGCAAATTGCATAAAAAGCATGCGCGGTTGCAGAATTGAATGTGCAGGCTTTATTATCAAGCCTGTCACCAGTGGACTCGGTGAAGACTTCGGTTCATTCTCGCTTCAGATATTCCGACTATTGCCATGGTTCCAACCCCAGGACTGAGAGTGTGTTGTGAGCTCTTTTCTGTGTCCTCCCCGCCCCCTGCTCCCCAAACCCTGTGCTCTTCCATAGGAAAAGTACAGGCTGAAATTCATTACTGAAGATGTTTAAAAGGGGTCAGGAATTCTGGCTTTCCAAATGTTTCTTAGATTTATTACTTTTGTTTGGCAACATGTTTTGGTATGTGAACATGCCTCATTTTCACTCAGAAGGTGTTACAGAAAAGTAAAGCAAAGAGGTGAACTGACATTTGTTTAATTAGAAAAAGAATCTTCATTTTCCAAGGCTTTGCCACAGCAGTGAATTTAATAGTATATAATTAACTCTAATGCGCTTATGATTTGATTTGTAAAAATTCTTTCAAGGTAGGTAGTTCTGGAGAAGGTGAAGTGCGGTATTTCAGCCTGACCGTGGGTTTTGATTCTGACGGTCCCCCTGGGAGCAAGGCTAGCTGATGCAATTGCTGGAGGATGCCCTCTGTGTGGAGTTCCTTAGAAGGCCTGAGTGGTGGTGACAGAACAGGAACCTGCAGGCCCAGTGGCCCCCAGCTTTGTGGAGTATTTTCTGGGCTGCAGAGCTCAGAAGCAGGTTCATATTTGGACATGAGGATGTAGACCTAGGAGAAGAGACGTGGCCCTGGTGAATCTGTTCCTTTCTCCCCTGAATATCTTACAAGTCTTCACTTAGTAGCTGCAGAGCTGGGAAGGACGGCAGCGGAGGTCAGGTCAGAGGGGCACAAGCAGGGAGACGCTACAGAAGACTCGCCGCTGAGCAAGGCCTCCTCTGTAACTCGGAAGTAGATGCTGTGACCCCCGCCTGGGCTGGACGGCTGGACAGCTGGATGGCTGGACGGGGACATACCTGTTTACTTCTAAAGGGGCTGTTGTAGAACCCACCAAGAAGCCAGCTGTACACAAGGCAGGCTGGAGTGGTCACATGGGGTAAAAGACAGACCTGGGTTTGTTGCGAAAGAAAATGGGTTAATCGCTGTGACCTTCTTCCCCAAATTTGCAAAATGCAGACACTCACGTCCTCCCTTCCTGGTCTGTGTGAGGAGGCGATACTGCATGTTAATGCCTGGCCTGGGGTCTGGCACTTTGAGGTGCTTAACACATGGGGGTGTCATTAAGGTTTGGTGGGTCCTGGAAAAGGCCCCTCAATCAGAATCATCTTCCTCACTGACCTGTGTCACTGAATGAAACTCCTGCCACCACTGCAGGGAGAGACTGTGTCCTTTGAAGGCTCCTGTTTAAACACAAACCGTACTCCAGGGGCTGGGGGGAGGGGGCTGGGAAAGGAACCCATTCCCAGCTGGAAACACCTTTGTTTGAACTGAGATCATTAGGTTAACCAGTCAGTTAATGAGCAGGGCCCTGACAGTTGGACAAATGGCAGACCAGTTTGGAGGGGTGGCGTGAGAATGGCCTTAGGGAACGAGGGAAGAGTCCTGACCCTGGAGGGGGACAGCTGAGCCAATGGTTCAGGGTATGGGAAGGAAGAAAGGAGCTGAGTTGGACGATGGCGGCTGGGGGAGGGGCCTAAAGAACGAATTACGAAGCGTCCAAATGGTTGTGAGGCTTAGTTAGGACGCCTTTATTTTTAAACAGTATATTAGTTGTTTTCAGATGATATGATCACTGTATTGTTATTCAAACCTCGATACTTCTCCAGGTGAAGAACCTTTAAATTTAAAGCGATAGGTCCAAATGTTAACCTGAAAAAAGTACACTATACGTACTATCGGTGTCAAAGGATTCTGGAAACCCGGAAAAAAAAAGTTTAGTAAATATATCTGGGGTAGTGTGGACGGAGGGCATTACTTTTAATCTTTTGTGTGTCAATGGGAAGAGGTTCTTTCCTAAACACCCAGCTGTGCACTGAGACTCCTACATACACAGTATAGTGACAAGGGTCCTTAGTCACAGAGCATCTTGCTGTTTCTGAGTGATGGGAAGCATTCCTTATGTGACCATCCAGCATTTTCTGCAAGCAGGCACTGTGCTGCATGGTAGGAAAGACGCAAAACTGAGAAAGATGTGTCCCCCCTTCCAAGGGGACACCCGATGAGTCTTCCCAATCAGTGGCCCCGTTTCTTTTTCTTTAGGGAAACTTCTTCCTGTCTCTCCTACTGTGTCCTAAACGAGGCCTAACAAAAACCTGCCAGGTGACTTGAATCGGCTTTCTCAAATCTCCGCCCTGGGACATCTGGGGCAGGTAGTGCACTCCTGCGGGGCAGGGGCTGCCCTGTGCACTGCAGGCTGTTCGGCAGCATCCCTGGTACTAGTAGGACTCTCCCAGCTACGATAGCCAGAAATGTCTCCATACGTCTCCCGGATGGAGGGAGACTGCTCCTGGTTGAGAACCACTGACTTACTTAAATAAGGAGAAGTTATCTTCTCATGTGACAAGTAGTCCATCCAGAGACAGCGCAGAGGCTCAGGAAAGCCACCCTGGATCCCAGCTCTTTCTGAGCCTTGCCCACCGTTTCCGTACGTGGCTTTTATCGTGGCTGCAGCAGGATGGCTGTGTCACCTCATGCTCAGGAAGGAAGGAGGGGACAGGGACAAGAACTGCTCTGGCTTTTCCAGAAGCCCTCCCCAAAGAATTGTATTTGCATTACATTGACCAGAGCTGGGTGTCGCGTTGTGGCCACCTCCAGATAAAGGGACTTGTGGAGAGAGAAGTATTTTTCACTGGCCACGTTGCCATGTCAGTCAAAACAAGGATTCTGTCGCTAAGTGTTAGGGGTTGAGTTGAGTCGCTCCAGTCCCAGTTCATATGTTAAGCCCTAACCCCAGCCCCTCCCAATGTGACCTTATTGGAAATAGAGCCGTTGCAGGTGTACTCAGCTAAAATGAGGTCCTTGGGTGGGCCCTTAATGTGATATAGCCAGTGTCCTTATAAAAAAGGACATTTGGGGACTTCCCCGGCAGTCCAGTGGTTAAGACTTCGCCTTCCAACACAGGGGGTGTGGGTTCGATCCCTGGTGGGGAAGCTAAGATCCCACATGCCTCGTAGCCATAAAACCAAAACATAAAACAGAAGCAATATTGTAACAAATTCAATAAAGACTTTAAAAACGGTCCACATCATAAAAATCTTTAAAAAATAAAAATAAAAAAGGATGTTTGGACACAGACACGCTCGGGGAGAAGCCACATGAAGACAGAGGCAGGGACCCTGGTGACGGTGCTATGCGCCAGCACAAAGACGGCCGGCGCACCACCGGAGCCCGGTGAGGGCCTGGAACCCATGCTCCGCCACGCTTTCAGCGGGAAGCAGCCCTGCCGACGCCTCGATCTCCCCCCTCGCCCTGTCTGTGCACGTTGCTACAGCAGCCCTAGGGCACTAATCCCCCAGCAAGATAAGGCTGAGGGACACGGGGCAGATGACACGTTCCACGAGATGCAGCAACATTCTCATAATTCATTTCCTTTACTGACCAAGCCGGGGGGGCGGCTTCCCCCTCTGCTTCCTCCTTCCTCCATGCAAGGAGCCCTGGCGAGGACAGACCCTCAATGAACTAACTTGTGGTCCCACGAAGGAGACGTGCCTGCGCGTCTGGCACGGGACGAGGTGGAGGGCCATCAGAAAGCTGCAGGTAGGCAGTGACACTGCTTGTCCCAGGGACTGAACGGTTGTTTCTGGCTGGTGAGTCGGGGCAGGCCGGATGGAGGCGCCTTGAAGACTAGGACTTGTCTGCACGGAGCCGGGGAGAGCCTTCCAGAGGAACCGGGAGTGCGGGGGCCTTGGCGGTGGGCGCACCTGGGGCCCGTGTGCAGCCGGACTGCAGATGCTTTCACTTGGCTGCCGGGGTGGGACGGCCCCCGGGAACAGCGACGCATTGTGGAGGGAGGGGCGGTGACTGAACTCCAGGCTTCAGCCACGCTACTGAATTCCTGCCCTGAAGCCCCACCGTATGAAAAACAAAGCATTGGAGGCCTTCTTCTCTTTCAGTAATTTCATTTTTGATCTGGTTCTCCTTCGCAAAACTTTCAGCCGGGTGGTTTTACGCTTTTTTACTTTGTTTCCAGCCCTCTGACCTGTCTTTACACCAAAACATCCGGTAGCGCCGCGTTACACAGCATCTCAGGCATTTGGACTCTTAGCCCCGAACAAACACTGACTTAGAACTGGTTCTGGAAGGAAACTTTGAAGGTTTCTTGACCGGGCCCTTTCCCAGAGTATTCATGGAGGAGCCT
Organism: Aethalodelphis obliquidens; assembly: GCF_003676395.1. Lineage (NCBI taxonomy): Eukaryota > Metazoa > Chordata > Mammalia > Artiodactyla > Delphinidae > Aethalodelphis > Aethalodelphis obliquidens. The sequence goes on from NW_020837947.1 coordinate 5,145,905, forward strand.
GAGAAGTTGAACAGAGTCTCTTTAATGAGATCTGCTGGAGAAACAGAAAGAAGTGCAAGGGTGTCAGCATCCTTGGCTGCGAAGAGTCATCGCTCGTGTGCAGAACGTTTGCATGTGCTCCCGGCGGACAGACCTCTCGCAGCTCAGTGTTGGACCAGTCCCTGAAACAAGACCTCAACCCCTTCGGACCTGTTCTATCGTCAGTGTTTGAAAAAAATGGATAATCCCATGTACTGATTTACCAGAGGATGCGATCCTTCAATAGCTGCTACCACATCGCAAGACCGAGACTGAGGAAGACCCGAAACCAAGTGGCAGAGGGAGGGAGGGCCTGGGGGGCATGTGGTGGGAGGTCTGATGAGCTTGACAATCAAGCTGATGGCCTCAGCTTCCCGAATTCTGAGAGTCGACCGTGAGCTACTAATACTCTGTGTATCGGTTTCCTATTGCTGCTGTAACAAGTTGCCACAGAATCAGTGGCTTAACACGAATTTATTTGCTTACAGTTCTGGAGGTCAGAACCCTAATGTGGGTCCTGAACTCAAAGCATGGGCAGGGCTGTGTCCTCTCTGGAGGTTCTGGGGAGATTCATTTGCCTGATTTTTCCAGCCTCCAGAGGTGCCCACACTCCTTGACTTGTACCCTTCCTCCATCTCCAAATGCATCCCCCCAGCTTCTGCTTCCAGGGTCCTTCTCCTTTCGACTTTGACCTTCTTCCTCTCTCTCATAAAAACCCTTGTGATCAGATTAGGCCCACCAGGAGAGTCCAGGAAAATCTTCCCATCTCAAGACCCTTAACTTTATCGTCTCAGCAAAATCCCTTTTTCCACATGAGGTTACATATTCACAGGTTCTGGGAATTAGGATGTGGACATCCTTGAGAGGGTATTGTTCTGTCTACACTATGAAAAATGTTCTTTCTTAACAAATAAATTTAGGAAATGTTGGGTTAAGTAAAGTTAAATAGGTTTCTTTATTGCAGGATTTTTGGAGTTTTTAATGTCCTAACGTACATTATAGAGCCCAAGAGAGAAATTTAGTACGTAGTATTTCCCAACCTTGTTTGACCAAAGATTCTACCCATTGGTGTGTGTGTGTGTGTGTGTGTGTGTGTGTGTGTGTGTGTGTGTGTGTAAAACTGATTAACATTTCAGGATAAAGTGGGAAACATGCTTTAGCCAAACTGGGAAGAAGGTTCATGTCTGACAAAGGTTCCCGGTGTTGCTTCAAGATCTTACAGATGAGAACAGTGGTTCCTGCATTGGGCACGCTCTCTGCAGCTCCCACGTGCTGCTTTGCGAATAACTGAACACTGGGAAGAGGAATGCCTCATTTAGCGTCTGAAATTTCCTCTAGGAAATATCTGACTAGGATCCGCTTGACCTCAGCTCCACCCTCCAAGGCAGTAGAGACTCCATCCTTCACTTGCTCACGCATCCCTTCCCTCAGTGGCTTCTAGGCAGCATCCTGCTGGGGACGCCGCATCTCCCGCTCCCCAGCCCACACTCCCCAGCTCCAGCTGCCTGGGCCAGCCCTCTCCGCCAGTGCCACCCATAGCTCTCGGCCAGAATCACCAACAGCTGTCTCCCCAAAATATCCCTACAAGTTGCCTCAACTATATATATTTCATTCAGGAAGGCCGCCCAAAGCAGGGCTATAGGCAGGAGGGCGGAGGCCAGCGAGGCCACCGTGAGTCACCAGGCAAGCACGCCTGAGAGCCTCGGGCCTTGGGTTTGGGTGGCGGTGGTGTGAGCGGCGCGGGAGGCAGCTCCGTGGTGCCTGTTAATTGGAATGAGCCTGGAACGACTCCACGGGGCTCCCTCGGGATATGGCACCATCCCTGCCCTGCGCCCCTGCGGAGGAACGCATTTCCCAAAACTGTCCTATTGTCCCCCTCCTCCCCGCCCCACCCCCTGCGGAGGGCTTTGCAGGCGGAACCCCTGGGCAAGGAGGGCCCTGTAGCTGGGGCTGCTTTACTCTCAGGTACTCATCAGACCTATTTATAGCCCCAGTTAGGGATTCAGCTTCGGGAGAGCTCCGCTAAAAGACCGCATTAACCAGCCCTCAGCAGAAAGCTCTCGCAAAGCTTTTGAGCTCATAACCACTTGGCCATGTTACAAGCTGCCGGCGTGTTAACTTTCAGAAAATGAAAATATTCCGAGTGCTGGCGTTCCGGCCCTTTGCCCACCAGAAGCTTCTCCCTGGGCGCTGATCCCACGGGGGGACAGGCCTCCGTCACTGTCACTTGGGGCCCTTTCCTCTGTCCTCACTGGGCAGCGTCTGTGAGGACCGTGTGGATGATGACAGCCCAGCTGGCTCGCCAGGAGGAATGGGGCTCGGGAGCAGCTCTGGTGACTGACTGTCCGACTGTCCCGAAGTCCAAAGCCCTGGGGGCGGGGGTGGGGGAGGGGGGGAGCCCCAGCAGGAGGAGGGAAGGTGTGTGGCCGGGAGAAGGGACCCGCTTATGCTGGACTTCAAGCTGGAAGAAACGTAGTTTGAACAAGTCTCCTGCTGGATAATTGTCACTGGAAAGTAGGCATTTCAGGGTATCCCTAAAGTTGAAGGGCACCGTTGCCGTGGACTTGGTTCTTCCATGCCCCCCCGAGCGGTTAGGGGTGAAGACCTCTCACAGGGCTTTGCTCTTTCTTTCTGCGCTTCCACCTCGAGCTTCCCACCCGCCAGCTTCACAACATCAGCTCTTAGTTTTAGGGAGGTTTTGATGTGACATATGCAGCACGCCCCGCGTGCGGGGCGCTCGGGCTGACTCACCGTCCTCTCCCCGTCTCCTGGGGCGGGACACCGGGAGGCCTGGGCCGCAGCTGCTGGACTCCTGGAGGATGGGGAGGGGGCGGGATGGGCCTGAGGCCGACCCAGTGCCCCGGCCCCCGCCCCGCCTGCAGGGGCCAGGCCTCGCGGGTCCCCCCGGCGGCCAAGGCTTGGCTGCCCGACCCCCTCCCCCCGCCCCCGCCGGGCCCTGCACGCCTGCGTCACGTGGAGGGGCCCAGCGTGCCGCTGGCCACATCTGCACTTTAAAAACAGTCCGAGGAAGGTCCGAAAGGCATGCTTGCGGCACCTCGAGCTTAGTACTCAAGCTTGTTGAGAGCCTGTGTACTCGTGAGTCGGAAGTGGTGCTGCCTGGACGTTACCTGCAGTGCTGTCACGCATGCCCTGTAAATGGACACCAAGCAGCAGAGTGACCTTGGCTGCTGGGGGCCCCCGTTAACGGTCAGGGGCAGGAAGAGAAGAAATGGTTCTTTCTCCTGAGCGCCCCCGATCGGTGACCGGCGCGGTGCCGGCGGGAGGTCTGAGGCCTGGGCGCTTCGCTCAGCTTCCCACCCTCTAATGGTGGCGCTGCTGGAGCTGGCCGAGGCTTTACCGGATCTGCAATCTGAGCTCTCCTGGCCCAGTCCCGCTTCCTTCCCTCTCCTCTCTTACAAGCCTAACACCCAGTAAACCTCTTGCTCCCCCTTCTCTGGAGGCTAAAGGACCCTCCCGGCCAGGAGCCCAGGTGGGAATGGGTTTGGAAGTCGGAACTGAGCAAAGTCGTTCCCAGCCCCCGATGTACTGCAGATTGAGAAGTCATCCGAATTCTTTACGGGACCCCAAGCATGGCCTCGGGGAGGGAGGGGGGCTGCAAGACTGAAAAAAAGGACGAGGTGGGGATGCAGAAGAGATAGGCCTGCAGAGGAGCACCTGAGGTCACGGAGGGGGAGACCGGGCAAGGAAGGATGAGTGAGCCTGGAAGGAACGGCTGACTGGGAGCTCGGGCCTGGGAGGGGCCCCTCTCCTCCTGTTTCCATCCTGCAGTGCTAGGGTCGGGATCTGAACACACACCGGGGAGCTTCCCGATCGGCCTGGGGAAGTCGGTTGGCATCTGCACCTGGGCAGTTTGCTGGGAGCTTGGCCCTGGAGGAGGGGCCCCGAGGGACAGTTCGCCCCCCTCTCCCAAGTGGGTGGGGCTGGTTGGTGGCAGGACCAGGAGGTTGCACAGTTTAATGACAGGGGACAGATGTGCTTTTAGGAATCTGATGTTTCTTTCTATGTCCGATAGACGGTGGGTGATTAATAAAGAAAGTGGAGAATTTCTTCTACAAACCAGGGTATTTCAATTTATACCTGAGAGCCTCATGTACAGGTGTCACTTACTCTGTGTAGCTTGTGTCATCATGAGTTGTTATGAATAAAATAGCTTTAAAGATGCGCCAGAAGAGTTGGGACTTAAAGAATATATGATGGATGGACCTAGAGATTCTCGTACTGAGTGAAGTAAGTCAGACAGAGAAAGACAAAATCATATGATATTGCTTATATGTGGAATCTTAAAAAAGGCTACAAATGAACTTATCTACAAAACCGAAGTTGGGGGGGGCGCAGGGGAGACTGGGATTGACATATACACACTGCTATGTAAAAAAGAGATTACTAATAAGGACCTACTGTAGAGCACAGGGAACTCTACTCAATACTCTGTAATGGCCTACATGGGAAAATAATCTAAAAAAGAGTGTATATATGTATTTGTATAACAGATTCACTTTGCTGTACACCTGAAATTAACACAACATTGTAAATCAATTATACCCCAATAAAAAAATTTTTTTAAATAAATAAAAGGTATATGATGGATCGTTTTAGAAAGGAAACTTCTGAAGGAGGCACCGAAAACCTACTGGTTAAATGAAGAGCTGCTTTATCTATTGTTGGAATTTAAACTTGGATGCAGCATATTTCTATCGATAAGAACAGCAGAGACGTAATTTTATTTTCTTTTTTTATTTTCTTTTTTCAGAGACGTAATTTTAGAAGAGATGGCCGACTCTGAAATATCCCAGATATTACATCCTCCAACTGTACATACTTTCCAAATAGTGTATTTGTGAGTGAGAGCCCAGCTTCCCCTTGAACCACCAGCCTTTCAAGCCAAGAGCTAGAACTAGCAGGTTTGACTTGAACCCCGAGCAGGTGACAAAGGTTAAGGAACAATGCAGTTCAGGTGGCCTGGCCCTGCCTTCAGTGTCACCGTCTACAGGTGGGCACAGGGAAGTGGTCCCTATTCCCTTGAGGAGTGTGGCCTCCAGGCTCTCCGTGGGCTCCTCTCCCCTCCTCATTCCCTGCCCTACTCACTAGAAGCTGGGAAGGAGGGCGGATCTGTCAGTCAGATGGGCAGATGGGCAGCAGTGGTCAAAGGCAGCTCAGTTCAGAACGTGAAGGATGCTTAATCTTCCAGATCCAGACCAAGCATGGCAGACAGATTTCATTTCTGTGTCAACCCCTGATGACCCCAGGTGCTGCCTGCGGTGCTGACGGAGGGGACTTCAAGGACACCTCCAGGCCCGTAGGGACCAGCCCCCTCTAACTGATTGATTGTGCCAGCTGCGGGTGCGGGAAAGCAGCCCAAGAACACGTGTCTCTTGTATCTGTCTTCCTGGCAGGCATCGCTGGTTTCCTGTCTGCACAGAAGTTCCTCCACTCAAGTGGGAAAGTCGAGCGATCCCCTTGGGACTCACCCTGCTCCTTTACAGTCACCCTCTCTGTCTTCACGAGCTTGTGCATTTTGTGTTCACAGATCTGCAATTCCAGATGATTCATCCCACCGTGAAGTGCTGAGCAGGGTGGGGAGAGGCAGACTTGCTCAGACCCCAGGGGACATCGGGGTCCAAGTGCAAGTGGTGGCTTCAGTGTCAGCAAACCAGGGGAACGGCTTCTGAAACGACTTCGAGGGCCCCAAGCATCCACCCCACCCCCCAGTCTTCCTTCACGGATGCAGAAGGCTCCAACATGAGTGTGTCATCGTTTGTCCACCCCAACATGGACTGATCTTCCCTCCTACCTCACGCTGGTGTCGATTTTGAACGGGGCTGGGGAGCAGGGAATGGAGATAGGAAAAGGAGGGTTCCGGTGAGGCTGGGGATGGAAATGCAGAAGGGGATGATGGGGAAGGGGCCAAAGGCAGACTTTGCTGGTTAGGGGTTCAATTGTATCCCCAAAAGTTAGGTTGAAGTCCTAACCACCAGTATTGTGAATGTGACTTTATTTCAGAATAGGGTCTTTGCGGTTGTCATCAAGTAAAGATGAGGTCATTAGGGTGGCCCTAACCCAATATGAGTAGGGTCCTTATAAGAAGAGAAGACAGAAACACACAGAATGCCGTGTGACCACAGAGGCAGAGGCTGCAGTGATGTTGCCACAAGCCAAGGGACACCTGGGGCCACCAGAAACTGGAAGAGGCAAGGGAGGATCCTCCCCAGTGGCTTTGGACAGAGCATGGCCCTGTCAACACCTTGACTGCAGACTTGTGGCCTCCAGAACTGTGGGAGAATAGATTTCTGTTGGTTTCAGACCCCCAGTTTAGGGTACTTTGTAACGGTGGCCCTGGGAAGTTGATACAGCCTGTTTCACCCATTCCTAAAAACAGATTCATCATTATGATAAATCCCAGAGATTACCATGATCATATATGGGAGGTACGGTTTTCTCAGCCACAGAATAAACTATGGGCCAGAAAAAAAAGAACGTTGGCCTGCGGTCCAGCCGCAGCAGGGGCTAGCTGTGCGCGCAGGTCCTGAGGGACCAGGTGGGGGCCAGAGCCGAGCTGCCTGGAGGTCAGCACCACCGAGAAAGGACCAGACTTGTGTGGAAACGACTGGCCTGGATGGCCAGGGAGACGCAGCAGCAATAAAAGAAAAGAGACGCGTGTGTGAGGCCTGTAACTCAGCAGATGCGAGAGCTCTGGAAAAGCGGGCGAGGCGGAAATAAAAAGCAGGCTCCAGTCTGTGTTCCAAGAAGTTACAGCTGAAATCAAAGCTTGATCACACATGGCAGAGGAAGAGCTGTGGGACTGGGCAGACCTGAGGGAAATGTCGGGGTCCCCTGTCGCGTGCTCCAGCAGCAAGGACAGAATGAACCACCTGTCAGGAATTCGGCGTCTGGGTTTAGGACAACTGTAGGAACTGATTCTTCAGAATTACTCAGAATGACAGCAACAGCAGCAGCAGGAAATTTGGAAATCAAAGGGTCTGTATCCCAAAGCAACAGTATGTGTGGCTCAGGAATCCCTCTGTCACCTCGGAGACATGGCAGTGGAGCTGTGGTTCTCATAACTTGGGGTTGGCGTGAGCTGCCGGCTCTGGGGCTGCAGGAGAGCTAAAAGGAGAGCTAGGCTGGCGGCTGACACGTTGGCAGCACACCAGGACAGTTCACGTGGCCGCATGGAGCCCGTGGCCCGAGAGGATCAGATGAGACCGTTCCCATGTCTCAGGGTTTGTGTCAGAACTTGACGAAAGGTAAATAGCAGACAACACTCAGCAGCCCAGGAGGGTCCTCTGAACATCAGTGATTGGAGGGTCTGCCCTGGGAGCAGAGACTCACCACCATCTCAAGGGCACGGCTTTTTAAGTCTGGCTTTGGCAACGGCAACTTAGCAGGATACAAAGGGAGAATCACCCCCGAGTCTTCAAATTTATCTCACTTCCACTCTTTGACCAAAGTACAACTGGTGAAGCCTTCATTTTCCTCCTCTCATTTGGAAAATGGTATTATTACATATGAATTTAAAATGAAGATGGATAAATTTGAGTTACGGAAAAAATCCCTCTACATCAAAACTTTCCAGCAACAAAAAGATCTATTTCAAGTGATTCCTGGGATGTCAAAATTCCTCTATAAAATAAGAATGAGAACATGTCACTGGGGTTTATTAAATCCCTGTATCAAGTAAAATCAATACATGTGTACTTAGTGGTAATTATGACAACAGGGAAACAAAACTTTTAAGACAATATGGACGTATATGATTATATGGAATTAAAAACCACAATGTTGTAAAACCCAAGTAACCAGAATACACAAGATAGAAAGAAGTTGTACAAACAATTTTGGGAGGATTGTGGGGCAGTGGGGACTGTTTGAAGTCAGGGCTGGCATTTTCTAGCTTTGTGAGGTTGGCTAAAATACGTGAGTGTTAGAGGCACTATTTTCCCAACTATAAAATGGGTGTAATACTACCTTATAAGGTTGTGGTAATGAAGTCATCCAGCATGGAGCTCGGCACAGAGTAATAACAATGATGGTGAATAATAATAATGTGGTCACAGTAAGTCTACTTGTAACAAATGCAGAGATTCAAGGTGACAGATACATAAAGGGCCCTTAAATCTCCAAGCACATACGGATCCTTAAAAAATGGTCAAAAGAGTTCACAGTTTACGGAAGTGGAAATAAAAGTTAATGAATGAATTCAATGAATACTAGAGATTTAAAAAAAAAACCTTTACACATTAAACTCACTAGTAAATAAGAAGAAAGTAATGCAAATATCAAATACCATTATAATAACAGAGATGCTGGTGAAACTACAGTTAACTAGGAATATCCAGAAATTTCTAAGTACAAATTTGTTTATTATTTAGGAAGACAATTTAGTAATTGTTACCAAGAGCCATAATATTCTACAGTTTGATCCCATAATTCTGCTCCCGAGAATGAAATTATTCAAATTAAGAGAAAGTTATAATGAGACATGTAGGTAAGATTATAAAAATTAAAAAATCCAATAATACAGCAACGGTTACTTTGTCGTAGAATAGTAACTTCATAACATTATGTGGTGATTAAAAAACGACAGAGGGTCTACAAAAGAGAGGGCATATAAAATTATGTCAAGTAGGATGCAATATACTGAAGTAACTGAAAATATTAAAAAAATAACATCAATATATGTGGATACAGATGAAACGAAGCTATAAAGAAATGCAGTTCATTTTATGCTGGTAAAGGGATTTGGATATAATTATTTGTGTATTGTTTTATTAATAAATATATACTGAAATATATATAACTGTCTTAATTTCTCCATATTACCTGTTAGCTCCTCATGATTCATTTTGTATTGACCAGTATTAGGGTATAAAAATCCAATTCAGGGATTCAGTTGAGAGACAAGCAAGCTACGTGCTCTCGGGGGCATGTCCTGACTCAACTGAGAAATACCGGCTGAGCACGTGTATACGTCTCTCTAAAGAAAACTTTACTCAAGGTTGGCATGTGGTTCCCTGACACTCTCTTTCATGTTATTATAAGAACTCCAACCTCTTAAACTGCTAAATCACTCTCTATTATACCTCAAAACGCTTCAAAAGTCACTTAGGAAAGCAGCAAATAACTAGAAGAATATTATACACGATGGAACTAGCCAAATAGAAATGTTTGGTCATTCACCTGTTCTGTGGTTTTGGAGGACCCCTCTGAGTTTTACAAATGACAAAAACACGCGGTCAAAGCTTCAGATCAGGCCCTATGTGTGCATGCGAAGAGCAGCTATTTTTGGCTCTGGACTCCAGTTACACAGGCCTAGCTGGAAGCTTTGTTCTCAGAACTCATGCTGTCATCAAAAGGACTCAATACAAATACAGCAGTAGGTCTGCAGTGGCTGAGCTGTAACCACAGCTGCAAACTCTTCGTCATGTGAGAACTCCGGGCTTTTTCTGGGTCTGGAACGCCTGCTGGCCACGCCTTCTGCCTGCCTGTCCTGCCCCTGGAATCCCGTCCATTCTCACCATCCTCTTTGTTCCCCACATGGTCCCTGACCGCCCCCCTCCCTGTGGCCTCCGTTGCAGCTGTTTTTACACTTACTATGGTGATCTTTGTGTGGCCAGGTCCTGTGTGTCCCCTCTTAACTGAATTCGTGCTTCTCCAGTGGAGAACTGTGTCTTCCTCACAGTGACATGGTGTCTGGCCCACAGGCCCTCGGGGGATCTTAATGTGAGGTCTATGGAGAGACTTGGGGGCGTCTAGGAGGTCCCTGAAATCGTGGGCCGCCCGTGTGCACGTCAGGGGCAGACAGGTGGAAGCCTCGCAACAGGGGTCCCTCGCTTTTTGTCCTTCTAAGGCCCCTGGGGTTTGAGCCAGTCCTGGAGGCCCCTTTCCCCTTGGTGGCCATTGGTTTAGGCTCCAGCAGGTGACCTCTCAGACCGATGGGGTCCGAGGGGAAGCTGGCTGGGAATGTCTGGGAAAGAGCTTTCTCTCTCATGAGGGGAGGCAATAGGCAACCGCACTGCCTCTTCATCCAGTCCCGGGACCCACACGGTGTCCGGAACGGATCCAGTCCTTTGGGGACCACAGGCCGCTGATGTGACAGAGGCAGAGCAGGGAGTCGGGGGTGCCTGGCGCCCTCAGTTGTGACCGAGCACGGCCTTCCCTAGCCCTGAGCAGTTGACTCTGAACTTGTTATGTGATACATGTCCTATTTCTTGAGGCGCTTTTAATTGAATTTTCTCTATTTTTGTAGCTGATACACCTGCCAGGATGCAGCAGTTTTCATTAGATGAAGAAAAGGATCCGCGTCCCTTCCTCTCCCAAGGTCCAGGGTCTCTGTAGAAGGTGTTCAGTAGGTGTTGACTGATTCATTGACTGACAGACTGAAATTCCTCTGAGTAGCCCTGGTGCCATGGAAATTCTCCAGGGCCAGTCTGTAGGAAGTTGCATTAATAACCGGTGTGTGCAGTTCCCATGGGCAAGCCCGCGGCTCAGCGCCTCTAGGCCGTGGAGAGAGATTGTGGGAGGCCCTAGAGCTGGGGCAAGCAGGGGCCTAGGGTGTGGCACTGAGAAACGCCCAGGGAGGACCCAGCCGGCTGCTGGCTCGGGCACTGCGTCACTGGGAGGTGGACACCATAGGGCCCTCCTCACTAAGCGTGTAGGGCAAATCGGCTTCAACTTACAGGCCTGGTTGATGGGTAGTGTTGAGAAGGATTCCGAAGCTGTGTCTAAATTTAGCGTTGATTGTCCCTTAAGTCTCCCAAGGACAGAAACGTAGGCAGTCAGTGCCTCCCGGCAGTTAATCTTCCCTGTCTTCCGTCTGGTTCTTGGCTTTTTGGATCAGGAAACTCAGGGAGTCCCCCCAGAGCAGGGCTCTCAAGGGTAGGTTCGCATAGCTCTTGACAAATGCCCTCGTCCCTCTGATATACTTCTTTGTTCAAAAACAACTGGACTCTGAGGCCCCGTGCTCTGCAAACAGCAGTTGGAGGTGCTGTTCTAAGCCACCTCCAGGCGAAACCAATAAACTGGCTTCCGGTTTCTACACATCCCTCTGTCCCTGGAGCAGCTCCTCCCCAGATGGTGGCGGTCAAACTTAGACGGGTCCCCTCTTTCCAGAGCCCGTAGAGAAGAGAGAGACCCCCGGTTCATACGCCTTTGCTCAGACTGGTGCGGGGAGACCCCGGCTTTCATTCCGGCGGCGCCCGGCTGTCTGGGGCCCCTGGTAAGTCTCCAGCGGGGCCCTGTCGCCCTGTTGCAGGATGAAGGGACGCCTGCTCTAATGTTGTCACAATCCGTGGTTCTGCTTGGGCTGCGGCCCCCTCAGGCCCAGCCCGCTGGGGCACGCCCTTTGCTCGCCAGGACGCCGTCGGAAGCGCCTGGGACGACGCGAGCTTTAGCCGCATCCAAGGGGAAGGGCGCAGGGTCCGGGGGGCTCAGCCTGGGCTCAGCGGGGTCGCTGGGAGGCTCCGCCCAGCCACGTGGGAAAGGACAGGACAGGGCGTTCCACGCGGGGGCATCCTGGACAAGGAACCGGACAGGACGTGGGACCTGCTTGGTCCAGGGGACCAAGAGCCTCGCCACCCCGCTCGGGATGTGCTCTACACTCCGGGCGAGGTAGCGAAAGGGAAGGCTTTCGAGTAGGGAAAGGACATGACAGAAGTGAGGCTGTGGGAGACCTCTCTGGCCGCTGCGGGCTGGGAGGATGGAGTGCGGAGCCATCGGAAAGTGTGGGGCTTGGGCTGGAGGGCCGGTCCCTGCAGAGGTGGCGCCCCCGGCGCTGGTGGGAGCCCTTGCCCCTCCCCCTTCTTCTCCTCCCCTCCCCCCTTCTCCTACCCTCCCCCCTCTTCCCCTACCCTCCCCCCTCTTCTCCTACTCTCCCCCTCTCTTATCTTCCCCTCCCCCTCTCTTCTCTTCCCCTCCCCCCTCTCTTCTCCCTTCCCCCCTCTCTTCTCCCTTCCCCCCTCTCTTCTCCCCTCCCCCTCTCTTCTCCTACCCTCCCCCTTCCTGGCCCTTCCTCCTCTGCCCTTTCCTGGGGGGTAGCTGACAGGGACGTGCTGGCGTTAGAGGACCTGCGCCTCCCTCTGTCCGCCCCCTCGGGTGCTGTATCGCAGTCTCCAGGGCCCGGATGGACGAGCTGACGGACCTGCTTGACGTGAAGCAGATGGTGCTCCTGGCTCAGTGGAGGTGGCCGAAGGACATGACCTTCCTCCCGGCCTTTCTTTTGGGAAAGGAAGTCTTTGGAAGTCTGTAGCAACTGAATCAATCTTGTCACTTTGATAAGCAGGGTCCCCTTTCGCTCCGAGTGTGGAGAAAGCTCCACACTTCCTCCGATTGTTCCGGTTTATTGTATTTCAGTGTGTGAGACATGATAGCCTCAGTCCTGGGGAGCCCAGGGAGGAAGCGGGCGGCCTGGGCTTCCGCGGGGCGCCCGGGGAGCAGCGCAGGCCGGTTATTCTTGGGAGTTATTTCCAGCGGCTGGGCCTTCGGCTCAGCTTTCTGGCCGGGCCTCAGGGCCACGTGATGGGAGGATGAGGCAGTTCATTATAATAATAGACTCCGAGCTCACCAGGCAGGCGGCTCTTTGAGGGCTTGGGACCACGCTGGCTCAGCATCCCTCTCGGTGCCCCTGGGGTGGGCGCCGGGCCTGGGGGTGCGGGAGCATGGGTGGGCGGGGAGAGCGCAGAGCTGGGCGGCTCCGGGAGGCCCCCGTGAGCGCAGCCTCTTCCTCTGCGCTGCCCTGGGGAGCAGAAGTGACTCACGCACAGGGAGACTGACTCATGAGGTCCATGGGCGGCAGAGCCCGGCAGGCAGCTTTCAGCTCAACGTAAGGAAGAATGTTCTTGTCATTTATAAAATGGAACCTGTTGCCCTCGAAACAGAAGCTCCTGACACGGTGAGGGCTGGCGACCACGACCCGGGCCCCGGGTTTTCTATTTTAACTTTTCTGTAATTTCTTCTTATTTGAGAGGTTGCATCACAGGCTGCAGCACCAAAGCACCTGCCAAAAACCGGGGCTTAAACAACACATTTCACTTTCTCCGGGGGCTGGGGGCCAGCAGGCTGAGATCCAGGTGTGGGCAGGGCCGGCTCCTGCTGATGCTGCTCCTGCGTCTTCCGTGGTTCACTGGCGATCTATGGCCTCCCTGGGCTTGTGGCAGCACGACTCCGATTTCTGCCTGCATCTTCACATGGCATTCTCCCTGTGTGTGTCTCTGCGTCCAACTTTCCCCCTTTTATAAGGACACCTGTGATTCCTGCCCCAGCATAACCTCATCCTAACCTAACTAATTACATCGGCAGCTACCCTATTTCCCAGTAAGGTCACGTTCTGAGATACCAAAGGCCAGGACTTCAGCTTATGAATTTTGGGGGGAGCACAATTCAACCTACAACCGATGTGGTACATACGCATCGTGGAAATTTAGAAAATAGAGATAAAAAGAAAGAAGTAAAACGGTCACGTTTCAACCACTCAGAGATCACTGCTGTGAATATCTCAGAGCATATCCTTCTGAAAAAAAATCTTAAGGTTAGACAAAATGAATATACTTTTCTGTATCTTTAGTCAATGATCTCTTCCTTTCTAGTTCACTGAATTTCTTCTCATCTAATACCTAGCCTGTGTTCAAATCGTGAACAGTAATTTTGTTCAAACCAATAGCCAATCCATTGCGTTTGTTTTCACTGGTTGTTATGTTCCTTAAGTCTCTTTAATCCATAACTGTCCCTTTTTTATGACGTCAACTTATTGGGGGCCAATTATGCTGCATAATACCTCGCCTCCTGGATTTGTTCGGTTGCTTCCCTGTGACGTTGCTTAGCTCATTCCTCTGTCTCCTGTTGCATATAAACTGGGGCTATTAGACCTCTGATGGACTCAAGCCAAGCGTGTTTGGATGGAAAGCATTACAGGCACTTCTAAGTGCCTCCCATCAGAAGACACAGAACATCTGGTTGACCCAGGTCAGGCCTTGCCAGGCATGGGGATGGTGCCTGGGGGTTCCTGCCTTGGGTGGGAGGTGACACCTTATGACCTTGAGTCCTCCTTGCAACAGTGAGGTTTTTGCACCTTGAAAGCTTCTGATAGTTGAGACAGGAGCCCTCCCTTTCTGGTGGCAGCTGGCCCTGGGAGAGGAAGTGTGGCAGGGCCCGCTGAGCCACAGTCATCGCTGCCCTTTGGGGAACCTCACCAGTCTCAAGGCTTCCAGTTCTAAGAAGTCCTGCCCTTGGATTCCGACACCAAGCCCACTAACGTGGGGTGATGGGGGTGTGCTTCCCCATCGGACCTGGACCTCGTGATGGTCCTTCCTCACCCCACACTGTGGTGAGGTGGGGCCTGGCTGGATCCCCGTCTCCCCCCCCGCCCAAGACTGTTTCCAGGGAGGACCTTAGCCCTTTCTCTCCAGCATTTTACAGTGTTTTTATTTTTGTTTTTTAAAGAGAAGCAATTTACAATGAAACACTGATTTTATGTGTATATTTGCTTATCTTTTGACTAGTCTCGTACACTTGTGTAAGCCACACCTCTGTCAGGATATAGGGCCTTCCCGTCACCCATAAAGGTCCCGTGTGCCCCTTCCCAGTTAATCCTGGTCCAGGCAGCGGGAACCACTGTTTCAGCTTTTCCCACTGTAGGTTACTTTGCCTGCTCTAGACCTTCATGTACGTGGAATTGATGGCGTGTTCTGGTCAGCACCGCATTGGCTTCATCCACAGCGGTGCAGCTGTCAGCCCTGCCCTCCCTCCTCCTGAGCAGTGCTGTGTTGCACATACCGCAGTGTGTTCATTCGTTCTGCTGTGGATGTTTCCAGTTCTCTGTTATTATAAATAAAGCTCCGTGAACATTCATGTACAAGTAATCGTGTGCACATGTGTTTTCATTTCTCTTGGGTAAATATCCAGGAGTGAAATCAATGGGTCATAGTTCAGGTGGTTGTAGCGTTTACCCTCCTCTCAGTGGTGGAAGGGCATTCTGGGATCGTCAGCCGCCTCTTTATTTTTTGCCATCCTGGTGGCTATGTAGCGGTATCTCGATGTGGATCTAATTTGTGTTTCCCCAATGATTTATGATTATGAGAACTTTTTTTTTTGCGTGCTTATTGGCCATTCGTATGTATTCTTTTTTGACTGTAACTCTTTTAAACATTAGTATTTATTTTTCTTCCTTAATAAGCACTCTCACTTGTTAAACTTATTCAAGTAGGCATTCAATGCCTGAATTGAATTTCTTGCTCATCCTTCAGTGGATATAATCAAAGGTAGGTGGATAAGAAGTGATCTTTGAGAAGAAGCAAAGTCATGTGCTTTCAGCTAGTTATTCCTAACTCCCATTCTCTGGGTCTCTGGTGAGTCCGTCATTAGCAGGTATTGGAGGTTGGCTGGCTGACCAGCGCTGTGTGTATGGTGTTCTCGAAGAGGCTTCTGACGCATCCGGGGAGGCAGGGTTGGAGACGAGAAAAGGACAGAGAAGACCCCTTTGCCCTAAAGAGTTCACCTTATGGGGTGTGTTGGCGAAGGGAATGCAAGTACAGAGATTGCAGCTGAGAAGAGGAAGGAAATGACATGCAGCCTCTAGGCTTGCATTCTTGCCCATCGGAGGATCATGGCGCCAAAGAGCTTTCTTTGAGTTTCAGGTAGAATCTTGTGCTTTAAGTGGAGAGCACCATTTGCTACCCTCCTCGGCAGACGTTCCTGGGAGCCAGAGAACTGCTCAGAGCCCCCAGGGAACCACCATGAACCAGCTCATGCCCTGGTGCAGCATAGCAGGGCCCGTGTCCTCCCTGCCCAGCTGGTGATGCGGATGCAAACCAATCTCATTGTCACTGCATCACCTTCTTCTCGTCCTTCTGCAGGCGCTGCCACTGCCCCTTCATTTACAGTGACTCATTGTGGGAGGACTTTACCGAGCCACCCAGGAATGTCACCGGAAGACCTTAGAATACGCCACGGGGAAGGAAAAGGAGGGAAAAAAGAGAAAAAGAAGCTGGGATGGGAAAGGGGTCGGGGGAAGGGAGGGGAAGGAGCTGACAGCTGCCGCAGCCCTGAGCTGTCTGCTCTTGCCTCCAGAGAGAAGCTCCTTGAGGGTCGTGAGAAAAGGGAAACCGAAGACCCTCCATCCTCTGGAGACTCCACTTTACCTCTAAGTTCAGGTTTAAAACACAACTGGTGAGAAGTAAATGATCAATGAATGGACGGGTACCATGAAAATAAGAAATTATAATGCAGAGATTTCTCCTGCAACAAAGCCTTGTCTTAAATGGTGGGGATCCACGTTATAAAAATATGTTCCCCCTTCCCGTGATGGGGTCAGGCTGTTCTCCTTTTCCCTTTAGAGCAAGGTGCTGTCATCCCAACTCACCTGACTAGAAGCTGCCCCCCAAAAGCAGGAGTTCCAATCTTCTAAGATTTATGAGAGAAAATAGGTCAGAAAATCCAGGGACCACAACGAGGAGGATGGAAGGCCTCTGGGTGGACGGGCCTGGTGGGGGGGCTTCCCGAGAGATGGCTGGATGGGCACTGCCCTGGGGTATGCCCGCCTCGGGCCAAAAAGGATTAGAGGGGCGAGGAGGAAGGCTGAGGGATAAGAAAGCGGCGCCCGGCGGAGACAAAGCCTCTTTGCGCTCCTGCCATGGCAAGCTCCCCTCCAGCAGAGAGACACTGTGAGAAAGTGTGGGAGCCCCGGCCCCTTTCAGCCGCAGTGAAAGCAGCCTTGGCAGCGCTGCCGGGGCTGAGTCGCCGGGGGCTGGCAGGGATGCGTCGGCCTCGGCGCGCTGTGCGGGCAGTGCGTTCCCAGGCCCCGGCACGCAACCTTGGGCCGAGTCCCATTTCCTCCCCGGGAAGAGCTTGAGGGAGGGGGGCAGGGACCGCGGCATCACTGGGGGACAAGCTCCCCCCCCGCTTGTAGGGTGGCCCAGATGGGGCACACTGGGCTGTGGGGAGTGGCTTGGGGCACGTCATTCACTAGCCCGTTATCAGGGGTTAGAATCCCAGAGTCTGGCATTTGGAAGGAACTTTAAGGTCAATATCAAGCCCTATCACCTCACTTCACAGAAGAGGAAACTGGGGCGCAGGGGGCTTCAGTTTCGTGGCTGAGAGTTCTAGGCTGTCGTGGCGGAGACCAGTCTGAAACTCTGGCCTCCTGGATCCGGGCTCAGCGCAGGCCCGTGTGCCACCTGGAAGGGGAACGACACAGAGATGGGAACGGAGGGAAGTTTCTGAACGAGTTAGGGGTGGGTCCTGGTCTGAGCCCCACAGGGAGTCCTGGATAGACTGGCATCTGGGAACAGGGGGAGAAGGTGCTAGGACCTGATGCAAAATGCCAGCATTGGGGCCGTGGAGACATCCTTCCACCTTTGTGCTTTGACCTTCGGATAAACTGCTCTTTACAGTTTTCCCAGCTTCTCAAAGCTTGTAATTTTATTGTATGGACTCATAGAATGTTAGGGTTGCCAGGGACTTGGGGGTTTCTGTGGGCCAACTTCCTGCCCAGTGTGGGAACCCCCTCTGGACCGGCCCTTGTAGTCACTGACCCTTCTTTTTTTCACTTTAATTGAGTTATAATTAGCATACAATAGTGTATTAGTTTCAGGCATGCAACATAGTGATTTGATATTTTTATACGTTGTGAAATGATCACTACAACAAGACCAGTTACCATCCATCACCACACAAAGTTGTTACAAGATTATTGACTCTATTCCCTATGCCGTACTTTACCTCTGGGTGACTTATTTATTTTATAGCTGGAAGTTTGTACACCTAAATCGTCGTCACCTATTTTGTCTGTCCCCCCACCTCCTCCCTCTGGCGACCACCTGGTTGTACTCTGTATTTACAAGTCTTTCTGTTTTGTTTCGTTTGTTTGTTTTCTTTTTTAGATTCTACATATACGTGAAATCATGTGGTATTTGTTTTTCTCTGGCTGATTTTTTTTCACTTAGTGTAATACCCTCAAGGTCCATCCACGTTGCCACAAACGATAAGGTTTCATTCTTTTTGATAGCTGAGTAATATTCCATTGTGTGTATAAACCACATCTTCTTGATCCATTCATTGATCCATGGACACTTAGGTTGTTTCCAAATCTTGGCTATTCTCAGAGGTTCCAAAGAGGAAGGAAGTTTCTAGCTCCTGGGGCAGAGTCAGCTCTGGTTTAAATATACAGGGACCATGCATGTTGACCCTAACCTTCGTTTGGAGGGCTGGATCTTGTTCTCTCGCGCCAGCTGTGCAGAGCAGACCTGGCCTCCCCACACGCTCCCCTCAGCTGTGCTCAGGTGGCGTGTTTGGGGAAGGAATGGGCCGCTGGGGTCACACAGCCTGGGGCCCCTCTCTGGGCTTCACAGTTACCGGCTGTGTGACTTGGACCAACTAACTACTCTGAATGTGTTTTCTCATCTGTGAGAAGAGGCAGCACCCAGGACAGGGGGGCCGTGGATTAGCTGCAACCTCTGCAGGCTGTGTGCTGCTCGGTGACCCCGCCTCACCTGGTCCTCCAGTCGCCTTGCCCCGCCCCACATCTGAGGTCACCCATGTCTCCTCCCTCTTCCCCCTGTACTGGGCGGAAGCACCGGGAGCCGCAGGGACACAAACTCAGCCACAGCAGAAACAGGAGGGCGCCGAGGTGCAGGGAGCCGGGAGTGATGGAGAGCCGTCATGGCCGTGGCCACGTGCAAGCCCGGCCGCCAGTGCCCCACCCCCGCAAGGGGCCAGGTGTATGTGTGTGTGTGTGTGTGTGTGAATCCTCCACACCTGGAACTCTCCCTTCCGGAGGAGGGTGCGGGGACGTCAGGCTGGGCTGTGGGCCCCGTCCTGAGTCCGGCGGGGGGAAAGTGAAGGAACCTCCGGGCCCCTTCATCCAAGGACAGACACCGCTCCCAGAACGCTTGAGTAAGGCAGCAGCATCAATCGTGTGGCTCTGAAGGAAGATGACAGCTCTCACACGAGGATCCAAATACACAAAGCAAATCTCTGCGTGATTAAGTGCAGCCACCCCTGGCCCTGCCTGACGTCTGTGGTTCTTGGGAAATTGAAAAGCGTTGGTCCAGCCACTGACTGTCCATCGGGTCTCGAAGACCAGAGAGACTGGAAGTTCCCTGGAGAAGCGTGTGATTTCAGGACGTGGAGACGCGGAAGAAGGCGACGTGACGTGGCAGGGAGGAGGGTGGAGAGGCCTGTGTGTGTGTGTGTGTGTGTGTGTGTGCGCGCGCGCGTGCGCGTGCGTAAAAGGAGGCCACGCGTCTTTGCGGGGTGAGCCGAGCAGAGCTGACATTTTCACTAATAAAATGCCGAGGAAATGCTTTAGTGCCCTAGAGTCCATGTTCACTGTGGCTGGAGATAAATGCTTCCTGGAATCCTGTAGTAACACCAAAAATCATTTCACAGGTGTGAAACATGGCGGGAAATGAGTTTTACGCCTCCGTCTTTTCAGCCAGAAGCAAACCGGCTTCTCCCTGAGTGGCGTCCTCTGTGGTCAGGGATGCGATTCCCAAATAACGTTGAAAACGACACGATGTCCCAGGAGCACACGGCCGATCGTCGTGCTCTGAGTGGACACTTTCTCTGACATGAGTGTGTCTGGGATTTCAGTGCATAGATTTGTACTCATGTTATGTGCTCTATATTTATGATATTTATCCTCATATGTTCCGGAAGTCTTCTATTGAAAGATTAAGTCTCAGGCACCGTTTTAAGTGACTGTCGCAAGATACCTCATTTAATCCTCCTAGCGCCCTCTGAAGCAGTCTTTCAAGTGGGGAAACTGAGGCTCAGAAGATTGTATTGGAAGGTCAACACCATCTAGAGGGAGGTGGTGGACCAGCAAATTAAACCTTGGCCTTGACCTGAAGCCCAATCGAATCCAAACTCACCATGTCTCACCCTCTCCCACCCCACACCCCCTCCCTGGACTTGGTTTTACCTGTCAGGTTGGAATTAGATCTCTTTCTTTTCAAGCCAGTCTAGAATGATTGTACATCCACACATGACACCTTCCTTTTTTAACCATAGCCTAGAGGTATCGCAGAACCTCCGAGATCCTGGCCTGCTTGCTGGGATCCAGATTCTACCTCCTTTTGGGAAAAGTGCAATACTTAATCTTTCGTGAGAGCGGGGCGTGTAATT
Source organism: Aethalodelphis obliquidens (assembly GCF_003676395.1). Classification (NCBI taxonomy): domain Eukaryota; kingdom Metazoa; phylum Chordata; class Mammalia; order Artiodactyla; family Delphinidae; genus Aethalodelphis; species Aethalodelphis obliquidens. The sequence goes on from NW_020837947.1 coordinate 5,166,059, forward strand.
CCCCCGTTTTCACAGGCCCACGACACCCCCTCGAGGCAGGGAGAGCCTTACGGGGGCCCCTCTCGCTGCTAAGAAGGAGGCCCTCTCTGCCTTGTAGCCGCTGTGTAGATTCTGATAGATTTTCCAGAGAAAGGTTTTATTCAGCCGGGACTCTGACCTCTCGTGAGACGCTGTGGTATCTGTCAGCTATGTGGCCTTTGCTCGGTGGTGACGTTATTAGCTATTCCAGCCAGTCCACAAGACTCTGCGCCCTCCCAGTAAAACCTCTTGATCAATTTTATTGTTTGGGTCATTTTTGTTGTGCCCTGAATGAAGGGGAAAATCGCTTCAGCAGCATGTGGTTTACTCCCCGCTCAGCAAACAAACACCCACCAAATATAATACATTTAAGGCAGAGATTGTCACCGTTCAGGAATGTTTTACAGTCGGGTTCTTTCTAAACTGAAAACATTCTTTTAATATGGAGAATTCCTCTGAGGACTGTAAAAATCCTACTCACATGACGTATTTCCCCGTCTTGAATGGACCCTGCTGAAGAGTTATTAAAAATTTACCTTTTCGTCAATAAAGTTCTTTAAGGGACATTTTTCTTGCTGCATTTTAATGTAAAGTTCACGGCCCAGATGGATGAGGGAGGAGACAAAAAGGCCATTTAAAGCTCTGGCTCTAGAATGCTCCTGGTGTGCAGTTACTTGAGTCAAGGGACACACGGGGGCCATACTGTGTGTGGACAGAGTTTTAGTTGTAGGTGGCCGTCACCGACCCACAGAGACTTAGACCTGGGGCAATGGAGAAAATGTTAATTCAGATAGCTTACTTCAGTAAGGGCGTCTGGTAAGGAAAATTGTATGTGTGCTGTTTTATAACAGCTGATCCTAATTCTTTGAATTTTGAGCCGTTCATTAGAAAGCTCCTTTTCTGTATTAGTATAAATGATTCCATTTTTTTCAAGTCTCAAGTATAAAGATGACACTACATTGACTATTTGGAAACGCTTTTTTGAACAGTGAGACTTGTAAGCTTTTATTTATTTATGGTTTTGCCTGATGATACTTGAAGCAAAATGATAGGTTTTTACTATTGGCTTTTTACTGATGGATTTAAGCCATACTTTTCTAAGGTACACCTATTATGCATTCTCTAGACTGAGGACAATTTAGTCATCTTCCTGACTAGGGAAGTTGACGCTTTCCTATTACTCTTAAAGGTTACCTTAAGTTAATTTCCCTGAAGAGTCCTATTGCTCGGTGTAAAACAGCAAGAGTGGCCGGGCTTGAAAGCAGGGCCATGGAAACCCTGTTCACGGACCAGACTTTCAGCTTAGCCTTCGGGAGGGCGGGAATCAAAGTTCCAGCAGAAACCTCGGTTTGGAACACTGGTTCCCAAACTTCGGGTTCCCTGCAGGACTTGTTCAAACACACGAGCTGGGCGCCACCCTGGAGGTTCGAGTCAGCAGGTCTGCGCAGGGGCCTGAGGATGTAAATTCCTCTCAGGCCTCCAGGCGATGCCACTGTTGCTGGGCCAGGGACCCCACTTTGAGACCCACCGTGCTAGGGTGTGGTGGGTAACTTTGGGGGTCAACGGGGTCGGGGACCTTGGGCTGCTTCTATTTAGCCTCCTGGCGGACATAGATTTAAGCAGACATCTGGGTCTGTTTGTGCTCAGTGTCCCCTGGAGGGAACATCCGTGTGACTGGGGTGTTTGGCAGTGACGTGTATGGCTGCCCTGGGGGGACCCAGTGGGAGGCGAGGGAGGAGAGCCAGTGAGCCCACGACGAGGCCGCTGCGGAGCCCGAGCGGTGCTGACGTGACAGCCACACTGAGGCCATTTGTCTGTCTTCGAACAGCCAGATGGGCCGTGTTTCCGGGAGCTTTGGAGGATATTTAAAATACTTTCCTCTGACTTGGTTTAAACCGAATAATGAATGCCTCTCCCCACGACAGCAGAGTCTTCTTGCATTTTCCAGAGTCTGAGCGTCTGCAGTGAGTCTTACACTGGATTGCTAAGATTCTCCTTCCCCAGGTGCAGCGTGGCTGACACCTGAGGAGTTCGGTGTCCTGTCTGCCAGGGGCGGTGGGGGGGAGGCCCACGTCTCCGATGCGCTGGCAGGACCGTGGAGCGGCCGGCTTTGGAAGGCCACTCGCTCACTGATTCCAGCAGCGGTCACTGGGTGCTGCCCCTGCCCCAGGCAGGCCCCCGGCAAGGGGGACACGGGGGCACAGAGCAAACGCCCTCTTCTCACGGAGACCACGTTGCACAGGCAGGCAAGCAGACATGTACCATCGTGTCAGATACTTGGAGTGTTTGGAGGCAAGTAAAGAAAACTACGGTCTAGAGAGCGTGCGACAGGGCTGAGCAGGGCTTTCTGAGGAAGCAGTCTTAGCAGGGACCGGGATGCAGCCAGGAAGGTGCTCAGACCTGGGAAGTGGGTACTTGGGAAGGCATGTCGGGCTGAGGGGACGTGCCTGCCAAGCTCTGGGGCCAGAATGTTCTTGGCCATTTGTGAGCCACGGCTGAGGTCAGTAGGGCTGATGTAGGGGTTCTGGAACGCGGGGGGGAAGGGAGGGAGTGCAGGAGACAAGGCAGGGGAGCCAGAGGCCATGAGGTGCACGTGGCCACAGTGGGATTTGGAAGTAAATTGCCCTCAGCAGGGGAGGCAGGAAGTCGTAGGGTTGGGGGCAGCTCAGTGATCTGATGGCATTTGTGCCTGAAGGAGCTAGCTCCAGGCAGCGTGTCCCCTGGGGAGGGGTCAGCCGGGCATGAGGGCAGCGTGGGCTGGGGCAGGAGGAGGGCTCAGGCCGTGCAGACTCGGGGGCTATCTCGCAGACAGGATCTGTGAGGGCTGGGACGTGGGATCAAGCAGTCAGGAACGACTCTGGGGTTCGAGCTGAGGGAGGCGTGAAGTGAGTTCCTGCCAGCTGAGCTGGGGCATGCGGCAGGGGCAGGAAGAGGCAGACTGGAGAGGGCAGGGAATCCGGGGTTGCTTTCACACGTTTGCTTTCAGAAGCCTCTAGACATCCGAGTGGAATGCTCCAAGGGAATTTAGGGAAGTCGAGACTAAATTGGAGAATCGGGCTGTACAGACGGCAGCCGAAGCCCTGGGGCTGGAGGAGACTGAGGCCCGAGCCCGGGGCCCTCCTACAGTCGCAGGTTAGGAAGAGAGGAAGGAGAGGCACGGGCGATGACGGCAAGCCGAGGGTCTGAGCGTCTACAAGCCTCCCAGCCTCGAAAGGAACTAGCCTCGGTCTCCCCAGGGCCACTGCCGCTCGGCAGGTGCAGAGCACACACCCGCTTCTCCTTCTCTTAATGGGGGCGCTGCCATTTCTTAGTGGGTGAAGCTGGTGGCAGTGCCTAAGCCAGTGTCCCTGGTGCATCGATGGGGATCAGAACACCTGAAGCTGCCCTGAAACAGCCGTCAGAACGCTGTGGGCAGCACGCGTTTACCTGAGTGGAGGGCGCAGAGCTTGCAACAGATTCTGAAGGCAAGACTAGGGGATGGTTCTCAATGCTTTCTAAATAAAAAAGAAACTGAAGTAATAAAGTTTTAGGCTTATCAAGCACAGGAAGAGAACAAATCCTTTTACCCAGATTGAAACTTACAGAAATTTGGCACAGTAAAAACGAATAAAGTATCCAAGGACCTTAAAAATATTCCCACCGAGGGAGGCAAAGGTCAACTCCTGAAACAGAGAAATGCTAGTGAACCAATGTGCAAAGCTCCCCTTCCACCACACATCTGTCTACATCCGTATCCAGTGACGGGAGAATTGGCTAATTGCCAAAGAATGCGTCGGAAGAAGCAAACTACACCAGCGGTGACATCCAAACTTGGACAGCACTGTGTGATCAAAAGTGATAGACTCATTCCTTCCTGAGGAGGCCACGCCGAGCCGTCCTACGGCCCTTATGGCTCCTATGTTCTCCTTTAATGTCATCGTCAGCACAAACTATTGCTAGTTAGGGTTTCCCAGAAACAAAGGCCCACTTGTGTTTTGGATCTCCATCCAGCTTCGACGCACTCACGCTTTGAAGATGGCAAAAGAGACAAAGACGACTGGAGATATTTTTAGAATCAGATTCAACACCAATATACATTTTCCTGCTGGAAAGTGTTCTTGATTAAGCTAATTACTGTTACTTTCTTTTTTCTCACTGCAGAGCAGAGAGGACACAGAGTTTCTTTTGCATTAAAACGGCCTGATTACAAATAGTCTTAGTAGAGTGGGTGGCAGTGCCCATTTCAAAATGGGCTTTCCTTCCCTGCTCACTATCAGAGCAAAGAGAGGCTGAGTCCAGTGCACAGAGTAACCAGAACGTTTAATTCACCTCCAATATCTTATTTGAAAAGAAATGAGGTTGGTGGACTTGGGAAAGCCCTCCTTCCTGGGTCTTACAAAGGGGATGGTGGTGTGTGAGTTTCCCGCAGGGCCCGTGGGAGACCGAGCGGGGAAGGAGTGGCCTAGGGTCTGTCACTGCCTGAGTGGCTCTGTCTGGCTGCGGCACTGCTGGCCTGCAGGCCGTGTGAGGGCCGACGGCCTTCTAGGCCCTGAATATTCAAATCGGGGACACGGATTGTCTTGGTGTGACTGGGAGCCTGGTCATTTTTAGTTTAGATCTGGAAGTGTCCCACTTTGGAAACATTTTGGTCAACTGGTACATTTGTAGAAAAGGGAAGCCTTCATGGGTAGAATTGTTTAAAAAGCATTTGAGGTTTTCTGACTCCATTTTAAATCCCATCAGAGAGTAAAAATTTATGATTAGAAAAATGTTCATGGAATATTTTCCCAGGAATATTACTTCTTTAAAATCAGTCTTCAAGCTTCCCAGCCTCTGCTTACAAAGGGCTAGTGATGAACATTCTCAGAATAGCCCAAACAAGTAAGAGACGCAGTGTGTCTTGAAAAATAATTACTTTGTTTCAGCCTCTCTAAATGACTGTTCTAGATGTCCCACCACCTGTACCAAACGTCTCTCACTTCTAGATCGCATGTAAGTAAACCCTGAAAGGACTTAAGTCTTGTTTGTGTAAAAAAGCTTCAGGTTGGAAGATCATATTCTCCAAGTATGCCACCTTTTCACGGAATTTTCGAACTTTGTATCCTGTCTGATGTTTCCAGATGTAGTTCGGCCATAAAAATTATGTGCTGCTCTTGCAGTACCAGGGGGCGGAGGGGAGAGGCCTCTCTCGAAGATGAGGGTGTGCCCACCGAGGCGACTTCCAGGGGCACAGTTGGGCTTGTGAGAACTCATATCTTTCTCATCAGGTCCAGTGGGATAAGCAGGACCCACAGGACTAGGCCTGCCCTTGCAGCCCACATGGATCAAGCACTTCCACTGCTCCAGGCGCCAGGCTAGTTGTTCGCCCAGGGGACCCCTCCCAGGCTCCCATCTGTCCCGCAAGGCTCCCTGCTGAGCCCTCTACTCACAGGCATTTGTCGTGCGATGCTTGCAGCAAACCTGCAAGGCCCACATTCCTGAGCCCGTTTTTGCGATGCGGGATTTGAGGCTGAGAGAGTTTTGATAACTTGCCCGAGCTCACAAGGCCACCGCTCAGTGGAAGGAGACTTCACCCCAGTTCTGCCAGCTTCCCACTCCTGCACTCCAGCTGCTGTGTCCTCCAACATCCGTCACGCGGTCCTTGCAGCCACCCTGGGAAGCAGGGACTGTTCCTTCGAGGAAGCTCTCGAGTAACAGGCTCAGTGCTCCGACCCGGACCCTCCTGTGATCCACCCTCACATCCAGAGCCTCTATTTCTTCCCTGGGCTAACTCGCCCCCTGGACGGTGTCTTCAAGAAATTGAACACAGTGATAGACAGACAGACAGACAGACGAAAACCCTTGCTTCCTACACCAGTGCTTGATGTTTCCCACTTGGCATCGTTGCGTTCCCTTGGATACCTTAGGAAGGGAGTTTCAAGGTAAATATGTAGCAGGTGAAAGAAGCCAGTGTCTCACTCAGAGTTCCGAAACCTGGGAAGATTCTCCTTTCTCTTTTAGTTAATCAGAAATTATTTGGGAGAAGTAAAGACAAACCCAGGGTAGAGATGACAGTTAGAAAAAGCAGGCCATTCCTATTTTCATGCTGGTAAAACAATGTAGTTTTAAAAGTCTCATAATTGTTATTGTAGATATTAAACCAGTCCCAAAGGCCTCCATAGTGGTGCTGGCAGGGTTTAGTGATGGTGGTGGTGTAGCAGTGTGGTGATAGTAGCGATAGTTGACCTTTTGTTTGTCTTTTTACCTTTTGACCCCCTTTACCCATTTCTCCCACCCCACGCCCCAACTCTGGCTCTTTGTATCTATGAGCTTGGTTTTTCTTCTTGTTTGTTTGTTTTTCTGGTTTTTAGATTCCACATGCAAGAGAGATCATGTGGTATTTGTCTTTCTCTGTCTGACTTCTTTCACTGAGCACAGTGTCCTTGAGGTCCATGCACGTTGTCACAAATGGCAGGATTTCATTATTTCTTATGGCTGAATTTTGTGTGTGTATATATATATATATATATATATATACACACACACATTTATATTTGTGTATATGTACGAATATATATATATATATAAAATATGTGTGTGGGTTTATTTCTGGGCTCTCTATTCTCTTCTGCTGAGCTATGTGTCTGTTTTTTCTGCCAAGCATACTGTATTAATTACTATAGCTTTGCAATATAGTTTGAAATCAGGGAGCATGATGCCTCCAGCTTTGTTCTTCTTTCTCAAGACTGCTCTGGCTATTTGGGGTCTTCTGTGGTTCCATACAAATTTGAGGATTATTTTCCTATTTCTATGGAAAATGCCGCTGGAATTTTGGGAGGGATTGCTTTGGGTAGTGTGGATATGTTAACAATATTGGTTCTTCCGATCCATGAACATGAAATATCTTTCCAAATATTTTTGTGTCTTCCTCAATTTCTTTTATTAATATCTTGTAGTTTTCAATAGACAAGTATTTCACCTCCTTGGTTAAATTGCGAAAGGGGAAGACCTTTTTAAAAATGCAATTCAGTTTATTTACTGTCTTACAACTTACAATTCCAAAGTCTTTACTACGTCACATTTTCTTGACCTGTTTGTTGGCATAATAGCTTTATTAGTTCAAATCAAGAGAGAGATCACATGTTCTAACCTATCATGGCGATGCAATATTTAGCTCTTATTTGTAGCTGGAACTCAATACTTCGTTTCCTCTACATCTGCTGGGTATTATCTAAACTTTGCAGCATCTGCTCAAATCTGTGTTTACCTGTTACTTTGTAAGGTACCTTGGTTTTCCATCTCTCACAGTTATATTCCAATGTTTGTGAGAGGCTCTCTTGGACGCCAGTCCCTCCTGCTTGGCCAGGTTACCCTCGGGACCTGCCGTAAGTGACCTCAGAGCCATCTGCCCTCTACCTTGTAAACCAAAGGGACGCTCTCATATTCACCATGCTTTGACTTGTGCTTAAATTCTGATGGGCCAGACAATAGGCTGGGGAGGGCGAGAGCTCTCAGGGGGCAGCCTGATTATCCTGCTAGCCTCTCAAGAAAACCTCCCTTTGGAAGGTGTCAGCGGGCCCCGTGGGCTAACTTCCTCCGAGAGGCGCATTCTACCTCGCACGTTTCACCTTCAGCTTCCTCTTTCAGCTCACCGTCTTCTGAATCCTCAGGAGGTACAGTGTTCTAGGCAATTGTTTTTCTTCAACAGATAGACTGTCTCCCCACTTGAGAAGCTGCTGGGGGCTTTCAGCTTCCTACTTTTCACAGTCTTTTACATTTTTGCACACTTTTGAAGTTCCCATTATATGCCTCCTCGATATCTTCACTCGTGAACATTTCTTCTTCGGCTGTGTTTGATTTCCTTTTCCTGATTGGCTTTTTCCGTGATCCCTCTGTTTTGCAGTCTGGTGATGACTCTCCACCATCGAGGGCATTTGCTCAGGGATTTCCCGAGCTCTGAGCTCTGCCACCAGCTCCCATTGTATGAGACGCCTTCACCCACCCGCTGACCTGTGCCGACCACTGAGGGGAGGGAAAACTTCCCTGCGTGGCTGGGACCCGCTACCCCTTCACCACCATCCACTCTCCTGCTCCGGGTAACTTTTTCTCTGTTTTCTGTGTGTCCCTAGGAACAGGGAAATCACCTCCTTTGGTTAAACATGGGGCAGAGGTGACAGTCAGAAAAAGCAGTCACTCCTATTTCTATACTAATAAAACAATGCATTAAAAAAAAAATCTCCAGAGAACATTGTGCAATCTTTATAGTTATTTCGGTTTTCGGCAAAATTATTTTCTTATTACGAAGAACTCACCATTGCCAGGTAGGAAGCATCATGTTGTCTGAGGTTTTCCACATATATATTGCTTTGCTGGGGTAGAAATTAGTCATTATTCAAACGTTGTTTCTTTGAAGTAAAAGGCCAACAGGTATAAGAAACTATGCTAAGTACTTCACAAAAATCACCTCTAGTCCTTAGAACATTCCTACAGGGTAGAGTAATATCCACTTTACAGCTGAGGAAACCAGAGGCTCAGAGAGGTTAAATAACTTGCCCAAAGGCAGGACAGCTAGTAAGTGACAGGGCTGGGAAAGGAACCCCAATATTTGAATTCCACGCCAGGGTTAGGGCTCTTGGCTCAGTGGCAGGTGGGTCTCCTTGTTACCACACCAGATGGTTTTCACAAGCAAGACAGAGAGTAAGAGGCCAGGCTTGCTTCTGAGTCCCAACAGAGGCATGGAGGAAATCCTGGTAGGAGCATTCAAAGGTACTAAGAGCCAGCGTCTTTCTAACAAATAGTATCGTGGACTTTGGGGTCACTTCGAACACATCACTGATGCCAGGACGGCAGCTCATGGGCACAATTGAACATCATAGTTTGGAGAAAAAAACCTGTCTTAACCTGTCCGTGTCTGCTTCTAGCTCTGTCTTTTCAAAGTATTATACACGAAAGCCAATTTTTCTTACCCGGTCACACATCTCCGTTTATCCTAAAAACTGCTTCCAGAAACTAGGAGGTAGGTCCTGGATGCTAGGTTTCATATCCTGAGCCCGTCATCAGGGAAGATGAATAATGAACCAGTTTTCAAACTCGGTGTTTGCCTTTGGAAACTTGTGTCTTAAATAATTAGTGACAGCAATCTCGAGGCAAAGGGTCCGTTTCCCAGGGGAACACATTTCATTTCTTCACTTTTGTGCAGAAGCTGCCCTTTGCTACAGAATGAGACACTTCAGGCTATGCATTCTGGGAAGTTACAGCATTTCTCAGGTGTGCAGAGCCAGGGGTCCATCGTTCTGAAGCTTTCCGGGCTGAGTTTCAAATGCCCCGAGCTCACCGCCCCACAGACCTTCAGCGCCCTTGTCAGGGCTGGCACCTTACGCTTGCTCTTCTCTTCGGACACCTTTTTTCTTTCCCAGTTGAATGAAAAAGTGCATGTCTTTTGTCTTTTTTTTTTTTTTTGGTTTCAATAAAATTCCAAAACAGTGCCATCAGACCCACCTAGAGGTGCAGTGAGAATCCATCCAACACACCCGTGGGAGGAGGCCAAGGAAAGGAGAATCGCCAAGAAAAGAATAGGATTTGTTTCAAGGGGCGATCATTAAGATGCTTATAAGTCATTTTCAAAAATGATCGAAAGCCCTAAACAAAACCGCTGGATAACATTTTGTCAGTAACACCGGGGTCCTGAGATGCAGGATGTCATAATACAGAGGCACAAAGATGCAAACTAGCTTTTTTTTTTTTTAAAACAACCACGTTTACCATGTTGCATTTCACACCTAACCTTCCCCTTCCCTCCCTCCCTGTCTCCTCCCAATATAAGCTGGAAAGCCCCTGCAAACCCAGATCACCAATGGGCTAGGAGCATCTATTATTTTTATAGCTGAGGTTCATAACGGGCGGCAAAACTGTCCTCCTGTAATGGGCATATCGACTCCACAGTTTTGTTGGATGTCAAAGCACACTGTTCTGCACAGCTGCTGCTGAACGGGTGCTTGTCGTCCACGACCAACACCTGTTAAGCAGTCAGCACCAACGCTTCCCTTCCAACCTTTGACAACCACCCTCGGGGCAGGCAGACACAACTGCTGAATTGCGTATGAAAATTGTAGTTTTATTGTCTATACAACTGAAGGTTTAACTCGGACTCCTGCTTCTTTCCTAACTGTATAAAGAAGCAATTCTTCTCCTAGAACAAATAAGCACAGTACACTATTGTAATCTAAGAAACAGGCACTATTTGTGTATTGGAAAGCCTTACTCTCAATAGGGCTACAAGTCCAACGGCCCATGAGCCACTCTTTTAGCAGCTGTAGAAAAGTGAGCCGTAGAAGTCACAGATAATGAGATGCTAACAGCAGCAGAGACAGATGATCAAAAGGCTAGGAGAAGCCTTCCTCGAATCCCAGCTGTTTCCACCGCTAATTCAGCAAGCACGACTCATAGGTAGGGACCATGTACTTGATGTTGATGAAGGCGTCTTCTCCTCCGGAGCGCTCGAAGGCCTCCAGCGTCTCCTGGATCAGGTCACCGATGTTCTCCCGCTTCTGCTGGCTGTAGTCGATGCCGTCCCCGGAGTTTACTGGGTCATGCAAACACACAAAGAGGCCCGTTATTTCTCCGCATTTTCCCGAAGAGTCCTGTACACTCATCTAGGCATTTTTCTCTGAATGCTTGTCATGAGACGCAAGCAATTAACATTATTACACGATCCTGTAGAGTTTTAGGAGTGGTGACAGATATACAAAAGTACAAAGTCCTAGAATGGAGCTGATGAAAATTCATCTAAACTAAAGAAATCAGAGAGTAAATGAAAGTGAGGTGATCATGGTTACACAACAGTTAACAAGTCAGGGAAATCTCTTTCCTAAATCTGGTAATTACATCGACAGTGTTCTCTTGGACCTTGACTTCTTCAAAATCCCAAGATGGCATGTTTAGAGGGAACCGTCCATCACCAGGTTAGGTTGCTGGCTCTATGTGATTTCAAATGGACAAACTTTGGAGTGAGGAGCTTAGCCCGTGCCCATGTCTGCGGCTTCTGTACGTGGGGTGAGCCCCACTCCTCCAGGTATCACTAAGCCAGGTGTGCAGCCCTCTGACGGCACCCCCATCACTCCGGATGCAGGTGGGGAGGAGGAAACAGCCTCTCCTGCCGGGACTGGTCCTGGCGCCTCCCTGAATGCGTGGATGCCAGCCATCCGTTATGGAAGCATAGAGATTGGTGCCACTGCTGGTTTTGGAGTCTAAGTCCAGGCAGGCGGGCCACCCAGGGGGGCACCGGGAGGACCCGACCGAGGCCTCGTCTCCCAGAGCCCTGAGTGACCACTCAGCTGCCTCTCAGACTCTGAGGGAAGGGGGTCCTAGGCGTGGCCTTCGATGGCCTCGGGGTGGGGGGGAACCTGGGTCTGACGTGCTTCACCATACACAGCCCGGTCTCAAACCATTTGGATGAGAAGTATCTGATTCCGCTCCACCTGTGAGGTTACCCAAGTGCATGGGGTCAGCCCCAAATGGGAAACCCTCTACTTCAATCCAGAGTATAAAAACTCCACAATTTTCTCGAATAATAGTCATTACATGCATGTAAGTTGCATTTCCCGCCCAGACTTCTAAGGGTTTCAACACTGTTTATTCTCCCAGTAAGCGTGTCACATCTGTGCCTCTGCTGGCATTACCCCCACCTGACCTGTGATGAAAGGAAAGGGCCACAGGGTGGGCTGAGAGGCCCCGGAGGCCTCAGGATAAACGGCCTGAAGGCTCAGGCCATGGGATGCTGCAGGGCGAACAGCTGCAACTTGAAACCGTGCACTTTACCAGATGAAAGTGTTTATTTTATTCAGATTTCAATGTAGCTCCAAATGCTTATCTTGCTTCAATGTGAAAATAATAAAGGGAACAACGATATTTCAAAGTTTTTTTCCCCAGTTGTTCTGAACATTTTAAAAAAGATGGAGTAATGGTTCAGACCATGAATAAAGGTAACAATTACAATGGCACACAGCATAGATAAGCAGGGTTTGTGCTTGATTTTCCCAGAAACTTGTTAAAGAAATATCACTGTCTTCCGTGTACCACAGAGAAAAGACATGGCTTTCCTGACTGGTTTCTTTTGGTGGGGGGTGAAGACAGGCAGAAATATTACTGATTTTCAGAAAGAGAAAGGCTACAAGTTGCACAGCTACAGTGCATATCAATTTTTCATAACCAATGAACTTACAATGCAAAGCCATTGTAATTAGGTGGACTTTTCCTTTCTCGTGGTGGAAGCCTTTCGGGAAAGCTGGATTGAAGTCAAAGCTTGATTTACAGAGTAGCTGATCATCTAAAATATTCATACACGATACTTGTACAGGACAAATAAGAGATAAGATGCTTGACCAAAAGCGTTCTTGCCCTGTTGTTTTTGAGCTAAAGGTAAACTTAAAAATATATATAGAGAGACAAATACACACAAATGAAATAGGTTTGTTTGTTTGTTTGTTTGTTTTTTAAAGATTTACAGGGAGGTCTGAGAAGAGAATCAGTGCAGTTGGGGTCACCCACCAGGTGATACCAACGAGGTATCCATCCACGTGGAGGGCTTTCCAACAGGAGAAGGTCTTGGGTCAAATTAAGAGAGAAGGGGGAGGAAGCTTGTGTGTGTGTGTGCGCTTGTGTGTGTGTGTGTGTGTGTGTATACGTGTGTGTGTGGGAGGGTCGGTCAGGCGTGTTACAGGTGTAAAGAAAAGATGCTAAGGAAGAAGGTCCAAAAGAGGGGAGGGCCAAAGCAACACAGTCCAAAACAGGTGCATCAGGGACAGGGACAGATAGCGTGTGTGACAAGGGAGACCCGTAAGGAAGGTACGTGTGGGGAACAAAGTCAGCTCCCAGGATTCCGATCGGGACCGTGAAGAAGGTACAGTGAGAGGGTCTGGCTGGCCTCTGAGGGCTTCTTCCCTCCAGAGGACATTCCTGATAAATTCCTCCTGCCCACGAAAGGGCTGCACTTAGGGAGGAGCCTGCAGGACCCAGGTTTGCATAGCCAGCCGAGCCCATGGCGCAAACACCCCGGGGGCACATGGAAAATCTAACTGGTGATGGTGCCCAGTTGTGACAGCCTGGATCCAGTTCCTGATGGACAAAGATACGTAAATTAATCACTAATAAATGGTGCCTTTTGTTGGCATATTAGTCAAAAGGTCAAGAACTGAATAGATCACGGGACAGACTTATTTTCCTGATGGGGGCAGAGGGGGGTGGAAAGTCTGCACACAATGGAAAGCTTAACACACCCTGTTATCCCCACTGCCTTCCAGAATGCTATAATGACAAGCAACACTTTATTTCAATAATAACCTATTCTTACTTTTTAAAAAATATTTAACTGTAGGAGTAAGTAAACTATGTAGCTTTTTTGTTTCCCAACAGTGTACAAAGCAAATGATAAAAAGAACAGAACAGAATAACAGTTGCTTGTTCAAACAGGGAGTTGGAGTTGGAATATTTTGTGGTTGCAGAATGTGTATCACTGGGGTAGGAGAAAAGCCCAACAAAGGCGCACATCCCTTCTTTTGGGTGCTGAAGTGATGACCAGGCAGAGTTTAGTGTCAAGCCACGTTGAGAGGCAGGTGAGCGGTGTGGTCTCCATTTCAAAACTGGTATATTGTCAGGGTCTTTTAGAATCTGCGCTTGAGGTAATTAGCTTGAGCTCACCATTTAAGATACATATGACACTGTTGGAAAACATACTTGTGAGAATAGGATGCTTAAAAAAAAAACAACCCAGATGGTTATGTACGATTGTCAATTCTGATTAGGAAGGTGACATTTCAATTCAGGAAGCTAGCAGTCTATTTTATGTCCAGCAGCTGGAAAGATACATTGATGATGGAAAAGATATGTTTTATTTATAACCAAACAAATAGGAGTATGACAACGGCTTAAACCAGACTTTGCATTTCGAAAGGGATAATATGCAAATAGACTAGGACAAGGGATTTGGTTTCTCTTCTTAGAGGTCCTTGTGTGCAGGAGGTGGGCAACTACTGTTTGAAAGTCCTTCTTGGTTAGGGATTATTTTAAGTAGACTTATTATTCTGAATGTTGAAGTTGTTTTTTGTCGTTGTTGCTTTTTTTTTTTTGCGGTACGCGGGCCTCTCACTGCTGTGGCCTCTCCCGTTGCGGAGCACAGGCTCCGGACGCACAGCCTCAGAGGCCGTGGTTCACGGGCCCAGCCGCTCCGCGGCATGTGGGATCTTCCCAGACCGGGGCACGAACCCGTGTCCCCTGCATCGGCAGGCGGACTCCCAACCACTTGCACTACCAGGGAAGCCCCCTGAAGTTGTTTTCGATTATGTAGGTAGTATGTTTAAGCACACGCATCCTCATTTTCTATCTAACCCCCTTTAGACAGTCCTAACCTGGATGCTTTCTCTTTCTAGATGCCGCTTTGGTCAGAATTGGGACGTGCGTATCCCAGTCTTTCGTCGGTCAATGGCATGCTCTCAGTGAATGAACTCAGCTCCTGATTGTGAAGTGACCATCATGACACCTCATCACCAAGGCCATCCAAAGGGAGGCTGCATCAGATGCACTGACATTTCGCATAGATACGTATCTACAAGGCAGTGGCCACGGACAGGCAGCAGACACGTGTCTTGTAGGATTTCGATGAAAGAGTCTCGTAGCATTTTTACAATTTCTAGACTGTGTAAAAGCTTTATTCTTTTCCTTTCTTCAGTTACTACTATTACAGGAAAAAATGAAAAAAAAAAAAAAAAAAAGCAAAGCGGGGAAAAGGAAACTTTTGGTGGCCAGAGCAAGGTCTTCCCAAGTTAGTGCTGAGGTCGGTGTCAATGGCACCTTTGGCCATACCGAAGAGTGATGTTCTCTCTGTAGCCAGCGGAAGACTAGTCCCTGCAGGGTAATGCAAGATGGAAAAACAAAAGCTCTTGCCTTTGGGGAGCTTCTCCTCCAGCTGGGGGAGCCTAGCTGGCCACAGTCCCTGTAGGTCACGTGCACGCCCTATGAGAGTCAGTGTGGGCCATGTACCCTGACTGCAGAGCCCTGGCGCTATAGGCCTCTCTCCTGTTCCTTGGGTTCCCGCTGGAAACTGTGTCCTGAGAGAAGGCTTATCTGTGTGTTTTAGTCAGACACTTGAGTCCCCTTATCTGAAAACAGGAAGAGCAGTGAAAGGATGTATGGACGGCCATAAGAGGCTCAAGGAGAGTTACATTCACATTTGGATTTTTCTGACTCTAGTGTTTTTTTGGTCAATACTCTTCAATGTTAAGTGTATAGATATTGTTATATGAATAGTAATACACAAAGAAGTCATTGGGAAATGAAAGCATTATTTAAGGCATCGGAAATAGAAAACACATAAATGCTTACTTCGGGTTGCTTATTCAACATACCTGACGTATTACTCATTTGGTACCAATGGATGAAAGAATTTATAAACTCTACTTATACTTTCTGGTCATGGCTAAGAAGAGCAGTAGGCACAATTTGGGGAAAACTTCCATTAGTTCTGCAGGCTCCTGGCTGAAGCAGCAGCAGGACAGGCTCAGCACGACCACACACTGGAGAGGCAGTGGGTCGGCAGGAAGGAAGGCGTCGTGCCCACTGCCACCTGTCATCCTGAAATTGCTCATGACTTGGCTGCTTTGCAGAGCCATGAACCAAACATTCCTAAAGAAAACACTAGCTTGGGAAACTCAATTAAAAACCACCAGAGTGAATCAGGAAATGATAAGCAATGACTCAAATGATGTCCAGACTACCATTACCAATCTCTCTTCACACTACTAACTTTTGGAAGCTCCAATTTATGAGGTAACTTGCCCTGCTCAGTGACAGCGACAGTGTGTGTCACCTCTGAAGTATACAAGAGCACTTGGAATAACTGTGGAAAGTAGCAAAGACCTCAGACAAACAAAAAGATGATTAAACTCACAGAACAACATTCCCCTCAGCCTTTGACAGCACCAGACAGCGAGCCAGGCGGAGTGATTCTCTCGGCACACCGAAGGCTAAATTACAGTCATAAAACAAGGCTTTGAACTAAATGGCTGCCGTCGGGTCATGGTTTGGCTGCGCCCTCCTTCGGTCTACCGCTTCCTGCTCTGGACATCTTTGCGCGGCCGCTTTGCATACATGGTATGTGAACGTGAATCCAGGCCAAGTCCAGCCTGAAGCTTTTCTCAGTATGAGAGCATCCATGGATATAACGCGACTTGCAGAGAACACGCCTGTCTACCATTTCCCCAGGTGAGATGCTGGCGAGCTCAGCACAGGGCAAGGACTCTGGTCCTTCCTTGTGTGCCCGGGGGAGGGGGGGCTGGACAACCTCCCTGCAGCAATGCTGAGTGGAATTTTAAAAAGTACTCACAGAAGAAACTAAATCAATGCTTTCTGGATCAGAAAAGACATTTTTTTTTTTTTGGTTGCTCCAATGTTGAACTAAAACATTTCAAAAGCTGTAAAGCTCAACTGAAAGGAATTTTACCTGTCAAGACCTGTAACCAGTGCTGGCTTCAGCCACAGCTAAAGCTGCTTTCCTTCTGCCTGGATCTCAATGACATCATCTGCTCTGGAGAGAGAGGGAGCCCTTGGGGCCTGGGCTCAGGTCTCGGCAGGGGGTGTGTGTGGAACCTACTGCAAATATTATTGTGATAAGATGCTTCTTGATGACATTAAACCAGCACAGATGTTCTGTTGGATGTTTCTGAACAAAATTTCAATTTTGGGCTTAGTGGATTTAACAGTTACAAGCTGGAGATGACCTCAAACAGTAATTCCCTGTTCGCACTAATTGGTAGGTAAGCAGAAATGTTAGTTGTAGTGGAATAAAACTAATATTTTCCAACAGGTATTTATTAAAAAGATGACTCTTATCATCGAAAAAGATTTCATTAAAAAGACGATAACTCACATGAGTTTATAAATGGTTGCTTTGAGTTTTTTTCTTTTTAATTTGAATTAAGAAAGGGAGAGAAGAGACAGATCTATTTTGTCTTTTAAGGAGTTTTTCATTTCAAGACCTAGATTATATTGTCAACATTTGTTTTGCCAGAAATATCTTGTTTATTTGGGGTTAGCTTGAATCCAATTTACTTTATAGAAATAGTGTTACCTGTTTTGGAATAAAAGGGCTTTCTCCCATAAAGTTTGGAAAATTACAGTGGAAACAATTGTAAATTCCAGTCTGATCCTTTCTGGAGATGAGGGAATGGAAGAGGAAGGGAGGAGGGGAAGTCAAACGAGGAGAAATTTCATTTTTCTACATTGAATAAGAGAAGAAGCCTTTTGGGAAGATGTTTTGAGGTTATCTGCTTTTAGAATCCTAAAGAAATGCTCTTTCACTTTCTTTTATTAGCTTTGCTATGTTACTTTGAGGACACTCATCTTTTTTTTTTTTCCTTAGTGATAACATGTGTCACCCTATTCAGAATTTTGGGTGTTTCCCTGTTTGGCCCAAGCTTAGCCACGGCTTCCTTGGCTAACTTCATATTCTCTTGGAAAGTGATTGTTTTCAACATATCCTTAAGTCTGACTGTACAATGGATATTTCTAGAGTGTTGGTTCATGGCGGGTGTGAATCAAAGTTGCAATGGTTTTGCAACCAAAAACTTATAATAACCAGAGCATATGTCATGCTAGAGATGCCCAAAGGCTTAAACACTCCAAATCTCCTCAGATCTTGTTGACATTAATGAAATTCATAAGATTTCTTTCCTCTGAAGATAAAAGCTTTGAAGCAAGACCTCGATTCCCAGCTGGACGTCTGTCTCCCCCTCACCTTTTGACGCTGGAGCTGGGTGACAAAAGCAACGGGGTCCTAAGCCGTCGTAGATTCGAAAGCTCGAGGGAAGGTTTTCATCTCAGAACGGGGGCGCTGATCACTTGTGAAACTAAAGATATCATGGATCTTGGCCCAGTTGTCAATTAGATATTTAAATGTTCCTTGAGACAGACACTGAAGATTTCTAAACAAATGCCACTTTGCAACGGCAAAGTAGACTTATTCTGTAGGGAGCGAACAAGGATAACGTCGGGGTGCAGTGAAACAGTGGAAGTAACTCTGAACTTCAAAGGCAAATAACTTGCCATACAACTTTTCAAACCTTAGTAGCCGCAATGTTCAATAACTTACTAGATGGTTAACTATGGACAGGTTACTTAATTTCTCTGAATCTCAGTTACCTTCCCTGTAGAAAGAAGGGACTGAACTTTGGGTGATCTCTGCTCATCCTAACATGACATTATATAACAACACAACACAACTTTGGAATAAGCTTTTGGAAAGGATGGTTATTCAATGGATGCACAGTATTTCAACTGAAAAGATAATCACAAAGCATCTGTGTCATTCTTCAAAGTAAGTCACAGATCTCATAAGCATCGAATTCAGCTTTCAAGTCAAGTTCTAAAAAAACCCAAAGGACCAAGGTTTATATAGTTAGTTCTAGTTTAGAAAGAGAACACTGTCAAAAACTCAAATTGTTTGTTGACACACTACCAAAAATTATTCCATTCTGCTACTTCAATACGTCTATGTAGATTTTGACTTATTAGAATAAAGACCAAATGTATGGGTTGGTTTTCTAAATATATTCAGTTGACAGTGATTTGGTCAAGACTACAAAAAAGCAAGTTAGGCTCATCTCTGATTATTGACAATTTGACTTGGAAGTTATACTGAGAAAAATAGGTGGGTTCACCAATTTATCCCTCTACAGGATAATTACAACTCTAGATTCAGTGGCCATTGAATTAAACTGCATTCGGAGTTGTGAAGTAGAAGTGTATCTCTTTTCTTGTTGGTCCACATGATTCAATGCACATTCAGTGAACATTCAACAGAAAAGGGGCAGAGAGTTCTAAGTCCAGCTCTTGTCCTAAATCTATTTCCTGCTGGCTTATCTCATGGTGGAGTAATAATAACAGCAATAATACTAGCATAATGTCATTAACTCTAAGAATAGCCCTATGAGCTAGATACTATTACTGTCGCAGCACAGGGAGCACACTGAGGTTCAGGAGGTGAAATCACTTTGTAAAGTGACACAAGCAGTACATGATTCTGGGATGCTGAGAAAGAGAAACGGTGGGAGGCATATGCTGGTGTGCAATGAGGAGGGTGATAGGAAGATCCAGAAGAGAGGTCTAAGCATCCTATGCCGTAGTACTTAGTGGAGTCAGATGCCTGTGTGGAGGCCTTCAGGTGACTCCTCCGCGCCCCCTCGCCCCGCCCCCACCCCCACCCCCCGGAGGTAAACGCTGACTTTACTGGTAGCGTGAGCCCTGCGTCTGGGCTCAGAACATCAGCGCCATCTTCGCCTCCTCCTTCCCTGTATCCAGCTTGCTGTTGTGCAGTGCACGGTGGGTCTGCTTAACACATCCAGTTCCAGAGCTACTCTGGCCCACCCTGGGTGGTAGCGAAGAGTCTGTTTGGTCTTTCAAACTCTCCTCCTCCTAATTCACCCTGCAGATTAATTTTCCTAGTCACTTTCTCTCCTGAGTAATAACCAACATTTCCACGTTGTATGTTGGATCAAATTCAAATTCCTGATACCCGGACCCTCTGTCTCTGCTCTCCCTTATGAAGTCAATCTTATATTTTGCTCCTTCCCAACGAGACCTTCTGCTCCACTCAGACGTGGATTTCTTCCTAGCCTCAATGTGTGCGATTTTCATTCATGTCTTTAAAAACCGCCGTAGGAATATGCTCCCCCTCCCTTCTGGTAAGTCCCACCTTACTTCTTTTCAAGGCCGGTTTGGGATGTACGTCCTCTGTGAAGTTGACTCCGCAATCTTCTTTCTTTCTTTTGGATCCCTAGAGCTATGGTCAGTAATATCTCCGCCTCCCTTAAGTACGTGTCACTCCAGAACCCTGAGAAGCGCTTTGTGCTGCTTAGTTTTCCTACATTGTACCACCTCTTGAAGGATAGGTTTATGCTATAAACCTTGTTCATTGGCATCAAATACAAATCAAATCTTTGTGAAAGGGATGAATGAAAGAATAAATTACTGCTTTGTGTGTTTACTGAATCCAGATACGTTATAAGCAAATTCAGTTCTAAGTAAATTGTATGTTAAAAGTAGTGCCCAGGGCTTCCCTGGTGGCGCAGTGGTTGAGAGTCTGCCTGCCGATGCAGGGGACACGGGTTCGTGCCCCAGTCCGGGAAGATCCCACATGCCGCGGAGCGGCTGGGCCCGTGAGCCATGGCCGCTGAGCCTGCACATCTGGAGCCTGGGCCCCGAAAGGGGAGAGCAAAAAAAGGGAGAGGCCCGAAAACAGAAAAAAAAAAAAAAAAAAAAAAAAGTAGTGCCCACAATCTGCCCAATTCTTATTCTTTATTTACAAACTTGTGAGTTCTTATCCATGGAGATAGTACTTATGTGGATTCAGAAAGGCTGAGTATACGTACATAGAGGGTTGGTGTAGTTAGATGGCCTCATCTCTTTTCCAAAATCCTCCTTGATTTAAAGTGGGGTTTACTTGGATCACCCTTAAATTTGAGAAGAGGAAACTTTCTTTCTCCAGAATGAAAAAAAATCAGATTATCCTATTTCATTGAATATCTAAAGTTAATATCTAAATTTTGCTTACTATAGTTTCTTTCCCAGCTACATGATAATTTTCAGTCAGGCAAAGAAATGTTTTCAGTTGGAAAGGAAATACTGAAGGCTGCTTTCAGGGGTGATGCAAACCTATTGGAGATAATTTTACTGCTTTTAGACTGATGCTGGAAACTTTCAGAAATGGACCAGAATGACAGTTGTTATCATGGCTTTTCATTTCCAAGAAATATTAATGATACAACCCATTTTAAATTCTAAATTCTTTTTTGTATTTAAGGTACAAAAATGAAAAAAGAAATCTCAGATTTCTACCAAGTTTTATCAGCAAATGCAGTAAAGTATGGGCAGATGTACTTCTCAGATTATCTTTGTTAGAACTTTCATCTTTATGGTGAACTCAGAACTCAGAAGCCTGTGTGTGTCCACACTGGTGATCGCCATCACAGAAAAGTTTGGTTAAATCATTTTAGATGAATACCTGCACAGCGGGGCACAGAGCCACAAAACAAGACCTTTATGGCCTTGATGTAGCCTTTGTTCTACTGCAGAAAATAATTAAATAAAGTCACTAATGGTGCTCACAATGAAAAAACACATCACCCCGTTTCTGCAGATCAGATGATTCCTCGATTATCTACGATTTATCTCAGCTTGCCTGAACTAGCTACTCTTTGAAAATTCTAAGATGAATTATTGAGTGCAAAATCTAACAGATTTCCAAGCCATTAGCTGTAAATTGTACCGAGTGAAAATCTTTCTCATCAAATGAGCTCAATTAACACAAAAATAATATATTTAATGAACAAATCAAAGCCATCTGCTGGGCTGAACTGAGTTAACGGCTGTATAAGTGACAGAGTTAAAGCCTTTCACGATTGTCTCAGTTTAAAAGAACCTCGCAGTATCTGTCAAAGCTCTGACTACCAACTTTCATCAGTGTCTACGTTGGTTAGTTCAATGTGGCGGGAGACATCCACTCTGCCACCGGGCACATTAATGCAGAGCACAACCGGCAAATACTGAGCTCGCCGGACTCCGTTTTCCCAAATGTTCAGGGCTTTGTTAAAGTCCAGTCAGAGTTTGGGCTGTGTGGGAAGAAAAAGAGAGGTATCTAAATCATGGGGACAAAATGAAAATGTGGCCATTTAATTTGCCCTGTCAGCAAAATCGGGTTTGCACATGAATTGAAGCTAAAGCTTGTCGGAAATGCTGATAGGTGAAATATGCTGACTTTTGATACTTTTGAATAAAGACTGTTTATTGGCCTGTGTTACATTTTTATCTCTTAAAATTCCTCAGTTTAGTGCACACAGTTACTTTCCTCTTAATCAGGCTTTTGGGGATAGGTGAGTCCAAACAGAGCCAACTGGAAACAAGCAACAGCATCCCCACGGGGTTGAGGCCATGTGCACAAGGATACGCCCTCAGCCTGTTACTGAATCTCTGGCTGAAACAGGTGTAATAATACCTTCCTGGAAGGAGAGGTGCAAGGATAAAATAAAACAATATACGTTATGTCTTTAGGAATATAACAAGCAATTCGTATTACTGTAGTTTCTGTGATGTCAGTATCCCATTTTTCAGGTAACAGCGGATTGCCTATGATTTAACTCTCCTCTGGGTAGGACAGGAAGACTAGCCCACAGAATACCATGGAGTAAGGGTTTTGCTTTTATAAAATCGGTTCACTCTACAGCCCCAGAAAAGGAGCAGTGGGGAACTGCTTTCCCTTCAAGTCCTGCAGCAGAGTGAGTTTACAGTCAGTTGTCTGGACTCACCATGAACACAGTGCCGCCCTGTTGGGGATACTTGTTACACGGGCGTAGGTTGCTCTGGTCTAGATGGGTTCCTTGGACCCTGTCTGCAACATGATCAAGGTTCCTGGTTGCAGGGCTTTAGAAGCAAACGATTTGTGGCATAAGCTTACACTCACCAGTTGCCCTCAGTCCCCTTTCTCCCCGGGTAGAGTTCAATATATTGGTGCCTAAATGAATGGGGGAAAGACCAGTTCTTGTCCTCCTGCAAATGGCACTCAGGCTTGGCTCTCTGAGCCCTGGTGGCCCTGTTTCTTTCTCTTTTGCTTTAGATAATTCATATAGTTCCTATAATTCCCATTTTATATCGAGCAACTAGCTGAATTGAGAAGGAGAGCAAAAGAGAGGAGGTGTCCTTGCCTATTTCTGATCACGAGGTAAGAGCTGAGCTGGAGAAGTGACAGTAGAACAGAAGGGAGAATGGGAGCAGTGTTCTAGCTCGTGTCTTATCCCTGTAGGAAGAGTACTGAGGCGGGGAAGTTTAGAAACCTTGCTTTCCTCTTTCCTCTATTGCAGCTAACGTCAACCCCTCCACCTCCTTCAGCACGTGGGTTGCTACTTTGGCCTCCGAGCTCCCCCCAAAGCTCTCTCCTAGACTCCTCAGATCATGACCCTCGGCCCCTTGGGCTGCCAGCGGACGTCAGCTCCTGCCCCTAGCCAGGCTCCCAAATCTGACATTTGCGTAGTAGACTCAGAGCTCTGAGTGAACTGGACAAATGTCCTGGCAAGCAGGCACACGTGCTGCCTTCTCTCAGGCTGGCACCTGATGTATTAAGTCTGGAAAAACCTCCAGGTCGCTGGAGAGACCTGGCCCAGGGAGCTATCATCTTTCAACCAGCCGAGGCCTCCACACAAATCATCCCATTTAGCTCCAGCCTCTGGGAATACCATCCGCTGAGGAACACTGCCCCTCCACATGCCTCTATGGACAAGACCTACGTTCTTGGATTTGAAGATCTGCTGTGCGTCTTTTTGCAGAGACCTTTGGCTCACAGAAGCAGCTCTAATGGTGGGGATTTCAGGAGTCAAGGGAGTGGGGCTTCGAGGCGCTTGTGGACAGACAACCTTCCCGGGCCCTGGGATGACAGCAAATCTGTCGTCTGCTCTCCCTCCTTGTGGGCAGGCCCCAGCTGTGGGTCAGGGTATGTCCGTGGGTGCGGGCTGTGGACGGGACCCCTCAGCAAGGGAGAGGGCAGCTGGTGGACCAGAGGCAGAGCAGAGGCTCCTTGCCCCCCACGGCCGCCCGCCCCCCTGGGGCTCACACACCACTTCCATGTGCCCAGAGCAGTGGTTGTTTGTAAACTGCTTCCCAGCTTGAGGATAAGAGGAATGTAAATCTAAGGAGGAAATCGAGCATGGGGTTCTAATTTGAACTCGGATGTAGTTGTCCAAGTTCTATGATTTCAGGAGGATCAACCGGGTGGGGTTCTGGTAGCTGAGGGTAGAGACTGGAGAACTAGAGGGGTAAACGGGGTGCTCACGTTCTGGAGGAAGAGGCAGATATTAACACCCCGATAAACCAACGACAGAGTAAGAGTGCTTGAGAGAGTGAGAGGTTCTAGCAAGGTCCGAAAGTAAGAGATGTGGCAGGGAGGAACTGGGAGGACCACCTGGGCAGGTGATCATCAGGACAGTCTCGATGAGAAAATTAAAACTAAACTGAGCCTTGAAGGCCGAGAAGAAGGCGGCTTTGCAACAAGCAGCCTGGGGAGGACGTGCTGCGCTGAAGAGAAAATGCAAGAAAGGCCTTGAGGTTGGAACAAGTTGTCCTCAGAGAGCACAGCTTCACCCGGTTATCGCGGTCATTCTTTTCAACACTGATGATACTACACGTAACTGTAATTTTTAATGACTGTTCAACAGCTCTGGGGTTGAAGGAGTGTAAAGTATGCAGCCACCCTCCTCTAGTTAGGGACATTGTCTCCTTCCAGATTTTCACAATTTTAGACAACACTGCAGTAAACATTTTTGTGCGTTCAGTCTTTTTTTTTTTTTTTTAGTTCTATTATTTCCCTGAAACAATTCTCAGAAGTGAGGTTACTGCTTCAAAGAATATGAGCATTTTGTAGTCATTGGTATATATTGGTGTATATATATATATATATATCCATATTGATTTTCAGAAAGGTTATGCCAACTTATAATGTTACCAGCCACACAGGAGCTTACCTGTTTATCACAGCACTGGATGTAATTCAATTTTGTTTGTTAATTCAGTATCTATAAAATGTTACTTTAAGATTACTTTTGTTAGTATTTTTCTAATTACCAAAGAGTGCTAATATTTTCCAATACATTTTTTTTTTTTTTTTGCTACATGTTTTTTTCCCCTTATGAGAATGATTTGTTCTTCTCTTTAGCCTATTTATTTTTCCAGTAGGTTTTACAAGACAAAGTCTCCTAACATCCTGGGAAGCTAGGGAGTGGACAGATCTCTGGAGTTCAATCTCCGGCATTCATTTCCTTTTGACTCAATCAGCACTATTTCAGAGGGCAAAGGGTGGCCTGAAAAGAGTTACTGTAACTTCTAGAGGTGCCCAAGGGCGGTAGTACCCTGGGAATTGAAAGAATCTGAGGGATTGTGTTAAGAAATGTAGGGGAAATCGCATCATCAACAGATTGCCACCTCCAGAAGGAGGGACATTAATAATGATTAGATTTCTGAAAAGCTTCTTTGCACCCTTTCCTTGTGATCACCCATCCATCTGCCCACCCACCCAGGGCTTGCTTCCTAGGTCATCCTATGAAGGACAGGCTCAGTTCCCCACCAGGCTAGTCACAGACACGACCTCGAGGGTCGTTTGGTCAGCCCTCACTGACTGTGCCTTAAATCAAGACTTTGGGGCTTACCTTCAAATTGGATTATTTACAAATGAGGAAATCATTGTTATTTTGCTTTGTGTGTGAAAAGTGTTAATTTGTTAAATGTTAAATTCGTGATATACTACAATTGATTTAAACTTGTGTTGGCATTTTTTACTATATGGGGAGCCCCAAAAGGTGAAAGTGGCACCAGAAAGCCCAAGCTGGAGGCTGGGTAGGTCTTGGGAGACAGACTTTGAGGACGCAGACGGAGCTAAGCCAGAGCATTTGTTCTTATTGAAGGTTAAAAGACCAGTAGCGGTGGAAACTAAAGTCTGCTATTCATCTTCAGGCTAGGGACAGTGCAGACAGCTGCAACACAAGCCCCCTCATAAAGCCATGCCAGTAACCTTAACCGTGACCTCCGGCGGGAGATGCATTTCAGTGGGTGTACTGATATCTCTTTTAGGCACAAATAAGCACAGTTGTGTCCATTTTGTTTTGAGGTCAGATGATTAACTTGTGGGCCCTTTTTAGTGAATAATAGGGAAAAAATATCTTTACATCTTATTTCAGCTTAACAAACAAAACAAAGCTTTCTAGTGGGAAGGAAGTTGCATATTACATCGAGAGCAGATTTTAAGGTAAAAATAAACATCACAAAAGGACTTTGAACCTGATTGGCACTGAGCTATTGCAAGGTCAGATTAATAACTGACATGTCATTCAATTAATTAAGGTTAATATAATTATTTGGATAGATATTTCAGTACCTATGACCTTTAGTTCTGAATTATTGGGGTATTTCTTTTACTTTTTTCACCTCCTTTTATGTAGTTACAGCCTGTTATAATGTTATAGATTAAGAAAAAGCAAGCTGTTTACAGAGATCGGCGTGAAGCATTTAAAGTTGTGTTTTTCATATTGACCAGCCACTG
Source organism: Aethalodelphis obliquidens (assembly GCF_003676395.1). Classification (NCBI taxonomy): domain Eukaryota; kingdom Metazoa; phylum Chordata; class Mammalia; order Artiodactyla; family Delphinidae; genus Aethalodelphis; species Aethalodelphis obliquidens. Next base: position 5,192,160 of record NW_020837947.1, read on the forward strand.
GCAGGTCTAATCATTGCTCTCTCTCAAAGACCAAGGTAAAATAAAACACAAGAAAAACACTGCAGGGCTGCACGTGTTAGCACACTGCTACAGTCCTTACTCAGTGTTGAGTCTGTCCAGAAACCAATGATTAATCCTATAAAAAAACTACGTAACTAGGACCCCAAACATTACTGATCTAAAAAGCCAGGTGGTAAATAAAACTACTCAAAATTCTAAATTCCTTTAAGTTCTGTTAAAATTGTTTTTAGCTTGAAGGAACTAAACTGACTCACCTTTTATTAATTCTGCTATTTCCCTTAAAAAAAACCTTGTAGCTATAATATGACAAATCAGAATTTGGGGAAAGGAATAGACTTTGGGAGTCTCTACCTCCTGCAGAATGAAGTTGAAATTCTACCAAAAACGAGCTCTCAAAAGTCTACCAATAACCCAAGGGATGGTGGTGTTAAAGGAAGGTGTTCCAGAGAAAATGGCCTTGGCTGCCAGGCTCAGACTCCCAGAGAGGCCTCCTGCTGCTAGGAGGGAGCAGACGTGCCCTGCCTCTGGCTTGTTAAGCAAACTTCTGACTGAGCACAGGGAAAGCGCTACATGGTCTTGGAAACACGTTTGGGGCCTCTGGGCACAGCAGGGCACTTAATCCTTAAAGAATTCTGTGAGGTTGGCGGTGATGATGAAGATGATAGCAAAGACACATAACAATTACTCTTCCCAGGTACCGGGGTGAGTTTTACCGTGAGGATTAAGTAAGGTTACGTAAGTAAAATTTCCGTTACATACGCGTAAGCATGATACCAGTGTTTCTAATATTCGTTGTTAGTATAATCATCATTATAATATCAGTGTCAATGCCTCGTCAGAGGGAGGTGGTGAGAATGAAACGAACTAACCTATATAAAGCACCGGGCCCAAAGCTTGACAGTTATTGGGCACTAGATGGGAGTTTGCTTCTTTCACTTCCTTAATAGGGTCGATTCAAGGAGCTTATGACGTGTTCATTAACATTCCAAATCTACCCATTGTACACATGAGTAAATTGTCAGAGATGGGATTTGATCTCAGATCTATATAAAGACAAAGTCTCAGTTATTTCCATTACAACTTGCTTCCTCTCTCAGGGAGCTCAGGGGCAGCAGAGTCAAATCTACTTGACTCAGAAATTTCTGATGGTTGACCCTGTAATAACTTTAGAAAGAGGGTACCTCCTAACCTCTGTGGATTATTGGGTGTTAAATATATTTTGGTTTATGTCACTCTTTTTTCTGTATCCAGAAGAATTAAAATATCAGAGAAAAAAAGGTTTTGGATAAAACTGGAATGCATTTAAGACTTTAAAATGTGCATGTGCCTACAATAATAATAAAACATTGTTTTATATTTAACCACATGACATTACCAATGTTCAACCATTCCTGACTTACAAAAATGTCAGTTTCATGGTTTAATCTAAATTTTATTTTTTTTTAATTGAGGCATCATTGACATACAACATTATATTAGTTTCAGGTGTACAGCATAATGATTCAATGTATGTATTGTGAAGTGATCACCACAGTAAGTCTAGTTAACGTCCATCACCATTTACAGTTACAAATTATTTTTCTTGTGATGAGAACTTTTAAGATCTACTCTCTCAGCAACTTTCAAATACTCAGTACAATATTATTAACTGTAGTCACCATGCTGTACCTTACCTCTCCATGGCTTATTTTATAACTGGAAGATTGTATCTCAAATTTTAATTTTTACTATGTAAAAAGAATTACCATGTAATTCTTACTGTAGGCACTAGATGTGTAAGCAGCTTTTGCATATTTAGCTTATTTAATTTTAATTCTCAACAACCTTGTGAAGCTGGTAATGCTATGAGCCACAGTTTTACAGGTGAGGAGCCTGCAGCACAGGAAGGTTAGATCTGACTTCCAAGTATAAAATTTAACCACGATATGAAAAATAACCAAATGTCTTTACGAATATTTTGACCAAGAAATTCGATTCTGATACATATGAAAACAAGATGAAATAAAAAATGTCATATTAAGTAATTTCTTTAACAATGGACATATTATTCAACTAAATGAAAACTCTTTTCCCTCTATATAGCTTCACAGCTTTGGAATTATCTGTGAAATTAATAATGTAAAGTTAACAATAATTTTGCATCACTGTGATTGGCCAAAGTTAAATGCAAGGATAGATATGGTTGTCAGAAAATTTACTGTAAAATAAAAAGATTATATCTGATCCTTAAAAATATTTCTTTCCTTTCCAAGTTTTCTCCAATGTTTTCTCTTCCTTGAGCTGCCATTTTATATTTGGAGAAAACTGAGATCAATACTGACAACCTGAATTTTATTGACTAATTTTAAATGTAAATTTTGTTTTTAGCAATTTTCCTTGATTCTCCACAAAAATAACTTGTTTAAAGTTACCATCCTCACTAAGTTTAAGGTTTTTTTCCCTCTGTAGTATGGTTTTTAAACTGTTTTATAAAAATATTTCCGTAGGGGATGCAAAACAGTATTATGATGACATAATTTGTCTTACTCCCATGCAATTTCATATAAACATACATAAAGCAGTATTATAGCAGATTAACTTTCTTATATGAGATTAAATTCTCATTAATATATTTTAATGTTTTATGAAAAATATTTTAATACAAAGAAGTACAATTTCCTCATCTATTTTACTACAGTTGCGGAGTTTTTTTTTGTTTTAGATCATTTTCATTTAAAAAGTTGTTTCCTGAGCTTCCCTGGTGGCGCAGTGTTTGGGAGTCCGCCTGCCGATGCAGGGGACGCGGGTTCGTGCCCCGGTCCGGGAAGATCCCACATGCCGCGGAGCGGCTGGGCCCGTGAGCCATGGCCGCTGAGCCTGCGCGTCTGGAGCCTGTGCTCCGCAGCGGGAGAGGCCACAACAGTGAGAGGCCCGCGTACCGCGAAAAAACAAACAAAAAACAAAAACAAACAAACAAAAAATGTGGTTAGTACTGTTGTTTTCTTTTCATGGTTATCTCTTTTATATTCTTCACTGATGTTGAAAAAAATGATTTTCTAGATCCTTATTAACTTTCAAAAATGATTAAAACGTCCATTAAAAATCTCACAACATGGTAAGCCTATATTCTTTATGTATTTAGAGCAAACATACATTAACGTGTCACACTTTGAGCATTTGTGTTGACTTTCTCCAAGTCGTGCAGACTGTCATTACGTGTGTTTGTCTTATTATATCGCCTCCTTAATTCCCATATTGTGGATGATAAACATTTTAGTTACAAATATTTTATATCTTTGATCTCAATTGACCATGTATATATGGAACCACTGAAATTTCAAAAAATTCTATTTCTGTAATCCCTGGTGTAACAGTCAACTATACAGCAATCTGGCTGAGAAGGCCGCATTGCCTTGGATCACCCAGAAATGAGCATAAAAGACTTAATTTCATTGTTGTATGTAATTGTTGCCTCTTGTAAAGCCTGTTTGATTACTAGAAGGGAGACAAGGGCTGGGTTTGGGCCCCTAGATGTTCCAAACCACAGAGGTAACTTTGGTGCCCACGCAGTGGCCGGTGCTCGCATGTTGTGCCCATACACAGGTACACTTAAGTGTACAGTGATCCCTGGTAGGAAGGATTTAAGGCACTTCCATTCTATCATTGAAGCTGAAATCAATAGTTCACTGTTGACTCTTGTTCATGACCTCAGTGTCATTAAACTCCCCAAAGAGCGGCATGCTGCAAAGGGTTTCCTAGAAACTTCACTTGCTGTTAAGCCTTTCACATCAGCACAAATGGAAGTCATGCAAAATCTTTTCCAGTAACCTGAGTAATTTACTGATACACCAGGAAGGTGTCTAAATATTAACGCTATGTTTGATTTTACATTCAGGATCAATCTCTATCTGTTTCTATCCTTGAAAAAAATCCTTGCAAGAGTGTGATTGCTTACTCATTTCAGTGAGCCCTGGTCAGAAGGTAATATTCATCTTCTATAACAGTGAGCTCAAGAGGAATGAAAAAAAAACTTTTTAAAGGAATCGGAAGAAACAGAACTTTGAATTAATTTGGTTGAGATTATTCAATACTATTCAAGAACATTAAGAGAGCCAACTAGGGAGTAGACACGTCATCTGAATTAGGCACCATTTAAAATAAACACTGGCCCAATGATAGTTTCCTCTTACATTTTCTCCTTCATTCTGAATATATTTATGCTTTATTTTAGTGAAAATTGTATTCTATGACAAATGTTAGTCAGTGGATTATGTTACCAAAAGAATTTGGACTCGCCACTTGTAAAAGTGTGTGAAGAATGACCCAGACCTACCCTACCCTGCACATTCCTTCTGTTGTCAAGGCTCATCATCCTTTCCATTTCTCCTGCCACCACCAAACTTGGTCCCTGTCATCTGTCTCCGAATGTGTCTTGCTACTTCAGTAACTTCTCCACTGGTCTCTGCTGCCTTCTTTCTATCCCCTCAAATTCATCCTTTACAACCACCTAATTAAACCTTCATTAATTCAGCTTGTGTTGCATGTTTTCTGATGAAAACATTCAGAAATTTACCATTATCTGTTGAATAAATTCCAGCTTCCTTGGTCTGGCATTAAGCCCTTTTTAATGGGCTTGAGGCCAATCCTTATCTTCCAGTCTTCTCCCATAGGAACATTAGGCTCCAGTCAAATGACAGTTGTTATCCCCAAACAAGAGTAAGGAACTGCCCACCGTCTCAACTTTCCTCATGCCACTCCTTCATGCTGGATTTTCTTCCCCACCTCTGCTTAGAAAAATCTATAAGGGTCATTCTATCTATGAAGACTTTCCTGATCACACAAAGTCAGAAGACATTTTTCTTTCCTTTAATCATTTACAAGGTGTTTATGCTTCTCTTACCACCCTTATCACGAAGAAACCCATTTTACAGGAATTGTGAAAATATCTCATTGGTAAGAATTAAGCTCATTGAAGATGGGAACCGTATTTGAATCCTCTATAGTGTCTCTCTTAATACAGTAGGTGTTAAAGAAAATGTTTGTTGGAAAAATAAATATGAAGGAGTAATATTGCTTCAGGATGGAAGGGTGTCTGGCCTCCTGCAGCACCTCTATCGCTGGATTAGTGGGATGTAGGGCAGGGTCAAAGCTGGCAAGCAGAGGGGTCCTCTGCAGCTGGAGCAGGACCCGGGGAGAAGCCACGGGAAGTGAGGCTATAGGGACGCAGGGATTTGAGTGAAATGAGCAGTCAGTGCCTCCTAGAAGGGAAGTCAGTGTTCGCATGTGGAGGAGAAACCGTCCGCTTAAGAATCCTGGATGAGGAAAGGAGAGGACCAAAGAGGTAGATCAGAGGCACAGAGGAGGCCCGAGGAATACAACCACACTTGGCAGAGTCCCGTCCTCTCCCTGACCTTGGATTCATGGTTAAGCGCGTGTGGATCTGACTTCATTTAATGTAGCTCGATTTATAAGTGAGCGTGCATGGAAGGCCCCTGCTGAGTGCTCGCCCCTTGAGCCATGACATCATAGTAGTAACAATGCTAACATGTGTTGGGTGTTTGCTATTGCCAGGTGCTGAGCTGTGCTTAAATATATTACTTTGTTTAACCTTTACAACAAAACTGTGAGGCAGGTGCTATTATTATTAGTATCCTTATTTAGAGCTTTGGCAACTAAGTGTCAGAGAAATGAAGCGACTCGCCCAAGTTCTCTTGGTGAATGAACCAGGCGGCCGGGTCTGGCCTGGGGCAGGCTCGACGCGGGGGCGCGGGGTGGGGTTTGGGGCTGGGCGCGGGGTGGAGCTCCGGGCCTGCTTCTTCCCACTGGGCAGTCTGGGGTTATTTTACTACATTTTCACAGACCAACGAAAGGGACAGCAATAGCTTTAACATTTGAGAGCTTATATAACATTTTTGGTGCCTTGGAAAATTTTCTCCCAAAAAATAGGTTTTGAATATAACCTAAACCCATTAAGACAGTCATTTGACGATTGCTCTGTGTGTGTGTGTGTGTGTGTGTGTGTGTGTGTGTGTGTGTGTGTGTGAATTAAGTGAATCCGGAGCTGGCGCAGAGTGAGGATGAGCAATGACTTGTGGGCGTGGGTCGTCTCAAGAAGATGGAGGCAGCGTGATAAAGGTTGAGAGCAGTCGGTCCACGCGCATGGAACTTGACGGGTAAGTCTCTTAACTCTGTTGATCTTCATTTCCTCTTGGGTAAAAGGGGATCATAGTAACTTCCTCCCTGGACTAGTACTAGGTGGGAGAAATGGCAGTGAGCGTATGGTACCTGGTGGTGTCACCTTAATTGACATGTTATTATCATTGTTGGCCTTTAGACTGGTGTCAGCAGGGAGTTATTTAACAGGACAACATTGAGGAACTAGATTAATTATAAGGCTTTCTTAACTTTCATTTAATTCTACTTCAAATATAATCTTAAGTAGTCAAAAAACTAAAATCATTTCTAAGAAGAAAGATTGACGAAGTCAATGGAAAAATTAAGCGATATTTACAAAAGAAAAACGGACTCAAGACTAAACCTGTAATGACGCTTACAATCTGTAATGTCCTTAAGTAGAGTGCTTTGGAAGTACTTAGGAAAGGGAACCACATCAAGAAAGACATCTTTTAACGGATTTGGTCCTCATGTCTCTAATGCCAAATCAGGTAAGTCAGTAAATTAGAACAAACAAAATCAAAGTACAGGCAAGTGCTCTGGACAAACAGCAGGCCCTGACCCAGAGGTCAGCCCGTGGCAGAACTCGGCACCTGCACACATGGGGCAGACACCGGCACAGAGAATTTCAAGTGTGTTAGCATGAGCCTGGTTTCCCGAGACCATTCTCAGCCTCCCATCTGCATGCCGCGGTCTAACATCGCGATGGCTTCGGGCTGACCTCGATGCCTGTCCTCCCTGATGCAGGGGCTGCTTTTATCACTTGGTTCCAACGTTACTGGCCACAGTCTTCTGATCTTCACTAGGGTAAGTCACAGTTAATTGCTCTAATGAAGGGAAGTCGCTGAATAAATCACCCCCAAAGAACAGAGAGTCCTAAATTCGCTTGTATTTCTCTTTAGAATACATTGGATGATTTTTGCTTTATACATACCCACCAAATTGTAGTTATTTTAGATATTATGCAAAGCTAATTTTTGTTCTCTGTGTATTCTGGGAAGGTAATTGGGAAAAGTCATTCACAAATGTTTTGGTGTAATGGATTAGTTATTTTGTGATTAAAAAGTACTCTGTATTATTTTTCTTAGATAATCAAGAATGAGGGCTTCCCTGGTGGCGCAGTGGTTAAGAATCCACCAGCCAATGCAGGGGACTGGGTTCGAGCCCTGGTCCGGGAAGATCCCACATGCCACAGAGCAACTAAGCCCATGCACCACAACTACTGAGTCTGCGCTCTAGAGCCCACGAGCCACAACTACTGAGCCCACGTGCCACAACTGCTGAAACCCGCACGCCTAGAGCCGGAGCTCTGCAACAAGAGAAGCCACTGCAACGAAGAGTAGCCCCCGCTCGCCGCAACCAGAGAAAGCCCGCGCGCAGCAACAAAGGCCCAGTGCAGCCAAAAATAAATAAATTTATTTTTTTAAAAAAAAGAACTAATTTTATGCTCAAATTTCATGTAAAGAGCTGCATAAAATGATTCAGCATTATAAGTCTGGTAACGTGGAATTTTTAGTTTTATTAGTTCCTACTCAAAGGTATGATGATAATAGCCAAATTCTTTTACACTCATAAATTTCAAATGTCAGATAATGTTAATAATAGCCATTAGTTATGGAGTGCTTGTTCTGTGGTGTGTACTTTACAGACATTGAATCTAATTTTCCCAACAATCCTGCACAATAGATCTTATTATCCTCAATTAACAGATGGAGAAACAGAGGCTGAGGAGCTGTGAGTGATTAGTCCAAAATCACAGAGTGGACAGAGGTCAGAGCCCCGCTCGGGCTCAGGTCTGTGGGTTCTTGTGGGTCCAACGTTCTGCTTTCAGTGCTTGGGTTACAGAACACCAGGCACATACAGCACGAGGTAGAAGGGCCCTTCCTTACCACCAAGTGTATAAAACTCTGTGACTGAAAGCTCAGCGCCATTCTGAAGGTGAGTGGATGACAGCTCGCTTCAAACACTCTGGGTCCCTCCAATTTCAAGTGCACAGGAGGAAATTGCAATTAAGAAAAAACATAAGAATCTCAGTGAAGTTCTACCACTATCCATCATCACAAGCTAAATCTCTTTTTCTGAAAAACAAACTCTAAAAAAAATGATAGCGAATAAGTGTTATTTGAATAATATATTAATTCTGTGGGGAAAAGAGAAAGGAAAGCACCTGGAGGCCCAGTCTCTCAGAATAATTTCCTTAATTTCTAAGAAAACAGTAAAGCAAAAGAAATAGAGTTCTACTGAAGTGCGTTCTGAAAATCTTCAACCGCTCCAAACCGTGCCCGCCGCGAGGATCCCACACTGCACGCGGCACTGAGGGCTGAGACAAATAACCTCGTACATCCAGCAAAAGACAGCCTGGCGCCCTTGGTTCCAAAACTTCAATTTCAAGGGTCCAAAGAGCATCTGTGCACATTGTTAGAGCTTGGGTGTTCGTTTCGGGCGATTTTATGAAAGTCAGAATTTGAAAGAAAAATGTAAGAAATGTAGAACTCTCAAGGGGTCTCCAGAGCCGGCTGGGATGGAACTACAAACCCTACAGGGCTTTGTCAGAAGGGGCCAGGTCAACCCTGGCATGGCCTCTGGGGAACTGAGCAGAGTGCAGAATTTCACACTGTCTCTGGGGCCAATGAGGGGAGGGGATATACTAGTTACTCAGAAGGTGGTCTTTGACAACCTTCTGTTTTCTGTGGCAGGAACTGTAGTGGAATTCCGATTCTGAAACTGAAATTCTTGACTGTGTTAAAGATTTACTCCTTTCAAGGGGTTCATATTAGTAAGTACGGTCTTTTACGATGTTTTTGTAAAACTAACTTCAGAACCCCAAATTTTATCTTTGTTTCTGCCTCTCTGATATTCTACAGAATATCATTTCATTACTGTTATTATGTGTAGTAAACACAAATGTCCTGCTTTATGTATCAATAATAAAACGTGTTATTTTCCTAAAAACAGCAATGCATGCTGATATTTCCTGACAATAAACAGTTATGGACAATTCACACCAGTTTTATCATCCATACCAATTGTAACAGATGTGAGTTTATCATTCAGTCTGGAAGATTTTATAAACCACTGAATAATGAACTCCTATCCATTCCAAAAGACACGGACGGTAATATAGTATGAATTGCCAGTGAACAGTTATTCTGGTGAAATATTGTATTCACCCCTCCACTCCCATAGAGATAGATCATGTTCCAAAATATGCATAATCTTATAGACATAAGAATAATTTAAAAAAGTGGTTTACATGACAGAACCATGTAACACAGCACTTTCCTTCACATGCAGCGGTGAAATCAGTACAAGTAGCCATGTGTGTGGTGATATGACGGAGTGCTGAGTCATTGCTCCCTCCAGCAGCCTGCGTGAAGAGCTAGGCTCACTTTATAGTTGGCAATGAAATCAAACCGACAGAGGCTTGTGGAGCTCCTACTGTGGGCAATGCTCTTTGCTGGGTGCTGTCATCTACCTACAGCAATTCACCGCAGCACACTGTGTGTGCTTCATAATTACGCCTTGGCCCAAGTGTCTGGGAAGCTGATCACAGCGCCGACTGTGACAGCTCTGCTCCTTTTTCTGACAGGCGTACCCGCTCTCTGCCTGTGCAGGAGTGGATGTCATTCCTCCTACCCCATCATAGCTGGTGCAATCTTTCCCTACATTATTTATGCTTTAGCTCTCCGGCTGGGCACCTCCCTAATGGCTTCACAGACAGATATCTCCACGGCAAGCTTTGGCTTCTCCTACCTTGACATGTGGCAAGATTAAATTAAAGATGGATTCTGCCATCAGTTTGGTGTCAGGATTGTGCTAGAAACTGAGGATACGGTGGTTGACAGAAGAGCCAGTCCTGACCTCCTGGGGCTTCAGTCTAGCTGGGAAGAGAAGCACTGAATAAACAATTACTTCTACTGGGCGCTGAGAGCGTAAGACACACAGACCTGACCTGGCGTGGAGGGTCAGAGCTGCTCCCTGAGTTGGGATGCTGCAGGGGAAGCCTGATGGAGGAATAGAGTGGGGAGGGGGGGCGTGTAAAGGATTACAGGCAAAGTGAACAGTTTGAGCAAAGGCCCTGAGGTAGAAGCCAGCTGACCTGTTGAGAAGCTGAGAAAGTCCAGTAGACCTGGAGGAGGGGAGGGGGTGTTTCAGGTGAGGCTAGAGAAGTAAGCAGGAGTCAGGCGATACCAGGTGATATGGGCCACGTAAAGGTAGTCACCTTTGTTCTGAGGGTAAAAAGGAGGCCAAGGAAGGTTGTAAGTAGACAAGTGACACAACTAATTTTATATTTTGGCTACCGTTTGCACAGTATTTGACGGGGGATAACTTAGATGGCCATTGCATTGTCCAGGGGCAAGGGGGTGATAGTAGTTTGGTCTCGGGTGATAGAGAAATGGAGACATATTTTTGAAAATTACCAAAAAATAGAACTTGGAGTTAAAATTGATAGGATAAGAGCGGGGCATGTTGGGATTTCTGCCAAATGGATAGATGGCTACCGAATTAGCTCTAATAAGGAACACTGAGGGAGGACGAAGTTTCGAGGGAGAGGTAAGAGTATGAAATTGACCATGGACACACTGCCGTCACGTCCCTGTGAGACAGGCAGGGCAGGTGGCTCTATGTGTCCAGAACTCAAACGCCATCAGAAGACTGGAAGAGCGATTATAGGATGTTACCTACATGATGATACTGTTTTGTTCCAGGTTTTAAAATACCTAAAATAATAGATTGGATTCATCTATTAAAGACACTAAGAACTTCAATGAGCAATTCTCCAACAACCCCTCACATCTCCTGGTTCCTAATTCTGGGCTCCCTCTGATCGACCACTGTTTCCATCACGTGTGGAGAGGAAATGCACGCCTATGAGCTCTGTGGGGACAGACGGCTGTGACGGCAGACTGGGATGGAGTCCTTGCTAGGGAAGCTGATGATCTGGGACCCGTTCAGTCCAGCCAGCACTCACTGTGTGGCCTTGGGCCAGCTGCAAACTCTCTGAAGCTTGTACGTAAGACGGAGAGAGGGACAAGAAAATCCCCAAGGTCATTTACAATTGTACAGTCCTATAATTCTAACAGATTGCAACCACTTAAAAAATCAAACTGCATCTGTTTATTAAACTCTAAATTTATTTTTATTGGAAAAAATCCAACACTTATTTATCCCTAACACTGTGTGACACCCTAACATGAAATACTGTATGAAAATATAATCTCAATCAAAATGCATACCTATATTTTTGTTCCATTTATTTAGCCATTTGTTTCCAATAATTTTTGATATGTAATTGCTGGTTGTAAATTAGAAAAGCCAATTCCTCTGTCACACTTTCCATATCTTTGAGTCAAGTTCTTTTCGGAAATCATCAGTTTTATGTACGTGACTAGAGAATTCAGACACCAAACCAGGCATCCACCACCAAAACAGAATCATCAAACACTGTTCTTTAAGGTTATAACTGTTTCTTTACATTAATATCACACACATTCATGAATGGGGTGTAAATAAGAAATATCTTTCAAATTAATCTAAAATTTGACTTTGATTTTCTCTCGTAACAATGTGTATAACATGCTCAAAATGACTTTTGAATTATAATACACAAAGGTACCTGATGCCAAGACTTGGTCATGAAAAGCATCTCCTACTGCATGGCAAGAGCTTCTTTTGTTTGATAATAATCACCGAAATGGACACATTTACCCAAATTTGTACAAGTGTGAGGCCATTGTAGCAACAGCGATTGAAGGCCTGCATTGTAGAAGGGCAGAGAGGGGGCAACTGGTGCTGGGTTTGCAGAAAGAAATTGCCGCTTCCAATTGCCTTTGGTGACTAAAAGGAAGAACAGAGAGCTGGATGCTCTGAATCTTCTCATAGCAAATTCCAAAACTACAGAAATGAACTTCCTGTTATAAAAAGGTAAGAGGGATGCGCATTTTTGTAGATAGTAAATCAGAGGTGCAGGGGGCAGCACTGAGCTGAGATTTCTTGACCAAGGGCTTTGCTTAGGTTCTAACTTTTTGGCACTAAGAGGGCCAGTTTGGGGGAGGCAGAAACACTTCTTGCACGTGGTGTAAGCCTGTGTGTATATTCAGTCAGTACGTGTGTCACCTCCTAGGCTTGGGTTTATGATTAGTGCGACTGTGGCGGCATTTTTTCCCCATGGTTCCTTTGCTTTAAATGTCTTGACATTATTCAAAAGCTTTATTCAGTGAGAAAAAGAAAATTGCAATGTTTTTCTTCCAGTGATCCAAACATGAATTCTTTTAAAGAAAAAAAAGAATCCTGCCAGAATATTCAATTTAATGCTTTTATTACTAATGATTTAATCCACAATATTTTAAAAACATTCTTGAAAAACTTGATCTGCTTCTTGTGGACATGATAAGCATCTGATTCTATCTTGAACATTTCAGACATTTTATTTTAGTAAGAAAGGAAAGACTGTTGTCAATATATTGGTTAAAGTTCTTTGCATTTGGAATGCACATGCTAAAATCGGGTAGGCCTCATTTTTCCCTATGCTATTAATTTACTACATCAAAGGTTGGCTCAATGTAGACTCATACACAGTGTATTTTAATTACATATCATTATTCTATTAATACTTCATTTTGCTTAGAATTGGTCATTATTGAATACAAGCTGTTTAAATTTCATCTGCAAAGTGAAAAGCTTGAAGGTTCATTTTCTAGAGAGCTCGCTATAGATTTCTACTTCTGAGATTAAATGAAATTAAACGTACACCATCTAGATTTCACACAGCAAGAGAAAAAATGATTTACCTTGATCTTCAGCTAGTGTTACTTTCTTAACCCTTGTGCTGCAGTGTTTTTACTTTTGCTCACCTTTCAATCTATTTTGCACAGCATTGCAAGTTTACACTTCCTAAGGCCTGGTTTCAAACATGTCAACTCCTCTACCCGCTGTCCCCACCCCTCCACATACTCATGTTGACTGGGCTAGAGCAGAGCCTCAAATCTTCCACTAGGAGCTCAAGGGCTTCCTTGACGACCAAGATGGTTGTCACTCAGTCCCGCAGTTGTTTTTCCTACTACCCACCTCACTACCACGCTCGCTCCAGATCCAATGGACTCAGCATGGTTACCTGTCCATGCTTGGGTTTGCCCACATCTGCTTGCACTGGTTTCTGTGCCTGGATCATCCTGTCCCATTTCCAGATGCAAAACTCCTACCCATCCTTCTCATCTCCGTTCAAATGACCCCATGTTCAGGATCCTCTGGCTGGAGAAAACTCCTCTTCCACACTCTCAGTAATTTCAACTCTACTTTTCATGGTGTCACTGCTTATCATCAGTGGGGGTTACACATGTGACGGGTGATATCTTCCCTTTTAGAGTGACAGCTTCTCAGAGTGAGAGTTCACTGAATATTGACCTTGCTCACACACCATTAGCCTAGTGTGCAGTGCGGGGCTCCCAGGGGCCATAGGTTATACACAGTGTGACCCCCGTCAGCTCAAGGTGCAGTGAGATCAGGACACAGGTCTAGACAGCAAGCTCAAAGACTGTTAGGACTGCCACCAAAGCAGAGGAGGTCCATGCAGGGCTGTGCCTGGGGACATGCAACAGAAGCCACACGTGAGGGTGAATACCGAGATGGTCCACAGGTAGCAGAGCTCAGGAAACAATAGCAAAAATACATCTTTTGGAGCGATAGACGGCGCCCCGCCACCAAAATGACAAACTTATACCACGCATAGGACAAGAGCTGCCAGATCTGGGGGGGAAAGGACAGAGATTGGGCAGAAGCTCTGCAGAGTGGACATGTAGCAAGACACGTGAGCGAGAACCAACTGGCCCAGGGAGGGGGGCAGACCTCAGAGAACACTTCCACACCTGCTTCTCGGAGGTGAGAAGGGACAAAGGCCACGAGAGGGCAGGCTCAGGGCAGATGCCCTCCTAGATCGATTCAGTTTGGGGAAGCAGAGACAACAGTTCCTCCCAGATACTTCAATAAGGTGGAATAATTTATCTTTGTGGAGTGGACCCTCCTTCTCTCCTAAGATGATCCTCCAATTAGCTGGAAAGTCCAAGACACTTCACAGTGAGCAGTCTGAAACAAAAGCTGACACAGCATTGATACTCTAACAAAAAATATGAGAAGTAGCAGTGAAACCCACTAGAGGAAGAATATTCATACACACTCAATGACACAATGGCTCCAACATGCCAAGAATGGTGGAACTTCTGACTTAATATTAAAATGTAGTCGATATAAACTAATAAACAATGAAGTGATCAGAACCATGGAAAGAGCCCCTGGAGCAAAACCACAACATCTTGGGCAACAGACAGCAAGTCAACTGGAGGAAATAAAAACCAGGACTCAGGAAGGAAGTTAAAAAAAAAAAAAAAAATCTTCGAAGTGAAGATCAAATTGGAGGAAGCACAGAAGAAGAGCTCTACAGAAAACACAGGAAAGGCACAGATAACAGGAATGAGAAACCGCGAGCAAAATATTGTGAATAAAAGTAAAACATAAAATTTAAAATGACTAGAGATAAAGTGACAGATAGAGAAGACAGGCATAGAGATTTTTAAAACACACATAACTGGATCTCTTGCAGAGGGAAAATACACTGGAACAGAACAAATATTAAAAGACTTAATTCAAGAAACTGTAATTAAAGTAAAGGAAGACTTGAACCCGTATTCTGGAAGAGCACGGCATGTGTCATGGAAAGCTGACCCAGAATGCTTAGCAGCGGGTGGATCTGTAACCCAACCTCTCTATCCTGGGGATGAGGGTGAGGGGTGTGGGGTGGAGGAAAAGAGGAAAAAAATGACCACATGTCCTTGTAAATACACTCTGGATGTCCTGATAGTGTTTATTAGGGGGAACATAATGGAGAAAAATATCAGTTACTGGAATATAAAGTGGGGATGTTTCATGATTGAAAGTAATGCTCTCCACACATTCTCTGGAAATCTCAAACGTTAAATCTGGAAGAGGGTGCATCCTAACATTTCTGGGAAGAACTGGGGGAGCTACATAGTTTGACTTCATGCTTTTCCTGTGTCTTGAAGTTACTTGTACCCTTTGAATTATTAGTAAAGAGGCAAGATCTCTGATTCTTGGGAGCATGACTTGAATATCTGACCCAGTGTATTATGTCACCAAGACATCTCCTATGTTACTGAGTTTTAAATATAAAGAAAAAGTAATTGGGTAGCCAGACAAAAGAATCAAGTCACTTATAAGGGGGAAAACTCATGTTAGTCTCAGAATTCTCCACAGCTACTTTCAAGGTTGGAAGGCTGTAGATACGTATCTATACAAACTAGAGGAAATAAAGTATGTCTGAGATTTTAGATACAGTCAGACTACTCTTCAAATACAAAGGCTAAAGACAGTTTTGAAAATGTGACATTGGGGAAGATTGTTTCTCTCCTTTACAAGGCAATTCTCAGCCCAGAGGTGACAAACATGATCAGTGCTGGGTATTGAATAGATTTTACTGAAGAACTAAGATGAAAACAATGTGGGGATTAGGATGGCAAAACAATATACGTATCAAATGCTCCGACAATGGAGAAATGATACAACTAACAAAAAATCAGAGGAAGAAGGGGAAAAAAGATGGGAAGTAGAATTAATTTGCTGGTTGCCTCATTTGCAATAGTTTGGGGTTAAAGAACATCCTCTGAAGCTGATGTATCAAGTGACAGAAAAATAAGTATATCTAACAGAAGCAAAGGTAAATACTAAGTAACTTGATTTTTAAAAAATAATTTTCGGGTCAAAGAGGAAATATAATCCCAAATTACAGAGTAAAAAGAAAACAACATAATAAAAATACTGCATATCAGAAGCTATAAGTGGTCGCTAAAATGCTCAGAGAAAGATGCATTACCTTAAATCTTTATATTAATTAAAAATGAATCAAAAACAAAAAACAAACTCAAGAAGTTAGGAAAGAAGCAACAAAACAAACAGAAGAATTTTTAAAGGGAAAAACTGAATTTATTCACAAGGAAGTCAAAACAGCAGAACTACAAAATAAATCCAAAAGATGGTTTTTGAAAGAAAAAGGACTCAATAAAAGATATAACCCAATAGCTGATCTAATCAAGAAAAAATGGAGAATGTTGGACTAAGAAATAATAAGCAGGGTTGGGGGGCAGGAGGTGAAGAGTAACAGAAAATAGAGGGAATTAAAAGAAACATAGGATATTCCTTTGTTCAACTTCATGCAAATAAATTTGAAATTTGGATAAATTGAAAAGATTTCTAAGAAAATGCAACTTGTCAAAACTGATCCCAGAGGAGATAGAAAATCTAAAAAGACAATATCTATGGGAGAAGTATAAAAGGCTCTCAAAGAGCTACTCTTCCCCCAAACAAACAAAAAAAAATCACTAGACCCAGACATGAGAATTCCACTAATCCAGAGCTTAGGGTGAAAATATGGGAAACATCTAAGTTTTCTCTCTGGAGGAAGTATAACATTATATCAAAACACAAAAAAATGTAGAGAAAGTAAGCAACAGACCAATATCACTTATTAATATTAAAGCGTAAGTCTTAAATAAAATGCTAGCAAACTAAATCCAGAAGCATATTAAAAGAATGACACATCATTACCAAATGTATTTTATTTCAGAAACGTAAGGATGATTTAT
This sequence comes from Aethalodelphis obliquidens, assembly GCF_003676395.1. Lineage (NCBI taxonomy): Eukaryota > Metazoa > Chordata > Mammalia > Artiodactyla > Delphinidae > Aethalodelphis > Aethalodelphis obliquidens. Next base: position 5,208,986 of record NW_020837947.1, read on the forward strand.
TATTAAGGATTCTATTAATAAAATTTATCATATTAAGGATTAAATAAAAAATATTTATGATCATTTTCAAAGATTCTGATAAGGCATTGGATAATATTCAGTACACGTTATTGATAAAAACAAAATAAGAAAAGAGTGGAATACTTCTTTTATAAGTTAAAATATATTATCTCAATCCAAAAGAAAGTATCGTACTTAATGGAGACATATCACAAGTATTCCCACTAAACTTTGACCGTCACTATTACCATCACTATTATTTAACTTTATATTACAGAACACAGTCCATGATACTACATGAGAGAAAGAAATTAGAGGTAAAAAAATCAGAAAGACAAAATAGCCACTTTGGGAAGGATACATATTTTATACCTGGAAAACCCAAGAGAATCAACTGAATAAGCAAAAGAATTTAATAAAGTAGTGGAGTCAAAAATAAATATACAGACCTCAATAGCTTACGTATGGCCCACATGAAGAAAACTTTAAAACACGAGTCAAGTTCTTGGCTCGTGGGGAGCGAAAGCTAACTTTAGATAACTTAAGCATGAAAGGATCTTATTGGAGAAGTATGAGGTAGCTTGTAGACTCAAAGAAACCAGCAACCTAGTGAAGATCCAGACCTCAGAAAGCAGGCAGGAATTAGGGAAACTCTCCCCAGACAGAGGTGGTGTGAAATAAGGACAACACCCTCAGGACACGCCATGGGGAAGAATAACCTCCAAGCATTCTCAGTTCTTTGGACTCTCAGTCAAGCTCAAATGCCCAGCTGAGCTCAGTTGGCCTGACTTGGCTCACTGGCTCAGCTCTTAGCTGGTGGGAAGGGCCTCTCAGTGGTCTCACCCCACCTAGAGTGCTTGTGATCGCAATGCTAGACCCCCAGAGAAAACCTGTTCCCAGATGCCAGACGGGCAAAAACATTGACCATCGCTACACGAGTCCCTCCAACCAGGAAATGTCTCTCCATTTACTCCAGTCTTTTACATTCCTGAATGGTTTCTTTCATAGAGTTCCTGCAGATTTCTTATTAAATTTACTTCAAGGAGTTGCATAGTTATGTCTGTAACTCCTTATAATTCTGAATGTGATCTTTTAAAAACTGGAATTTCCAACTGACTGTTGCTAGGATCTAGGAAAGATCAGTAAATATTTTAATTCATTTGACAGATGAGAAGGTTGTTATAGCAAGTTGAAGGTAGCTTGAAAAATTGAAAATACCAACTAGGAAAAATTGAGAAGCACATCATTTTGGTGTATCTGCCCAGGCTGAAAACACATGTTAAGTTCCAGGAAGAAGAAGAAATTCAACAAGTGTGAGAGGAAAGCTATAGGGAGCCCAGGCAGGTTGAAAATGTAAAGAAAGAAATTTAACAGCTATCTAAATCTAATTTCCTGCTTTTTAAGAAGGTGTCGATAAAAATAAAACACAAGTGAATATTATATAAAAGCAGGCAGAACCAAGACCCTGAAAAATTTAGAATGAAGTCTGGCAAATCTGATGTTACAGCTGATAGAACCGTAAAACAATTTTTAAAAAAGTACAGACCTCGCTGATAGAAAAAAACATGAACAGCAAATTGAACTAATATTTTCTGATGAAATGAATGAAGCAAATATTTCTACTATATAAAAAATATGAAGTTATAAATTATTTCAGGTTAGATAAAAGATTTTGATTGTTGAGATTCTGAATGCAGATTATTTGAATGAAAATATTATCGCCTACAATATTTCAATATTTTCAAAGTGTGCAACTTACTTTTGCTTTTCCATGAAATGTTATACATTTACAATTAACATGCTAAATTTTCTTAGAAATCAACTGTTTCTTATCTTTTAAAATTCATTTAAATTAATGTTTTCCAAAGTAGCATATTGAAAATACCATTTTATCTGTTAGTTATAAACGCTTCTTAAGAGTAGAGGTAATAACACCTCCTAGAGTAATGGAAATAAAAATAAACAAATGGGACTTAATTAAACTTAAAAGCTTTTGCACAGCAAAGGGAACCATAAACAAGACAAAAAGACAACCCTCAGAATGGGAGAAAATATTTGCAAATGAAACAACAGACAAAGGATTAATCTCAAAAATATACAAACAGCTCATGGAGCTCAATATCAAAAAAACCCAAACAATCCAGTTAAAAAATGGGCGGAAGACCTAAATAGACATTTCACCAAGGAAGACATACAGACGGCCAAGAGGCACATGAAAAGATGCTCAACATCACTAATCATTAGAGAAATGTAAATCAAAACTACAATGAGATATCATCTCATGCTGGTCAGAATGGCCATTATCAAAAGATCTACAAACAATAAATGCTGGAAAGGGTGTGGTGAAAAGGGAACCCTCCTGCACTGTTGGTGGGAATGTAAATTGATACAGCCACTATGGAGAACAGTACGGAGGCTTCCTCAAAAAACTAAAAATAAAACAACCATATGACCCAGCAATCCCACTACTGGGCATATACCCTGAGAAAACCATAATTCAAAAAAAGACATGTACCACAATGTTCATTGCAGCTCTATTTACAATAGCCAGGACATGGAAACAACCTAAATGTCCATTGACAGATGAATGGATAAAGAAGATGTGGCACATATATACAATGGAATATTACTCAGCCATAAAAAGAAATGAAATTGAGTTATTTGTAGTGAGGTGGATGGACCTAGAGACTGTCATACAGAGTGAAGTAAGTCAGAAAGAGAAAAACAAATACTGTATGCTAATGCATATATATGGAATCTAAAAAAAAAGTGGTACTGATGAACCTAGTTGCAGGGCAGGAATAAAGAGGTAGACATAGAAAATGGACTTGAGGACGTGCGGTGGGAGAGCGAAGCTGAGGCAAAGTGAGAGTAGCATTGACATATATACACTACCGAATGTAAAATAGTTGGCTGGTGGGAAACAGCAGCATAGCACAGGGAGACGGGCCCGGTGTTTTGCGATGACCTAGAGGGGTGGGATATGGAGGGTGGGAAGGAGGCTCAAGAGGGAGGGGATATGGGGACATGTGTATGCATATGGCTGATTCGCTTTGTTGTGCAACAGAAACTCACACAGTATTGTGAAGCAATTATACTCCAATAAAGATCTATTAAAAAAAAAAAAAGAGTAGAGGTAATGTATCTCAACGTTAGCTTCCTTTCCCACACCTGCCAACCCTGCAAAAGCACGGTGAAATACCAGAAAGCAGTTAGAAGAGAAAGAAAGACAGACTACGTTAACCTGGAGTTAGTAATAATTTATTACGGACAGTTGAAGTTTGCTTGCTCTGCAAGCCTTTACTCACAAATAGGGTAAATAGTTCAAACAGGAGGGATTTATACGATATTTTCTAAGAATAAACTATTTTTAAACAATAATAGTTTAGATCTGCACATGTAAGTAGAATTGATATACAAAAAAATTACATTTTAATCTAACTTTTAAAACAGGTTCTCTGTAATATCTCCTTCATAAAATTGGAATTAAGTACTTCAAGGAACAAGCTACTGTTCAAATGTGTGATGATCTAAGCTTTTCAGTAATTGAAAATAGCTTTTTGTAGAACTAGTATGAAATATTATGACCCCACTGGATATATAAGGTCTGAAAAATACTTTTAGAAATCGGGACATAGAAGCAGGATACCTTCTGTTCTCATACGTTGGCACGTAGTAGGCATCAATAGTTATTCGGTAAATAAATGAGTCAAGATAAATCATTCAGTTACAAAAAGGCTGAAACTTCACCACTAATGGGTCTGGGAGCAGAAATGCCCCACTCTGGGCCAGAAGTTGCCTGGACCATACTGAGAGAGAAGCCAACAGCTCGTGGAAGGATGCGGTGGCCATTTGTGGTCACCAGGATGAACACTTCTGCCACCTGGGCATCACCAGGAGTTGGACACAGCCTCTGAGGGTAAAAGCCTCAGGAAATTTAGTCCATGGAGGAGTCCCCTCGCCCGGACCTATTCAGAGTATTCTACTCCTCTGCAAGATCCCGACCAGGCCACGAGTTTCCCTCGGTCTTCAGTATTCTCTGACTTTCTGACTTTCATGACCCTTGGCCTCTGGCTCTCTGGCCAGATCCTGGGCATGCAGCCTTATATGTCACAGACATTTCCTGTTTCAGTTACCAAAGCATATGGTAAAGGGCTAACTGTAAATTAGGGCAGGAAGGAGCAGTGTGCTTATAAGATGGCACGGCCTGGAGAGACGGAAATTTCCCCGGTCTTGCGGCTCTCAGGAGAGGCAGCAGCCAGAGCGTGAGCCCTGCACCTGGCGGCTTGCACGCCAGCCTCAGTCTAGCTGTCAGACCAGGCAAGTCACGGAGCCTCTGCAAAACGAGGGTAACAACGGTATTTAATTCCTGGAGCTGTTTCTGAGAATTGAGAGGTGATACAAGCCAAACCCTCAGTATGCAGCTTGCGTGGAGTAAATGATTAATACGTGTTATGGAGACGGAAGGTCAGGCGAGCACGTGACCGTGTGGAGGTCGCAGGGTGCTCTCTTGGATCCCGATGGCCATCCAGCGGCGGCCCCTGGCCCTGCCCTGCATGCACCTGACCTTGTCCCCATCCCCGCTGACTTCTCCCAGGCAATTGTCCCACTCACTTCCCTGGAGTTCCATCCCTGCCTCACAACACTGACCAGGAAATTCAGATTCACAGAAGATGTGTAAGTTGCTCTACAGCCTCTAGCTGAGTAGCAAGACGGTAAAATACTAAAGTGACCCCACGTTACCCCTCCCCTCATATTTCATAAATTCCTAATCTGTCGTGCATTTCCCCTTTATAAGCGATCCTATTCACCAGTATTATTTTTACCTGTAATCTTTGAAATCTGAATCTAGTCTCTGATTTTATGCTATTTTTACTTACTGTTCTGATAGAGTAGAATGGACCCATTTCCACTTCCCATTCATAAGTCTTATAATTGATATTTCTAGCCATCTTGATAGCATAGGTAAAAAGGAATCACCAATATGAGATATGTAAGAAGGTAGGTCATAGCTTTAAAATATTTGAATCAAAGACAACTGCTAATTCAATTAAATACAAATGACTTCATAGGAGTTAGTCTATTACTAATTTTTTCATGAAAAGATAATTGGAAAGTGATGACAGAATGATTTGACTGTTAAATAATTAGATATACCAATATCCATTTAAATTTATGGATCAAATTATATTTGCAGAAGTGAACTGTACAGTAGTCAAAATATTCTAATACTAATCTTCGACTCAGAACCGAGAAACTTTCTATTATGGTCAATGCTAAATATAGCAATGTAGGTGTTATTGTTTTTAAATCACCAACATAAAATCCTGATGGAATATTTAACCTCGATCACCAACCTACCAACCACTTAGAAAATCAATTGTTGTTTTAAGGGAAAGTAGGAAAGTTTGCACTGCTTTAAAAAAGTTAAGGAATTATCTTCATTTAGCTTATACCTAGAATGGAAATATTTAGAATTTAATGCAACTTGTTAGGTTAATGACAACAATAATATTAATAGTAATAAAAGCTAATACTGCGTGCTTCTCAGACATCATTTGCCTATTCTAAGTTATTTCTATATATTAACTCATTTAATCCTCACAAAAGTCATGTGAAGTAGAAATTATATTGTCACTTTCCTTTCATTCTGTGCCTGGAGACGCTATTGTCCTCCTCAGCTTCACAGGAAAGAAGCTGCTGTGGTCTTCACCTGGGTGGAAAGGAAGCCTGCGCAGCCCTGAAAGGGCTCACGGGAAACACCTGGAACTATCAGCCTGGGGCTTCCCTTATCCAGGGAAAAGGACGGGGGCCCAGCTGGGTCTGTGCATAGGTGCTGCAGCTGTCCCAGGGCGAGGGCTAACCCCCAGCAGCTTCCTCACAAGCTCACCAGGATGCCTGGAATGCCTGTCATTAGCAAGGAAATTATCGCCAACAGACGTCATTACAGTCCATCCTTTCACTCATGCCTGCACGAATTCATTCACTTAGTCAGTCAACAATCATTTATTGGGAGCCTGCTACTTACTTGGTGCTGAAGACACTGGCCCTCTAGGAACTGTCAGTTTAAAAGGAAATCACTGATAACAGGCACAAGTCACCATAAAACTGTGGACTCGGGCTTCCCTGGTGGCGCAGTGGTTGAGAGTCTGCCTGCGGATGCAGGGGACACGGGTTCGTGCCCCGGTCCGGGAAGATCCCACATGCCATGGAGCGGCTGCGCCCGTGAGCCATGGCCGCTGGGCCTGCGCGTCCGGAGCCTGTGCTCCGCAACGGGAGAGGCCACAACAGTGAGAGGCCCACGTACCGCAAAAACAAACAAACAAAAAAAAACAAAAACTGTGGACTCAAAGCTTTGGTTTATTTCCTCAAGTGAGATACTGTCCCCAGGCCTGGGGCAATGGCCATTGCTCCCTGCAGCTCAGGGCCTTATTACTCCAGGCCTAGATTCTTGCAAAAAACTCTTGTTTCCTAACCCCCTGGTCCTCCTGCGCCAATTCTTTCTTCACACAGATGCCACATTCATTTTTCCAAATGCGGCTTCTCCCCTTGTCAATTTGATGCGTTTAGAAGCCTGTAGCAAACTGCCCTCCCCGCTATCACCACCATTGGCCTCCAGGTCACCTGCAATTACTACCAACCTACTCTTTCCCTCGATTTTCCAGCGTTCACCTTGAATGTGCCTCGCAGATCCCCACGGCTGCCTGTTGCACCCACAGCTTCCCTAACCTCAGATGCTCCCGTCTCTGTCAGCCAGCTGTGTTCGTGTCCAGCCCCAGCCCAAACCCCACCCCTGGGCAGCTCTTCCCGACCACCCTCAGCGACCTCTCTCTTGCCCTTGAACGACCTCAGCTGGCACTCTCTGGTGTACAGGGTCTCACGCAGTAGCTGGTTTCCTGTACACATTTGGTCCCAGCGGCGGAGCGCTGGCAGCACAGGGCTGGCACAGAGTAGTTGCTCAATGAGTCTGATGGACTCTCCTCTGGATAAGAAGGAACCGTGCTGAAGGTAGAAATAAGCACGGGTTACCTGAGAGATATTTCCTTTCACTAAAATCCCGGGAAGGAGAATTTTCAGAGGCCCAGGCTTCTTTAATTAAAACTCTGAGTTGATGTACAAAGCAGCATTCCCCTGTGATGTGAGGGTAGGAGTTGAGTTCTAGGCAATTTGAGTTTAAATATGGCACCGTCTGAGACTCTGGGTATAATTTGGGAAAAGTTGTTTCATCCCCTTGATTGTCAACTCCCTCAACTATGAAATGGAGTTAAGGAACGCCTCTGAGGGGGCTGGGAGGGTAACTCAGATTGCACCTTTACGCAAGAAAAACACCTCTGAAATTGCAAAATGTTTACATTAACAAAAAACCACAATAGTGGCTGTGTCAGTATTACAAATGAAGTCACAATCCAGCTTTCTCTCTTTTTTTTTTTTTTTTTCGGTACGCGGGCCTCTCACTGTTGTGGCCTCTCCCGTTGCGGAGCACAGGCTCCGGACGCGCAGGCTCAGAGGCCATGGCTCACGGGCCCAGCCGCTCCGCGGCATGTGGGATCTTCCCGGACCGGGGCACAAACTCGTGTCCCCTGCATCAGCAGGCGGACCCTCAACCACTGCGCCACCAGGGAAGCCCCCATCTTTCTCTTAACGTTTATTTTTGTTTCAAAGGAACATCACACTTCTTATTTACCCATGTTCGCAGTGCCCCTTATCTGAAAATATGTAAATCCATTTAAATTAATTTCCTGTAATACCACACAAAACAATAATCATATTAGTACCATTCATAATGTACTAATAACATTAACATAATTGCATTCAAATATGAAATTGCTAGGTAATAGGCTTTTCATAAATGGTTTCAGTGAGAATGTCATTTTTAACCTTACTCTGGGTCTTTAGTTCCAGATATCGCCAGAAAAAATTGTGTCTCTAATGTGAGAAAGTTTCCCACAGGTTTTTTTTTTTTTTTTTTTTTTTTGCCTGTTTAGGAGAAACTATCAAAGAGCTTTTGTGACCCAAATGAGAAGGGTTTGCGATCGTAACATATTTCTGAGTATAATGGGGCTTTCACTTGAGCTTTCTCTGGAGTGGGCTTCTGTCCTGGTGTGTGATGTGCCCCGTACACCGTGGGCTGCCTCAGGGACAGGGTGTTCCCATGTAGGTAGCAGGTCTATAAGGGCGGCTATGCAGGCTAACGTTCCTCCCTTGGGGAGCGAGGGCAGCCCTAGGTTGAGTCTGGTCGGCTCCCAGACTGTTGCAGAATTCTTCCTGGGCTCCTTGGGGCCTTGACACAATCTTGGGGCCAATGCAGATTGTGTCTGCGAGGCCTCAGGCAGCCCAAAGGGGAAGAAAAGTCCCCGGCTCCAGGAGTAAAGTTAAAAAGCCAGGGCTTGGGTCTTGCATGGCGATTTATTTGTTTTTCACAATTTCCGGCAAACTTACACTGTATGCAAGTCCGTAATCGCTTTCTTCCCTGAGAAAATGTGATGGAGATGGTTAGAGTCACAGGAACTATCAGGCGAATCTGTCGTGAAAACCAGTAAAGGGTAGAACATAACTGGCATCCATACGGCGCTGTCTGAATGATCTGATGGAACCATAGATCGTATTCACGAACACGTCAATTTGTAGTACATTAGTAAACCAAAACAAAAACCAAAGAGAGACCATGTTGTAACTGAGTAGATCAGAGTGATTCTCTTTGATCAGATATTTTGATCTTGCTAGATAATTACAAAACCACCTCGAATGTACACGAAGATTTTCTTCCAGCTGTGCTCAAAACACTAATATATATTACCCATTCCTCTTATCCTCCCAGTGACCGTATGACACAGGCAGAGAACCACATAATGTCTGCCTCTTAAATAAGCTAATTGCACTTTAAAGTATTTTTTAGTAGTTTAGAACATAAATGATATTCCAGGGAAGAGTTACTTCCCCCTTCTTTTTCTGAAGTTCAGAATGATGCAGTGGAACTGCGAGGAATATTAAATAATATGACAGTGTAAAAACAAAAGACAAACAGCTGAACGCCATGGGCCAGGGCCATGTTCCCACTACTTTCTGCGTTGTCCCTCTCCTTTCATATAGTTTAGAATTTAATTTATCTTAGAATGTATGGAATACATTTCTATACATTTTGTGGTAACTTTTCCCCTCCATTTTGGAAATATCCAATATGTACGATACTAAACATAGAAGCTACTGATAAATTCAAAGGAGGTAAGTAAATTAAATACTACCATGTGCTTACAAGAGTGCCTGGCACAGCACAGAGTAAGTATTAAGTCTATTACCTAAGGGGTTTCAGGACTTGTTAATTCAGAAGCCGAGAACATTCTTTTGGACCACATTGCTACTGGTGATGATGGGAAGCAGCAAAGATGTGTATGAGGGAGATGACAGTGAGAAGAGCCTGCCTGGCACCATGGAGGGGAGGCCAAGGTCAGGGCAAGAGAAGGCAGAGAGGGCAGCTCCAGGCACAGGAACCCAGAGCAGGAGCGTCTGGAAGGGGGAAGGAGGTTCTGAGGATGCGACCAAGGTTCCAGCGTCAGTGACCTCCCGGGAAGAGGACATTTCAATTGACTTTCAGTAGCTGCTTTCCAAGGGCTTAGAACTCTGCTCAGAATGGTGAGATCTCCATCCATGCCCACGTTTCAAGGTTTTGCTAACAACACAGCGAGTGATCCAATTTAATGCATTATTTGCAGAGGGGATTTTCCATATTAAAAAAACCCAAGGTTCCTAGACTCTAACAGTGTCTACCTTGCCAACATCATCCTGATCCCCTTGGGGAAGGAAGTTCTGCTTGTGTCCCCACAGGGCGTGACCACGAAACAGTTAAGCTGCAGTGACCCCAGGAAACAGCATTTTGTAGCAAGTATTTTAAATTCAGCTGCTGGAGTGGGAGAGGAAGTCGGAGACAGAAAACAATCTCAGGGCTGTGCGCATTTAAATCAGGAGGGAGCGTGTTGTCTTCTGGTTCTCACCATCCCAGAAAGTATTCTTTTCCTGTGGCAATCCAGGGAAGACCACAGAGTATCCCACTCTCAGCCTCAGAAGACATTTGCATAACGCATTTACATTTGAAGGGAGCCCACAGATTGGCAACTCCCAAAGCTTCAGCTCCGCACGGTTTTCCATAATAGCAATTAGGAGCAGAAATAGAATAACAATGGCTGTAGAAATACAGTTGCTGAGCTGTGGGTAGATGAAGCAGAAAAATCTCTGCATTTTAAAGACTGAACTTTGAATGATTGCAGAGTTAGAGACTAACTGCTTTCTTGTTCTTTGTGAGCTGGCTTTGAAGCCTAGTAGGGACCAAACCAATTTGGACCAATGTGAGAGCAGAAGAGGGCTCCCTGTGTCAGGAAACGAGGTGCTGCCGGATGGCAGGAGACCAAGACAGAGCCCAGCCCCGGGGCAGTGCTGGCCAAGGGGGCCACCAAGGTTCTGGATGATGGCCGGCGATGGCAGGAAGTGGAGTGCCGTGGAGAATGCCACATAAAATACCCAAGGGATGGGACGAGAGATGAGATGTAAGATGGAGGGTGGTGCAAGATTATGACCTTGTGGCACCCGGGATAAGTGAGGGGGCACATTCATCAGCAACATGCAGGCAGGGGCCTCCCTGCTGGCGCAGTGGTTAAGAATCCGCCTGCCAATGCAGAGGACACAGGTTCGAGTCCTGGTCAGGGAAGATCCCACGTGCTGCGGAGCAGCTGGGCCTGTGAGTCACAACTACTGAGCCCGCGCTCTAGAGCCCGTGCTCCGCGAGAAGAGAAGCCACCGCAATGAGAAGCCCGCATGCCGCAACCTAGACCCAACACAGCCAAAAATAAAGAAAGAAATTTATTCACACACACACACACACACACACACAGGCAAGCCCCTCTTCCAACTTGAAACTCTGCTATGCTCTCCAGGCAATGGGACCTCAGCATGAAATAGTGCCTCAGAGATTTCTAGCTCTCCTTCCTGCCCCAACTTTACTGCCCCATCCGCTCCCAATCCCTCAACCCCTAAGAGCTGCAGCGGAGATGAATGGGAGGCCATTGAAAGGTCTCATTCAGTGTGGGTGACCAACCACGTGGCCCGGCCCGGTAGGGAAGGACCAGCACAGATGAGGACAACGTGGGAGAGTTCGGGACAGGTGAGAGGCAGTGTTGCAGAGGAGAGGTCCTGACAAGCTTCAGAGTGAGGCTATGGGCCTGGGTGGCTGAGTGATGTCAAAATGACCAGAACGGACCTGAACAGATCCAGGAAGCAGGACGAGTTGTCTCAGAGGGCTTCAGATGCTGGACCTGGGATGGAGAGGAAGCTTGGCAACAAGATGCTAAAATCAGTGTGGGACAGCAGCTGAGGGGGTCCCCAGGTCATAGAGATCAGGAGGGCACAGGGTGACACACCTAACAGGCCAGAACTGAAGGAGGGACGGGTTTACCCAAGGGTGACAGGATGACAGCTGGGAAGTAGCCTTGGGGAGCACGGAACTTTCAGAAGAGCCTTTTCAATCTCTCCCCAAAGAAGTCATTGCCCCAGGCTTACTATAGAATATGATGACCTCCCACGCTTTTGTTTAATGTCCTAGATGTTAAGTGAGCTGCTATGCGCCGTAAGCCGGTGTGGGGCACTGGAAAGAGCTCTGGGTTTGCATCAGAACTCCTCAGTTCAAGTTCTCTCTTCACCTGTCCTGGTTGATTGGATGACCTCATGCAAATTCCTAATCTTCTCAGTTTTGGATTCCTCATTTGTAAAAATGGGCATACTAATGCTGCCCTGTGATAATCTTTGTGGAGATGGTTTACAGACTGCAAAATACTATGCAATCTGCAAATTGTTGTCATTAGTTCCTAGGAGACAAGAACTATTCTGTGTTGCACCAAAGCATTAGGAATTATTAGAAGCATTTCATAAACACATTTTTATGATAATGATGTTGATACCGAAAGCTAGGGCTTTTTCCAGAAGCTCTAGCTTTTTTTTTTTTAATAAAAAATTATTGGTAGGCAGTTTTCCAAGATCCTGTCCCAAGGTGCCATAATTATCACAAATATTATGATATGATGCCAGAATACTGAGTTTAATGAGGATGCCACCAAAATAAATCAGATCCCTATTATAAAATCCTATACAAGATCCCTACTGTAAAAGGAAGCAAAGAAATGCGAAAACAAATGCTGAAATCTTTCTCTAAGCCAACATAAAGGAGTCTTCTGGAAGACATGTGACACAGCGCAGCAGGATTCAACGTAAGAGCATTTGCCAGTACAATACGCAACGTCAACAGGTTAAATTAAAACAAATAACATGCCTAAAAGACAACTGATAGCATTTAACAAGGTTCTTCAAAATATTAAAATATTAGGAATAGGGGCCACTTCTCTACCATGATAAAGTCGTGGAAAATGAGAGCCCTTACCGTGCTCAATGGATAGACAAATTAAATTCGGTTTAAAAATTGGAACAAGGATGCTTTCTTAATAGTGTTCTGAAAACTCTGGTTAATGCAATGAGACATGAAAAAACAAAGAGGTATGATAAAGGGAAGAGAGAAAAGATCATTATTCACACTTAACAAAATGGAAAACCAGAATATGCAGAGGAACCAGCAAAATAATCATGTTTAATAAAATGATTCAAAAAATGCTATATCTGAAATAAACGTACCAAAATTAATAGCCTTGCTAATTATCAGCAGCCACCAGCCAACATAATAAAAGTATAGGTCCTGATTATAATATTAACTCCTTCCTGATGAGAAATTCTTGGGAATAAACCTATTGAGGCACATGTTGTTGCTATAAAGAACATTTAAAGAAAATCTTTAAAAACATAATAAAAGACAAATTGACAGGTACATGTCTGTCTATCTATCTATCTATGTCTATATTCTTGAATGAGAAGACAAAATATTGTCTCAGGCAAATTAAGAGGTTTATATAATCTTACTAGGAAAAGGAAGAAGAGAAGATTAGTTCTATCAGACAATTAAAAACATAGAGAGAGCGCAATTGAAATAGTTTGGTAGTGGTCAAAAAATAGCAATTTAAATCAGAGGAACTAAGGAATCAGAACCAACCCCCTATATAAAGGTGAATTCTACATCTTATGTAACTCTTCCTTCCACCACTTCTAACCCTCTCTCTCCTGGATAACCAGGGTAGTCCCCTAGCTGGTCTCTGCTTCTGCCCTGACCCTCTTACCCACACCCACACAGCAGCCGGAGCACTCCCTTTAACACATTTCAGATCTTTTCACTCTTGTGTTCAAAGACCCTCCAACAGCTGCCCATCTATGGTGGGTTGAATTGCGTCTCCCCAGAAGGTACCTGTGCATGTGGAAATAGGATCTTTGCGGATGTAATCAAGTTAAGGGTCTGGATACGAGACCATCCTGGATTTCAGGTGGGCCCCAAATCCAGTGACCACTGTCCTCAGAAGAGACAGACAAGGAACAGACGCTGAGAGACACACGGAGGGGAGGCCACACAGGGACGGAGGCAGAGATTGGAGGGATGGGTCTACAAGCCAAGGGACACCAAGGATTGCCCGCAAGCACCAGAGCTGGGAGAGGCCTGGGACAGATTCTCCCTCAGAGCCTCCAGAACAAACCAGCGTGACTGACACTTTGACTTCAGACTCTTGGCCTCCACACCTGGGAGAGGATCAATTTCTGTTGTTTTTGGCTACCAAGTTGTGGCCATTTGTCACAACTTCCCTAGGAAATGAATCCACCATCTCACTCAGGGTCACTGTCAACACCCACACAGGCTGCTCTATCGGAACTGCCAACCTCCTGGCCGTGGAGCCACTTCCCATCACTTCTGCTCAGCTGCGCCAGCTGCCCTGGCCTCTGCAACTATACTGGACATGCCACCTCCTCAGGACCTTCACGCTTGCTTTCTGTCAACTGGAGCACGGTTCCCTCCCATATCCATCAGCCCTTTCCATCTTTGTCATGTTTCCAACTTGGTGAGGTCTTTTCTGATCAACTGATTATAAATTGCACCTCACCCGCCCTGGCTGGAATTCTCTATTCCTCTTCTTTGCCTTGTTTTCCTTTATAAAATTTACGACCATCTGAGAGATCACATAGTTTATTTATTTGTTTGTTGTCTCTTCCAACTAAAACTGCTCAGAGATTTTGGCTGAGCTGTTCACTGTTGTACCTCCAGCACCCAGAACAGTGTCTGCAGTGTGTGTTTGTTGAATGAATGCAAACAGACCAAATTATGAGTAGGAATTTAATGTACGGTAAAGCAAGCATTACAAAACAGTGGGGGAGGATTAATTGATATCTGATTTTCAAATATAGCACATTAGAGAAAAATTAATTTAGATATACATCTTATCCTGTGTACTAAAAGAAAATTCTAGTCAAATATGTTTAAAAATTCATAGAAAAATTAGCAGAATGTGGAACAGTACACGAGTCTCTGGAAGGATAATAACTTTTTTTTTTTTTTTTTTGCTGTACATGGGCCTCTCACCACTGTGGCCTCTCCCATTGAGGAGCACAGGCTCCGGACGCACAGGCTCAGCGGCCATGGCTCACGGGCCCAGCTGCTCCACGGCATGTGGGATCTTCCCGGACCGGGGCACGAACCTGTGTCCCCTGCACCGGCAGGCGGACTCCCAACCACTGCGCCACCAGGGAAGCCCCAAGGATAATAACTTTTAAAGAACTGAAGCAATCGAGGAAGCCACAAAGCTAATAGCGATAGATTCAACTAACTAAGAATTAAAACTTTCGTACAATCACGCCTCCTGAGCTCCACTAAGAATCAGGACCTGTTGTTACTGCAGATCATTCCCAGGTGATCAGGTTGCTCCCAAGTCCCAGGTCTCTCCTTCCTGGGGTGACCTTTGGCCTGACCTGCTGCCTTTGTGTTTGCTCCTTGGCTGGAAGCTGTCTTCCTGCCCAGACCTCCTTTGGGCCTGGAGGACCACGTCAGGTGCCTTGATGCAAACAAGGGAGCGGCCGCTGCTCGTCAGCCATGTCCTGAGCATGGAAGGTGACTGGGTTTGGGTCACCCGCCTACCTGCTGGGACAGTCTGGCAGTATCCTGGGACACCCAGCCTGGCCGGGCTGCTTTCCCCAGCACCTAGACCTCAGCCTCTTCTGCCTCTTACCAGGGCTATTTTTTCCTGAGCCTGACCGAGCTACGGTTAACAAGGCCGCTTGTGCAGCATTTAAAAGCTGCAGTGAGGCAAAACCCCATCTCAGGGGAGAGGCGTTATTTTAGTTGGATGTTGCCCTGGACGTAGGGTCCTTCACATTCCCCGCTTGATGAGGGGTTTAAGTCCAGGCTAACCATTAACTTCTCAGCGTGACAGGTTCTTTCTTTTGTGCTGCATAAACCCCGTTCTGAAACGTCATGGAGAACCTGCTTTAGAAAGCCTGTGGTTTGCATAATTAACGAGTCGATTAGAAAACGGAGGCATTAAGAGAACAATAGACGCCAGGAAGAGCGAGGCTGAAGGTCTCTGCTGCTCTGTTTCGTGCTTTAAAGACCTCAGCGGAGAGCAGGCCGGATCCGGCTCCGTTGCGGGATGTCGCTGGACCATCTCCCTTCCTAAACAGACCGCTGGCTTTGGGTGGGGACGAGGGCGCAGGGAGGGGAGCATCCCCCAGCGGGGGAGGAGGTGCTGCACCGCTGCCCAGGGGCTGATTCCAGAACAACCTTGCCCGCTCTGTCCTCCTTGGATCAATTCGACTGTCATCGCCACTGAACTGAGGATCCCTGGGAGCCCTGAAGCAGCTCACGTGTTTCTGGAGAGCGGGGAGCCGGCCTCACTTGCGACGCCCCTCTGCGCCCACCCCTGTGCAAGCCAGGAGCCTGGACTAAGTGCTGAGACCACAGCTCCAGGCTCGCTTAACAATTGCTTTGTCTATTAATTGCACAAAACAACATATAACAATAGGTCAGTTTGTTGAGAATTTTTTAGGGTGGAATTGTAAAGTTCTCCTTCAATGGGGCTATTTGTTTTTATTGCTGCGCCTTTTTTCCTCAAGTCAGAAACAATTTCAGGGTCTTTTTTCCTACCCCTCGCCCCCTTCATCAGTTTTATTTCTCCTTCAGGCACATATTTCTGGTCATTAGTGAGGTTTGGATTCTTTTGCGACCAACAAAGAATTCTTTCCAAAGCAGCCTCCTAAAACATCAGATGTCAGTCTTAGGATCAGAAATATTACATGATGAGTGAGATTTTTTTAAATTTGCATTTTAAAGTTGCTAATGGCAACACTGAATTTGCTGCCAGTGACTCAATGCACGGTGGAGGGGCAGAAGCGAGCAAACTGGGGGCAGGGGAGCTGCTGGCGCTCTGCTCTCCCCTCTCATTCTGCACCTTTCCCTTCCTCCTGGGTCCCTCCTTGGCCCACCGCACCTCCATCTCCATCCTGGGTTACCACCGGCTCCAGGCACAGTTAGGTTCTTCTGCTGCCTCAGCTCCACGCAGCCTGTCCTGTGCCCGCAGGGCCATTTCCATTTCCATTTCAGCAGCAGACCAACTAGGAAATAGGTTTATCTAACAGTAGAATTCCAGGCTTAGGAAGGCACCTGGTGAGGGAAGATAATTCTGTGCTGCTTAATCTCCTCTAATATTACTCTGGCCCTGATAACACGCATTGTATTTATAAACAGAGAATGCAGTTGAAAGTAATGGGCCAGGAGATGGAGAACATCAATTCCAGGTCTGAGCTTACTGCTGTCTTTGTGTGACGTTAAACGAAGTGTGAAAACTCCTTGGGCCTCGGTTTCCTCTCCTGTAAAGTAAGAGGCTGTGGATAGACAATATCCAATTCCCCTTCTACTCCTACAATCTTCTAGATTTTAAATAGACATTTAGACATTTGTTCTGGAACTTTAAAATGCTTTTGGTTTCCAACCAGTTTGATTTTATTACTAGAATTCTATTTCTTAGAAATATCACAAACGCTCATCTATTTTTCACACTCACATCGAGAAATAGACGATCTAGTTAACAATCTCTAAGCCAAAATTTACGAGCAGAAAGATAGTAGTCACAGAGTTTACACAGGTGGCTTATCTATGTGATGTTTCCAGCTGCATATAAGATGAATAGTGTTTTGGTGGCTCCCTATCCTTCTCTCATGCCTTTATTTATAAGAAGTCAATCTGATCTTCTTCTAAGTGAGCCTCATGTTTTAGATTCTCTGATTTGTGAAACACTTGGTGCTAAAGAACTTACATAGCCTCTAGTCCACCAGTTTTTACTAACAAAGTAAACCCATGGGAGAAAGACAAAGATTGGAACTTTGGATAAAGTGTTGATGTGGTCCACTTACAGGAAGTGAGTTATGAAGTTCTGGAAGAACCAGAGGCACAAACATGGCCACTGAAGTCACTGGTACCAAGCGGTGACCCTCCAGAGGAGGGTCCTCATGGCACCGGTCAAGGATTCCAAGCCTTGCCCCCTTCTCTTTCCCTGTGCCTGCTGTGTGTGTCCTGGCACTGCGCGCGTGGTTGGCTCTGTGGGAAGAGCCTTGGGGTAGTGGGGTCAGAGAAATGGTCCAGTCTCGGCACAGATCAGCTGGCTTTAACGACCATTCCACACACATCAGCGTCACAGGAGAACTGGGCAAGAATTGTTATGAGGAAAGCCACACATCTCATCTCATCTCATCTATAGCAGCTCACCTATGAAAGGGACCACAGGCAGTCATAAAACTTGCCCACATTTATGTTTATCTGCTGTCAATGTTTGTTTATATAGACTTCAAAATGGACCTCTGCTCCTCTGAAAAAAAGGCCCTCATTTCCTCTGTGCTCTCAAACCTGTCTTAGAGATGTAGGCTCTTATCCTGGCTCTGCTCTAACTAGCGGCTCCATTGCGCTCGTTTCCCTGTGAGGAGTGGAGGGGGTGTGGCTCACATGCCCCAGGGCCCCCGGGACAGTGCGAAGCCTCCAGAAGCCTGGCGCCAGGTTCCTACTGCTGGGCTTCGAGCTGTTATCTTGAGGGCAGATAAATGACCTGAGCAGAATACAAGGGACTCTGCTCAGGCCAACTCTCTCGCACCCTTAACCTTCCTCCACGGAGTGGCAGCAGGATGGAGGTCGGGCCAGCGCACCGAGCCAGCGCGACCGTGGCCCCCAGAACTGGGCCCAGGCTCACTGCCCATTCCTGCCCCCGTCAGCGCTCGGGTGGACCTGTTCCTTCCGTCCCCACCAGGCCCCACATGTCCCTGTCCTGGCACGACATCTTTATTTCTTCGTGACTATGAATATCTCATATCTCTTTATTTGCTATCTCCTGTATTTTGAGGACTTGAAGGGATAATCATTTTTACGAAATTACTAATGATAAAATGCTAGCACGTAAAATTCCTCCAGGTTGTTTCCAAGTTTTTTAAAAATGGTGAGCTGCACCTTCCTCCGCTGTACAGACGTCCTCTGAGTGAAATGTGTGTTGTGAGGCCACAGTCCACAGGCTGATGAAGTCCACCTGTGTCTCCCTCCCTGACGCGTGAGCCCCCGGCTCACACATGCAGAGGCCAGCTCAACACAGCAGCAGGCAGGCACTCCCGAAAGAGAACCCTTGCTTCGCTCTCATAGAGCCTCTCCCATCTTCTCCAACTCCGCACGCTCACGCCTGTAGCCTCCAGGTGCGCCGGCCCCGTGCTTTTCCCCAGTGGTGGTGTTTCTGCCCAGGCCTTTGCCGTGACGTTCCTCTGCCTGGAACGGTTCCACGCAGGCTCCTCATGCTGTCCCTGTCCTCACTCAGTGTTCACCTCCAGCGTCACCTCCCAGGAAGAGCTTCACCCTCCCCTGGTCACTTCTATGCTCTTCATTCTCCGTGTGACGGTCCCGACTTGTCTCCTTGTAATTGTCTCTCTCCAGCCTCGAGACCAAATGCCAGGGAGGTAGGGCCTCGCCTTGTTCCGAGACAGATGCCTGGCATGTGGTCAATACAAGCTCGTGGAACATTCAATAATGTACCGAATGTATACTGGTAACGGTAGGAGAGGACTTGTACAATCGAGGCCTTCACCAGGACGACAAGTCACTCGTCTCTGAGCTTTGGTTCTTCATCTGTAGCGTGGGACGCTGCCTGACTCATGGGCTTATTGTGAGGCAGGCGAGGAAACACACTTGGTGGTTTGGAGAAGTATCCCTCATGACCAAACAGTTATGAGGTTTTCTTATGAACAGACATGGCGCTTAGCTGTATTATACCAAGGACATGCCTTGTCTCATTAAACCTTCATCAATTAATCATCATAATAATAGTCAATATGACTATTATTATTATAGTCAACATGACTACATTATTATTCCATTTAAAGAAGCACCAAGCAGCTAAGTAATTGACCCAAGGTCGCTCAGGTAGTGAATTATAAAATTTCCCTACCTGGTCTCACCATCTCCTATAGTAACAGCTAACTATGGTTACAAACCTGCTTATTATTTTTCAATGGTTATGTGTCTGATGTCCTCACAGTCTGAGTGCTACGGAATTCATGCCAACAATGAGCTGTCGTTTGTATTCTGTACCCGTATATCTAGGGAGGTCCCAAAGACGGCGTATGGAAGGGGCCAGTAGTGGGATTATTCACACGTAGCCCTGCTGTTGCTGACCTCATGAACTATGTAGCCAATGAAGCAGAAGGCTAAGGAGGGAAATTAATAAAATCTAAGAGTGTAGCCAAGAAATTTGTTAAAACTGAAGACACGTAGCAAACGAATGTTTCTTCTACGTAGGCTCCAAAGGTTCTGACTGAATATTGGTGACTCCATTTAGGATCCACTGAAGTCCCAAATCATGGTGACCCACAAGGTCATGGACGCTTTCTCAATAGAATATAGAATACGCAACAACCCTAAAAGTGCAGAGCTAAAGTTTTGGAAGTTACAATAAAAGCTTTATTATTCCAGTTCTTTTTCCAAATCTGTGATTTTTTTTTTTTTTTTTTTGCGGTACGTGGGCCTCTCTCACTGTTGTGGCCTCTCCCGTTGCGGAGCCCAGGCTCCGGACGCGCAGGCTCAGAGGCCATGGCTCACGGGCCCAGCCGCTCCGCGGCATGTGGGATCTTCCCAGACCGGGGCACGAATCCATGTCCCCTGCATCGGCAGGCGGACTCTCAACCACTGCGCCACCAGGGAAGCCCTGTGATTTTTAAAAGTAGTAAAATGCAGTGCTTCCTCCCAGCTACATGGAGAGGAGCCGAAGCGGCTGTGTACGGGGCCCCTCAGCGCCTCAGCTGCTGAGCAGTTTATAGCCAAGCACTGTTACAGGCTGTCTCATTACCAGGCAATCAGTGTCAAAAAGTCTCCAATTTTTTACTTCTCATTTTCCAAAGGCTATGATGCAAATTCAATCTTACGGCACATTTTGGTGAAGGCACTGAGTGGGCAGCCCGTTGTCTTACTGTCTCTCTATTCTTATTTATCAGAATTTCGGGTTGCTTCATAAGCTGTCATTTAACTGTGCACACGGACAGATTTATTGTAAGTGGGCAAAAACGGGGTAACCGTAGGTTCCAGCGATGGACAATGCAGTGATTAGAAAATATGTCTACCACCTTGTGGCTGCTTGGAAGATCGCCACCAGTTATTCAAAGGAAGGGTGGTCCCAGATGTTGCCTTCTGGGGGGCTTGACAGCGACATTCCCTGTGGTCGAAACCACACATGGGGAAGGAAGGAGAATGTCATCTGACCAGCGTTTGTACGGATGACTCGCCTCAGACCAGCCAGCTGGCGTCACTTCCCGTTCGAGAAGAACAAAAGAGGTTGGATGGTGGTTTGGGCACAAAAGACTCTCTTCAATTTAAACAACAGTCTTTTCTGACTGGGACTGCAGTGTGCACCGAGGAGGCAGCCCCCCGTGCTGGCGCCCCGCTAGCCTGGGCGAGCTCGCGCAGCACAGAAACGTCTGCGGCCAGGACCACGGGAGCCAGCTGGGTGTTAAGCCTGTGGGCAGGCCCTCTCCTCAGCACACGGCCAGCGCCTGGCCCTACAGAATCCAATAATTTGCTCAAATCATGCACGTGAACAGGTCACTGCATGCTCTGGAGGATAAGAGGGCCAGTTCCATTTCTGGCCTCTGGGGATCCTGCTTCTAAAGGGCTCATGCTCATCACCAAAATTAATTTGCGACCTTTTTAGTCATAACCACAGCTGAAGATTTCTAGTAGTAGTATGAGCTTCTCAGCTCCTTTGGCCCCAAACGAATTGAATAAATATAACAAACGAATATAACAATGTCTAAGTGGGTAATGGGTACATCTAAGAAAATGGATAATTTCTATATTTGAAGAATTGTTAACGTTTTCAGATCTTTTGAAACTACTAGTCGTGTCACTTACATAATGTTGGATTTTAATGAGAAATTTGAGTTTGAGGATGACTTCCATTCTACAGGCAAGATTATAATGACCCTGGGTCCGATGTCTAGGCCACAAGACAGCATCAATTTTCAGAAAGGAAGTGTCCGGAGAAAATTATTTTCTTTCATAAACATGTTTCGTTTTCTATTATGGCTAAGAAAACACTAAAAGCAGAAAATTCAAGTGACTTCCTAGGTACTGGTCTCTTTGAGAACAAGCCAGATTCTCAGTTTTGTTTTAAAGTGGCAGAGGGCCATGCCCTTTCTCTGGAAACGAATACATGCTCTTGCTTATTCAAGACTATTAGAAAATCTAATCATTGTAAGACGTCAAATAGATTTTTGGATTAGATTCGGACTTCTGTTGGAAATTGGGAATTCTGGGGCTTCATAGGATGGGGGATCAGTGATTACTGCCGCAGCATGTCGCTCACATAAGCCGTTAGACGACTTACATTAAGGAAGGTACTTTGCTGCTCGGAATAGTGTGTTTACATCATGAGTGAATATTTCTATTAATGGTAAATATTAGAATAATTGAGGGATGTGGTAGCAAAAACCTTTTTTTTTTTTTTCCACAAAGTATCTGCAGTAAGAAAACAAAACACTGGCTATTATGAAAGGGTGCTGAGTAAAGGCGACACAATCAGCTTTTCATGAAGGGTGTCATCCAGCTGTGAACCACAAGGGACTCTATGAACAATAGCGATTACCAATGCGCGCTCTGACCCTCAGCGACAGCTGAATGAGAAATAAAAGGGAATGTTTTTCTCGGGGGGCACATGACTATGACAGTCTCCTCACCCCATCCCTGCAGGGTTCAAAAACCTCTCTGCCTGGCACTGCATGTGTCTGTCTTGCCATCATCTCGTTACCCTTTGCCAAGTGGTGGGAAGTGTTGAAGACACTGGCGGCCATTCTGTGTGTGTGCGTATGCGTCTGCGTGTGCGTGTGCACGTGCGTGTGTGTGTGTGTGTGTGTGTGTGTTTTGGGGAGTAGAGGTAGCGTCTCTTGGAGATGGTTCTCAGAAGAGGAAAAACGGCCTTGGCTCTACCAGGATGTCTGCTGTTGCTGGAAGGAGAGACGATGGGCCCTTAAACACTGAAATGTGTTTCCACCTTTTGCCAACGTTACAGAATCTTACCTTTAAAAGGACTCTGGTTTTAACATGTAAAAAACACCCAATTTCTTAGGGAAAAGAGGAGGAATTTTTCTTGAATCTGATTGGAGCTGGGGGCAGGGGCCTCTGTGGGAAAGGTGATAAATACTTGCTTGTTTACTGAGGAGCTGGGACGTGGCTGGTAGCCAGGGAATTGCAGTGGTGCAGTTGCAGCTGCTTGGTGATGTTTGTTAAAGACCATTCATTACTGAGGGGACCCTAACAGGACGGACTGCCGCCTTAACCTGAGGCGCACTGAGGACTCTCCAGAAGTAGTGTTTTGAGAATTAAGAGCGCTCATGGGGCCTGATCAAACTGTTGCCACAGGAACGCTCAGTGTCACTTGAAGCAGATTTCTGGTTTAGCACTACACGAGGGCAGCTCGAATTGCACAATATATACGACAGAATGTCCATAATGACAATAATTTAGCAACTTGGTTTTCCTGAAATCACCGTAATTCCTAGCAATAAACAATGCTATGTTATTAGGTGAATCTTCCAGATGAAAGTCATTTCTTGATTCAAGTAAGGCTACCAGATTATATTCTTGGTGCATATTAACTCAGCCCCTTAATGATTCCCCTTCATTCTATTGCATTTTAATTTGGGCCCTTGGCCATTATCAAAGAAACAGCCATTTGAAAAGGACCACTGCATCTGCTTTACAAATATTGCTGTGGACATTGCCCTTTACTGTGTGAAAACTTGCTAGAGGGCTTCCCTAGGCCTTCCCTGGTGGCGCAGTGGTTGAGAATCCGCCTGCCGATGCAGGGGACATGGGTTCGTGCCCCGGTCTGGGAAGATCCCACATGCCGCGGAGCGGCTGGGCCCGTGAGCCATGGCCTCTGAGCCTGCGCATCCGGAGCCTGTGCTCTGCAACGGGAGAGGCCACAAAAATAACTTGCTAGAGAACTTTCATTTAGAATTCAACCTTAGGAAAAGTTTTGTTCTCTTAAAGCACAGTGTAATTTCTACTTTCCTACTTTCTCATGATAGTGTTTTAATGGACCATCTTACTCTATTATTATTATTTTTTAGCTGTTTGTTTTTGGTGCTAAGTTTCTATTTTTTAATTTTATTGTCTGTTTTTGCTTAAAGTTGTTTCAAATCCTTTGTAGAAAAAAATATGTGTAAATACTGAGTATTTTTATGTAAGTAATGGC
Source organism: Aethalodelphis obliquidens (assembly GCF_003676395.1). Classification (NCBI taxonomy): domain Eukaryota; kingdom Metazoa; phylum Chordata; class Mammalia; order Artiodactyla; family Delphinidae; genus Aethalodelphis; species Aethalodelphis obliquidens. The sequence continues at coordinate 5,232,661 of NW_020837947.1, forward strand.
TTCTAACTTTGCTTAATAATTCAAAAATATTTATTGAGTAGCTTCTGGGAATAAGCAATCCAACACTGAGAAGTCTAAGCCCTTGTTCTCGTGATGTTGGCATTTTAGTTGGCTGAATCTTACAATTAGCAAGCAAACAGCTATATAAATATTCTATACGTTTGTATTATAAGTACTACTGAATATATATTTCAAATGCCTCTAAATAGGAAGAAAATAAAACACAGTATGGGAGAGTGTGTTGGAGCCAACCTGTAGGTCTGGATCACTATTTTAGATAGGGTGGTCAAAGAACGCCTCTATGAGGAGGGGGCATTTGAACAGCAGTCTGAACAAAGAGGAAAAAGGAACCATGTATAGAATCAGCACAAGAGTGTTCCAGGCAGCGGGAGGAGCAAGTGCAAATGTCCTGAGGCAGGTGCAAACTTGGTGTGTTTGAAGAACAGTAAAACGTCTGGTGGGAGTGGAGGATGTTGAATAGTGAATATTGACTAAGATGAGGAGATGCAGGAGATAGGGGCCAGAAGGTGTTATGATGTCTTGTATGCAGTGAGAAGGACAAATTTATTCTAAGTGCAGTGGGATGTCCTTGAGGATTTTAAGCAAGTGAGTGACAAAATCTCATTTAACGTTGAGAAAGAGACTCTGGCTACTGAATAGAGAATGGACTGTAGTGGGAACAGAGGGACATCTTAGAAGCTGTTGCAGCAGTGCAGGTGAGAGGTTATGGGGAAGGACTGAGAAGGGACCAGATTTAGCAAGAGAAAAAGGTAGAGCACTGATTTGTTACTGTAGAATGTGGAGGTAGGAGGTAAAGGAAATGAGGGCTTCAGGATGACTCTACAATTCTTGGTAAGTGGGTGGATGGTGGACCTTTTACTTAGATGGGGGCAGAAGATGTCCAGGGCCAAGTCAAGAGTTGTTTTGAATGCGTTCAGTGAAATGCCTACTGGACATCCAAGACCAGCTGTTGATTAGGAAGCTGGACATAGGAGTTAGAAGCTCAGAGTAGAGGCTGGAGCAGGGTCAAGTATGGGCGTCAATGTATAGACGGTGTGGACTGCTGTGAGACTGAATGAGGTCACCAAGGAAATGAACACTGAGAAAGAATAGAAGGGGACTAAGGGTAGAATTCTCTTAACTCTCTGATTCGTTCCGTTTTCCTTAAACAACTATATTAACATGTGGTTATCCAAACCTGTATAGAGATGCCTGGTCCGGGTAGACTGATTAGTTTTTGAATGAACAAAGTCGTATTTAGCTAGAGTCCTTCCAGATTAATATTAAACGCAGCCAGTCTGACAATCTGCTACATTAAGTTTAGCTTTAGGCTATAACTATAATTCAGATAGAATTATCTATTTCTGAAACAGCAATAGTTTACAGTATAGAATTGATTTAAGTTAAAAAGTTGCTCCCAAAGTAGACTTTAAAAGATAAAGCTGTAATAATCTACTACTGAACATATGCGGGACATCCTCAGGTAAAAATTATTGCTATAATCTCTTAGTTTTGAATTAATTATAAACTTGTGAAATGTTTGAAATTAATATTATTTGTTGGAGAGTTTAGTCTGGGAAATAGAAACTGAAAAAGATCAGACTTTTCAAGATGATAATAGAAAATGGCAGAAAAAAAGGAAGTCTTGCCCACCTCCGTCACTCACACAGAGGGCAATTAGCTTCTTTGTAGCTGGGTTACTAAAAAAGGGAAACATGACAGAATTCATTTTCCTCTGTTAAAACCTCCACAATTTTTTAATAGCTCCGCAATTTCTCAGCGGCTAAAGTACTTTTGTTTGCCAACCTTAAACTCTCAAGTTCTGGCACCATCAGTGTTTGAAAAACACTTTGATCTTAGCACTGTTCACTTTTACTATCCCAAAAGATTAGATCAAAATGAAGAATTAGTTTGGCTACTGAATGAGTCGGTACCTTTACAGGATAGATGTATTGAGAACCAAAGCAGTATTTCATGCTGTCTTAAATTAGATACTTAAAGTCACAATAGTCTGTTGGACTTTTAATTTCCAGGGTTGGATTCAGCCTCATTGCTCTTGAACTGATCAAATGGGACCTTGTGGGATGACATATAGTCAGTGCTGGGCATTCTTTTCTAAAAACATAACATAAACAGCAAGGAATTTCTTTTGTAAATGGAAGCACATGACAAAGGAAGGCAGGTTATTCCTATGACAGAGGGGCTCTTAAATCCTTTTTACAAGAGCAAGGCACTGCAGTGTATTTTCAGTATCTAAAATGTGCACATTTTAAGTCCCCTTGGAGCAATATTCCAGAATATTACAGAAAATACTAGATGATTCAAGGATAGATCCTTGATTAAGCTCATATGGAAAAGTTCCATAAATCAGCTCAACTAAAACTAAATGTATCTGAAAAAATTAGGGAAGAGATCTAAGAAAGGAATTTTCTGTTCAGAAAAAAACAACTGACTGAAAATAATTTGAAAGCATGGTATTAAATGAACAGCTCTTTCTTGTTCTATAAATGAAATGGAAAATATATTCCAGATTAGGACACTCTGACCTTATTTGACAATCACACATGACACTAAAAGCATTAATGTTTGTTAATCACTGAATGAACACACAGATGTGGACAAAAACATTACAGAAAAAAATCTCAAGTATAGTCAAATTAGACACTACAAATGTAAGAATGCTTTGTTAAATAGTCAGGTATTAATTAATGTTTGCTTTACTCTGTTTGACTACATTTCGTTTTTATACAGACTTCAGCCTTGAGCCTCATTCATGAGTCTTGAATGAGTGTGAGGTAGGTCCTATCACTTCAGTTACTAATTCTCAGCGGCTGGGCCTTGGGTGCCCAGATTAAATCTCTCTTTATTTTTTAAAATATTAACAATTAAGACAATTGTTTATCTTCTAAATTAGATATAACAAAATTTCAAACAAGTTAGCATTTCAAGATATGACTCAAATTTCCTTTTTCTCTTAAGATTTTTTTTTGATGTGGATGATTTTTAAAGTCTTTACTGAATTTGTTATAATATTGCTTCTGCTTTACATTTTTTTGCTGTTTTGGCTGTGAGGCATGTGGGATCTTAGCTCCCCGACCAGGGATCGAACCCACACCCCCTGAATTGGAGGTGAAGTCTTTTCTTTTTTTGGCTGAGTTGGGTCTTCCTTGCGTGTGGGCTTTCTCTAGTTGAGGTAAGTGGGGGCTACTCTTCATTACGGTGTGCAGGCTTCTCATTTTGGTAGCTTCTCTTGTTGCGGAGCATGGGCTCTAGGTGCGAGGGCTTCAGTGGTTGCAGTGCGTGGGCTTCAGTAGTTGCAGCACGTGGGCTCAGTAGTTGTGGCTCATGGGCTCTAGAGCGCAGGTTCTGTAGTTGTGGCACATGGTGTTAGTTGCTCCATGGCATGTGGGATCATCCTGGACCAGGGATCGAACCCGTGTCCCGTGCATTGGCTGGTGGATTCTTAACCACTGTGCCACCAGGGAAGTCCCAAGGAAGGCAATGTCTTAGCCACTGGACCGCCAGGGAAGTCCCTCAAATTTTCTTGATCTCTAAGCATCTGTAGCTATCTTAGGATGAACAGACACGACCAGGTCCAGAACTTGGAGGAGACCACTGGGGTGGGTTAGATGGTGATTAGGAACCCAGGGAGGAAGAGCTGAGGTGGTGGCCCACTATCCCACCTGCCCCTATGATGTGTGCACATAGATTGCAACTATCTATTCAGCCTTACAGATAAAAAGACCTATTTCTCTGGACAAACACAGAAAGAGATTTGAGAGCTTGTTAAAAAAGAGATAGCAGCCCCAAAGTTGACTCATCTATGCTCAACCTCACATCAGCAAAACCAAGACCTAATACCTAACCAATTGCAGTTTCCACCTCTCGCAGGAATATAACCTTTAACCAGTCAATCTGAAATTACCTGGTCAGCACTAGTTAGGTAAGCTACCTGATAGACCCCTTCCATCCTCAATAGGAAGGTAACCTTGCCTGAAACAATCCACTGTTTGTTAGAAACTTCCTTTTCTCATCCCCTTCTGCCTATAAAAGCCTTTTGTTTCAGACAGTTCTTTAGAGATTTTGTTGTTGTTGTTGTTTTTAGCTGCTAGATGGGATGCTGCCTTAGTTATAAATTATTGAGTAAAGCCAAGAAGATCTTTACAATTTACACAGTTGAATTTTGTATTTTAACAGATTTGGTGGCAGAGGTGGGATCAGAAAGACCGTTGATGGCTTTGGGACAAAAGAAACTCAGGCATGGTACCTGTAAATCTTTTAGAGTTCTCTTTCTCTCTATTTCTGAGGGCCATGGTAAGTTCCTCTCGGTTCTGAGCTCCCAATACAATTGGGTTTCCAGTCCAGGGCAGGTCAGTTTGAGCTAGTAGCCAGTTCCACTCAGAACCCAAGTTCCTAGCCCTTGGTTCAATCCACAATTCCCCATTTGACTGGAAACCCCAGCTCTTGATTTAGCCCCCAGATTCGATGTTGGGAACTGCTGTTAGTTCAGTCTGCAGTTCCCTGTTGTGTTGAACCCCAGTCTGAAGTCCTCATTTGTTGAGATCTGCTGGTACAATCCTTTCTCTAGTCTCTAGTTCTGTGGGAATTGCTGGTGGTGGGCACAGGACCTTCTCTTGGCCAGTCCACAGTAACAGCTCTTTGGTTACCGCTGGTGTGCTAAAGTGCACATGAGGTAAAGGCTATTGCTGATGGCAATCTCAAAAGCCAAAAAACTGCAAAAAATTGGTGGGCACAGATTAAGCACTTAAAAGCCATTAAAGCATTTACCACCTAACTCTAAGACTCTTATGTTAGGATAAGTTGGTCACAGAATGAGTTAGATTGACACTAGGTAACCAGCCGACCTCAAGAAAAGTTCCATGCAATGAAGTACTGTCAAACACTACACAATCCCCAACTCAGCAGAAGGTTGAGGTACCAGTTTGGCTCCAAGAGACACAAAGACTTAGCTGAAAAAGAATGGGGTCTTTAACTCCAGAGAGTCAAGTGTGCCACCTTCTGGCACACCTGCTTATCTTATGGCTAAGAACTATGGTCTTGGAAGCTTTAATATCCACATAAATGGCAAAATCTTACTAAAAAACAACCTAGAATTACAATGGCCATTATGGGGAACATTCCCATTAGACAAGATGGTTCATTTAAAAGTGCACTTGAAAGCCAGGGTTCCCGAATTAAACAAACAGAATGGCATACCTATTTTAGTTGGTATGCAGAAGCTTTCAAAAGGCTTCTTCAAGATTCCAAAATAGCCTCACGGAAAAATTTGTTGCAAAAGGCGAGTGAAAATTAAAGGCTAATAAAACTTAAAGGAGCTACCTAAAACAAAAGACAATAAGAATGATACGACCCCTACTGTTTCTCTCTATCCCCCTTTACCTGAGTACTTACATTCTCTGAATCCTCTGAACTGCCTTTTCACTCTGAAGAGACAATTATACAGTTCGCCTTTTAAAATAAAACCACCCAAGTTTGCAGGAGATCCTCCTCAGGTATTTCACTCCTTGGTCAAAGACTGAACTAAGGGCCATAGTTAAAGAGTTTCCTAAACCCAAGGAGGGTCCCTAAAAGCTTTCAGAAGGATTTAGAATCATTATCCAGGGCTAGGACCCCAGGCAGCCAGTTCCTTATCAGCTTGTGCACAGGCTGGCAGAACACGGTGAAGTTCAAAATGAACACGGGCAGCAGAATGGTGTAACCCTTAGAATGATACCCAAGGTCCTCAGTCTTCAACATGGTCCCCTCATGGACCAGAAAAAGTTCACAAAATAGCAACTGATCTTTTGAAAGCCATCCCTAGAATCTTCCCTGCCTGCACTGATTGGTCTATTATTCAAACACACAAACAAAAGCAAGATGAATCTTGCAGACTTTAAAGCCCTTCCGGAAGCTCTCTTCCTACAGCAGTTCAGGTTGCATACAACTTGCTCATACCTATTTACCTTTACTCAGAACAATCTATATACACCTAGACAGTTGTGCCTCAAGGGTTCACTGAGGCCCCTTCTTATTTCTTCCAAGTGCTCTACCAAGATGTAAGTGCCCTCCAGTTCCTGGGAAATTGACCCTTTTACAATATGTAGATGATCTCTTGCTGTTCTCAGTTACCAAAGAGGCATCCATAAAAGATTCCATTTATTTGCTGCAACAGTTAGCTGAAAAACGACATAAAGTCTCTAAGGAAAAATCATAATGATCTCTAGATGCTGTTCACTACCTAGGTCATAATCTAAGTAGTGAAGGTATCTAGCTATCTCCGAAAGGAATTAAACTGATCCAAGAATGTCCTAGGCCAACAACGAAGCAATGGCTTCACGGCTTCCTAAGCCTGGCTGGTTATTGTAGACTAGAGTTTCCTAATTTTTCTCTACTGTCTTCCCCTGTCTAAGAACTTGTAAAATTTCAGTCCCTGCACCCCTTCCTTGGGAAGATAAACACGAACAGGGCTTTATGGGACTAAAACAAGCATTGCAAGAAGCAACTGCCCTCGGGCTACCTAAATCTTCAAAATCTTTCACCTTGTTTGTGCACGAGAGAGATAACCAAGCCCAGGCAATCTCACACAAGAACATGGTAAAAAGCATAAACCTACTGCCTATTATAGTGGGCAGCTTGATTCAGTAGCTCGAGCCTACACCAGCTGCCTCAAGGCTATAGCTGCAGCTGCAAAGTTAGTGGAAGCCTCAGTGGATTTAACCCTAGGAAATGACATTTATTTACAAACTCCACATGCTGTCCAAAGTCTTCTTAATTCTGAATCGAGTCAACATTTCCCTGCAAACACATTTACCTCCCATGAGATCCTTCTGCTTTCACCACCTAATTTGCATCTTTAACGTTACAGTGTTCTTAATCTGTTACGTTACTAGCTCTGCCTGATGAAGATGAGCCCCGTGACTGTGAGGTAATAATGTCTCATTTTGTGACACCCTGTCCTGATTTACAGATAACTCTGTTACTACTACTGGTCTAATCTTGTTTGTTGATAGGTCATACTGTAGAAATGAAAAAGGGTATTTCCATTTACTACCCACAATTCCTACATTTGTACCTTCATGTTCTTAGGATTATCCAAATCAGATATGACCCCAATCACAACACGATCTCACCAGCAGCAGCCATTTTGGGAAGGTATTTAGAACAACTGTCTATTTCAGCCTAGGAGGTTTATCTCCAGAATATGCTGAAAACCTAATGGACCCTGGCTTGAACAGGCAGAGGCAATGATCCCTGTGAATAAATCCATTAATAGTACCTCCTTCGTGGGAGTGGAGTTTGTGCCAGTTCGTCTCCGTGGTGGTTATCACTCTCTTTGGGCCTATGAAGGCCTAGACAGCTGGTGTATAACCAGACAATGCCTCTTAGGTTACCTAACTGTGCCCTTAACTGTTCACAATGAACTAAAGATACCTCACTGACCTACTCCCCTGAATTTACGTTGTTGATTTGGAAAGGACCTACTAGAAGGCACTCGTGATTCAGGATTTGCTTCCTTTGGCAGATCCCTACCTCCCTGGTAATGTAAATGAGAAAATGTGATCAAGGAACTTCTCCTTTATTCTTGAGAATATTGCAGAATCCATTGCTAGGACAATAGCTGCTCAACGAAAATCCTTAGACTCTCTGGACAAAGTTGTTCTTGATAGTAGGATAGCCCTTGTCTTTTAGCTGAGCAAGGAGGAGTCTTTGTGTGGCCAACACCATCTGCTGCATCTGAGTTAATACTCCTGGGGAGGTTGAAACTCCATTGCATGAGATCACTGAGCAATTCATCTGGCTGAAATGGATGACTCCTTTGAGGCAGTCTTCGCTTGACTTATTTGATTTGATTGATTTGGGTCTTGGGGATGATGGGTCTGGCGTGTGCTCCAGACACTGGGAATTACCCTGCTTATGGTCAGAGTAGTTTCTCTGGTGCACTGTATTCTCTCAAAGGCTTTTAATGCATGTTTGCAGCCACTAACCATCAAGGAAATGATCTCCCTAAGACTGGGACACCAGAAAGGAATGAAGAGAATTACCAACTAGAATATTGCAAGCCTGAAGTCGTGAACTGTGAATACCACAGAGATTCAACAAAAACCATCCTGACCTGTGAGGTCAGGATCACACTGAGGATGAGTAAAATCCGTGAGAACTACAGGGCAGTAACTGAGAGTTTAAATTTTGATCACATCTCTCAGTTAGGCTGAGACTGATCAAAAGGGAGGATTGTTAAAAAAGAAACAGGCCCCAAATGGAGTCACTTGTGCTAAGACTATGTCAGCAAACCAAGACTTAATACCTAACCTAACTGCAGTTTCTGCCTCTCCCAGGAATGTAACCTTTAATCAGTCAGTCTGGAATTGCCTGGTCGGCACTGGTGAGGGAATCTTCCTGATAGACTCCTTCCATCCCCCACAGGAAGGTGACCATGCCTGAAATAATCCACTTTTTGTTAGAAACCTCCTTTTCCTGTGCGCTTCTGCCTATAAAGGCTTTCATTTAGTACAGGTTTTCAGAGCTGCTTTCTAGCTAGATGCGACACTGTCCAATTTATAAATTGTTGACTAAAGCCAATAAGGTCTTTAAAATTTACTCAGTTGAATTTCATTTTTTAATAAGTTTAAAAGTATAATTTAAAAGAAAAACACCTAAGAAGTTAATTGTGGGTACCTAACACAGCCTTGGGTATCACTGTGTAAGTCAAGCGCATAGTCTACAAGAACACTCCCAAACTTTAACAGATTTTTACTGAAAGCATATCTTTGTGCCAGGCACACGCTGATTCCCTTTCCCCGTGGAACTTAGGTCCTCACAGTGACTGTGTGTGGCAGTGTCAGCTATAGCCAGCTGTGGAGCTGAATGAGACTTGGGTGTTAGGGACATTTGTTTAATAATAGGGCCTTGACTTCCAAACTCATGGTAGAACCAATGGCACTAACCACTGATACACTGTATAAACAACAGCTCCAGGACCACACCTCAGTACAGAGAAAAGTCAAGCTCGGGTCAGGACCATAGCTGGTTTTCCTGGGTTAATTCATTTATTCAAACAAATATTGGCCTGTTATGAAAAAATAACCCAAACACCCCACTTAATCAAGTATGCATTGTATTGGTAGGGAAAAAGACAATTGTTTTCAGACTAGAATATCAGCAAAACAATGCTCATTTCAACTGTAATTTGCAATTCATGATTGAAGCCCATTAAATGTGAGTGTAGGGCTGATCTCACTTGAACACAAAAGAAGTAATTCCCTGTAATGTTTAGAGACATCATCTTCTTCTGAAGTAAAATGAAAAAAGTTCGCCTGCAGCCTGAAAACATTTCTTGCAATAAATGATACAACTTGGGAATCTGTTAAGTATTCTAAAGGTGCTGTGGCTTATCCATATTTAATTTTTCTACAGTTACTTTATTAACGGAATCCTCTGAGGCCAAAACATATTGGATGAACAATCCTAACTTTCCTTATTTGTAAATGTTTGCTAAATCATAGGAAAATTTGATACCACCACATCTCTGTTCTGTGTCTGAGGCTAAAAATACTGTCTCTGGTTTTTTTATTAGAAGAGACATTTCATATAACTGAAGAAAGATAATTGGGCCCTATAAATCAGGAGGAAAATGCTACAATGATTACAATCTGCCAGTTACCAAGTGGTACTTTCCAAATGCATCTGAATTATACTGAGGAATGCATGGGGGAAAAAAAGTTGCTCTATTAAATAATTTGCATTGGTTATATATACAACACACAGTGACATTAATTAATAGAATAATTGTGCTGATATATCTGTTAGTGATTAGCTTTTAGTACAATTCATCAGATTGCGCTAAAAATGCTGTAAGGAGAAGTAAGATGAAATTTTGACTCAGTAGCTCCCATAGGGCAGGAGAAAAGATCTGTGGCTGTGAGTGAACCTAATTTAATTTTCTGATTTTGATTCTACTTCTTTTGTTGCATGGATGAAAACAGCCACAAATTACAACTCAAAGAGAAGTCAAAATCTTTTTTAGAGTTTTGGCTAACATAATTGGTAAAAAAAAAAATCTCTTAAACTTGGGTAAACCAATTTGGCAATAACATTGTTATTCCCAAGTCAGAATCTGCTCTCACATCTCCCCTTTACTCCCTTTCCTGCCAGCTTTATTCACAAATGGTTATGAATGTCAGAAATTCCTGATGGGGGCTGAACCTCACCTTAGGATCAAGGTTCTCTGCTCCTCTGTCCCCACCACCCCCATCTCTGGGTTTATGTGTTGTCTCTAACTTCTACCCACACATTTACCCTGCTTCCCCATTCCTGACTGGTGGCTGGAATCCAACCCCTCACCTCACTCTAATTAAAAAACATAAACACCCACCTTAATTCAGATTACTATGCCACCCAGACCAACTTTATGGTGGTTTCTAGCTCTTTTCCCAGATCTGGCCAGTTCTGGGGATGATCCGTTGACTGCCCTGGCTTTCTAGCTGCTGGCTTGTCCCTCTTTGTGCCCTACCCAGCCCAACAGTCCCTCTTCCCATGTCATGTAAGGCTGGGAGCCATATGAGGAAGGCGCCTGGAGCCTCGGATACATCATCCCCATATGGTACTGGCCAAATGATCGTGGATAAACTGTACATTGTACATACACACGCATTTTGTTGTTGTTGCTGTTAAAAGTTGGAATGATGATAAAGTTAAAGACTTTTTTGTTTTGTATTCTAACCTATAATACTTTCTGGTTTCCTTCATGTGAAAATCTAGTAAAGGCTTGAGAAGATAAAGTGAGACTGTATCAAAAATATAACTGTCCACTTGGCTATTTTATTGATTTCCCCCCAATAAGAACATATAAATTTAAATGAAACTATTAAATTTCAACACTAGCTCTGTCATCCTTTTTCTCTTTTGATTGAGTTAATGAAATATACATGGTACGTAAAATCTTTTCAATGACTAGAAAACATGCTTAAAAATATTAAACATCAATTTCCTATGTAATTTCCATTAAGAATTGAAGAAAGATTGGCAGACAAATATAACAAAGACTTTTTAAGTTGCCTTTCACGAGCAATTAGAGAACATTAAAAAGTAATCTAACTTTTTCTTCTGTAAAATTTCAAATAGATGTCATGAGAGATCTTTCTGGAACACAGATACGTACATGAAAAAGGAACAACTGGAGAAGACCCAACTTATAGACTATGAAGAAAACTTGTGCTAGTACCAGTTTCTCTAAGGGAAGCAACTTGCTCAAAGTCACTCCACCGGTAGGGGCAGAGCTGGGATCTGGGAGCAGGACTGTTGGTTGGCACCCTGAGCCTTTTGCTCTGCACCTCCCAGGTGGCACCACCCACCAGGACTGCCCGGAAGGAGTTGTTGGATAAATGAACAAAGGGTTCCAGGCTGTACATCTAAAAAGGTCAGAACTTGAGAGTGCCTAAAATCAAAAGAGGAGCAAAGATGAGAAAAAGAGGTGTTTAGGGTTATTAATCAGCATCAAACTGAGAACACAGACCAAAGAGGGCAGGTTAGGAGCAATATTACAGTGGCGGAATGGAGCCAGAGGGGGGAGCAGAATCACAGATGATCTACCGAGCACGTCACGGGACAGAGAAGCAATGGATTCTGTCAGAAAGGCAACCTGATGTGTATGACCCGGCCTCAATGGTCACCCTTAATCTCATCCTGCCTTTACTTATAGACCCCAAATTCAATTCCAAAAGTAGCATTGCATATTTAATTTATGGATTTTATGGAAGGCTTCACGAGGAGGGTGGTAGAGCGTTTGTAGCTTAAAGAGCCAAAGTTTTCCTAAATTTCTGAAAATATCTGTGCTCTTTAAAAAAATTTCCTCTTCCCATCACAGCTTCCTTTGCCCTTGAGCATCTCCCTTAACACACCTCCTCCCTCACCCAAATCCTTTTCTAGTGATTCCTCCTTGCAGGCAGCTCTCTCCAATCCTCATCAGTATCCTACCTGCCAAACAAAAGCCTAGCAAAAGCCCTTAATTTAGCCTACGTGGAACCACCGCTGTCTCACAAGTGTGTGTGTTTATGTGTGTGGGTGGCTGCGAGTGTGTGTGTAAAAATGGGAGAGAGTGATGACCTTTGGGCTGTCTGCATTTCATCTCGTAATGGTAAGAAGGATAAAGAATTGATGGGAGAAACATTTAATTTTAGCAGTTAAAAGAAGCAAGGTGTCCAACTAGAGATTCTTGGCTATAATCCTGACAGAGATCATTCTTACACACATGATTCTGGGGAGATGTTAGCGATCAAACACTGAAGTATAGATCTTGGAGTCCTCTTGTAAAGGTGGTCCTTGAAACCAAGAGAGCAGGCGAGTGCCTTAAGAAGATTATAATAAAAGAGGAAGATTTATTCCAGCAGGCAGTAAGTATCTGTTGAATGCCAACAGAATGCACAGTTGTATACCAGTCAGACACTTAGAACATCTTGACAGAACTTCCTTTAGGTGAAGGCTAGAAAAATAACGATATCTTGCATCTCAACCATTATTTTATCTGGTCGTCACAGCAACCCAGATAGAAGATATTATTAGCCTCATTTTATAGATGAGGAGAATATTTTAAAAAATAGTGCCTTATTTAAAGTAATTTATCTAGATGATGAGATTTGGATCTGACATTAGAAAAGCTTTCTTTCAACTTTTTTAATAAACATGTATTTACCATATGCTATGTGCTCACCACTAGGCCAGTTGTTGGGGATACAGACACAAACACAACCTCTTGATGACACATCAAAAGTGATGTTGAAGTATGAGATGAGTTAACTGACATATGAAAGACAAAGAAGAAAGACTGGTAGAAACACAGAAGAGACAACATTTGGGGGGACCTTTTTACATGAGAGATTTTTTGCAAAGTCTACCTATTCTATAGCACTGAGAAAAACTAAGATTAAAGTCAGTTGAACTTGAAGAAGAGTTATTCAAAGTATGAGAATTGAGACTGTGAAAATCCTTGATGATGGGTGTTGAAGGTGTTTCCTCTTTGTTCCGAGTCCACCAGCAGTCGACTGGCTAACGTGCCCAGTGGTACACTGGGATGAAAAGGCTTCTTCAGACCAGAATGACAGCAGAAAAAATCCATGTCCAATCACTTCTCCCTTCATTATGCCAGCACTTTACAAAGATTTCCTCTCACATAAACTAGATCCAAATTCTGTTCTGCCCTGGTGTTTGAATTCTCCCCCCCAAATGTGATATTGTTGTAAGTGATAGAGCCAATCAAACTAGCACCAATAATTGTCTCCATGCAAGAGGTGAGTTTTGCATTCTGGAATCAATTGAATTTAGTTATTTACTCTTTTACCTAAAACTCACCTGTCGATACATTTTCCTAAACGAATACCTATTTTTGTATGAAGTATACTGGAATAAAAAAGGACACAGTGGAGAGTCTGTTTCATTTAAAATACAATACATTCAAAATACAATACATTCTTTTTTTTTTGGCTGTGCTGCACGGCTTGTGGGATTTTAGTTCCCCAACCACGGATCGAACCCGGGCCCTTGGCAGTGAGAGTGCGGGATGTTAACCACTGGGCCACCAGGGAATTCTCACAATACATTCTTAAATAGTAAGAATGTTAACATTTTGATCATAAATTCAATTGTGGAATAAAATTAATTCTGATGTTAGTTTACACAGTTTTCTTTTTCAGTTAACCAGAAAGGAAATATAATACAATTGCAATCTCACATAAAAGGTTTGGTAAGGGGCTTCCCTGGTGGCACAGTGGTTGAGAGTCCACCTGTCGATGCAGGGGACATAGATTCGTGCCCCAGCCCGGGAAGATCCCACATGCCGCATAGCGGCTGGGCCCGTGAGCCATGACTGCTGAGCCTGCGCGTCCGGAGCCTGTGCTCCGCAACGGGAGAGGCCACAGCAGTGAGAGGCCCGCGTACAGCAAAAAAAAAAAAAAAAAAAGGTTTGGTAAGACCACCTTCCACAGCTGTGCTTAACACATCTCCTGTATTTAAGTGATCAGTGAAAGGCCCGAGGGATTTTAGCAGCATATAAAATGCACGTATTTTGTGGCAGGAATAAATAACACTCGAAAATATAAATAAAGCACCTTCTCATCGATGTCAAAGAGGACAATGGTAGCTGGCAGCTACGGTCTTTTCCCAATGACTTGACTTAGAATACCACGCAAAACATGAAGGAATAACGTGTTAAATTAAATAGTATGAGCAATTTTGTGCTAGAAGTTCTACAAAGAAAGAGTTTTCAAGGGAAAATAGGTTAAAAGTGATTAACCTGTGGCCTCACGCTACTGTAGTTTAGGGCGCTTCAGTTTCTTTTCACAGGAACTATCTTTTGAGAACAGAAATGTGGCTTTAGAGACAGTAACCGGGATGACAAAGAGACCACTCCAACTTACTTTGTCTTAAAAGAACATTATTACTTTTTGAATAATGTTACTGTTGGCCTTACGTTCATTCTCAACAAAAGTTGAGCATTTTTGTTTAGCTCAAGCAAAAGAAAAAAGGAACTAAAGCTAGATTTTTCTCCCTATTTCATACATTTAGTCAAATTAGCTACATTGGTAGAAAATGTTTCTACAGAAAATACTAAGGCAGAAATCCATTTATATAAGCTTGTAGCTATCAAAAAATAAAACTACTATAAACCAGGATACATGGAATCTCAATATGTATAGTTTTATGAAACAACCATGTGACCAAAAATTATAGCGTCAGACTAAAGAGATGAAAGCTAACTCCTCCCCAAGCAAAAACCTACCAATCAACGAAACAAACACACATCATATATCTAAGGTTGATGAAATTCATCATGCTGACTCATTAGAGGAAACGTCTACACATTATTGTATCCCCAAACCCTTTTATCTACAATCCACCAGCCATTCAATACCCCCTCAAAGACAGCTGGCAAATACTCGGCATAGGGCTTCCCTGGTGGTGCAGTGGTTGAGAGTCCGCCTGCCGACGCAGGGGACGCGGGTTTGTGCCCCGGTCCGGGAAGATCCCACAGGCCGCGGAGCGGCTGGGCCCGTGAGCCATGGCCGCTGAGCCTGCGCGTCCGGAGCCTGTGCTCCGCAACGGGAGAGGCCACAACAGTGAGAGGCCCACACAAAAAATACTCGGTATAGGTTTGCATACTCACTACCCGCACAGTCGCTAAAGTAGACATTTTCAATTGATCACGCCCCTTTATTCACCTGAGTGGGGGGGGGAAGCAAAGATTCAGAATCTTGTGTAACATAGCCATACTACCAATCAACCCAAGTTAGAAAGTGGCATGAATTTCGTTTGCATCTATGGAAGACTACATCTCCTTCAACCACTGGTAGTAGACAAATATTTATGGAGTGCTCAAGAAACACCTATGCTTGGGAATACGTAGAAGAGGTTTACTTTAGTTACTTCCATCACAAAGATTAATTTCCACAAGGGGAAGGAAGCTAGAAAAGCATAAATGTACATAAATAAGTCACAATGACCGATAACTGAGAGTATGTGGAAGAAGGTGAGCTCAAGATGGTGCCAGAAGGAATGAAGAAGGGCAGTGATGTTTAGGAAACCCAGTTGGGGGTAAAACTACATTCTGGTTTGAAGAAAAACGGACGTGCTTTGGTAGATGGCAGCGTAACAATGGTGGCACTTCGACATCATTAAGCACTGACATTTGCAAGGTACTCTGTGTGGTATATTCCATCATAGTTCCAAAGTATCTTTTAGCCATTATTGCCCTGATATAGGCAGAATTACAGATATTTGTAGATAAATAAGTGCTTGAGATTAGTTCTATAACAAGTAACCTTTGGGAAAACAGAAAGTTTGCAGGTTTTCCTAAAGCCTCTCCTTTATAAGCAATATTTGACATTAATAAAATAACAAACCAAACTGTAAGTTGGCTTGCCAAGGGCCAAAGTTAAGAAGGAACCTGTACACTTTAAGGATCTCCTTGGAGGATAGTAAGGAAATTCTGAAAACTTAAAAACAAACTCCTATAATATAGATATTACAACCTCATGAAACTGAGAACATTTTCCAGAGAGAAATATGTAAGCGGAAGTGAACAATATTTCTGATAGTTTCTCTTAGGCCCGGGTAAGCGGTTGAATTTTAGGCACGCCATTTCCTTGCTGGTTTACGGATACTGACACAGAGGACAAACGGCATGGGATGGCAATAAGGAAACCCCTTCTTGAAGAAGAAGCATCTTGAGGAATTTGGCAGTAGATATTGCATACTATAGAAGTAAAAGAGAATCATACTCTTGAGGCATAAATTTTCTAATCACTAAACTACCCCCTCCTACTCACATGATATTTTATGGCTATAATGTGTTTTCATGGAGGGTGGCAATGTACAATGGGGAAATTAGGAATTTATTTTAGTTGAGCCTCTGTCTCCAGTAGGCTATACAATGCTTTATTAATGGAACATACTCTTATATGCTTCAAGGTTATCATTAGAATATAACCTGTAAAAGAGAAAATATAGGTCTTGGATATATTACAGAGCAACGCGAAATATAGTACTTCTAAAATGCTCAGACCGGGCCATAAACATCCATTCCACTCTCTTAACTCCTGTTAAGATGGAAGAGGTGAACCCCTCCTCACCTCAGGCAAAGTCTTCCGTTATGGACTTCCAGCCATGCCTTCACGCCTCCTCAGGGGCGTCATCCAATAGACTATTTCCTTTCTCTTTTGCATATTCAGTGTCGTGGCACTTTTATCTTTTTTCATTTTAACATGGTCATGTCTTTTCATTTTAAGACAAGCAACAAGCGTCTCCCTATACCCAAAACTTTACCACGATTTGGCACCACTGTATCCCCTTCACAAGCTAGTTTTTGAAAGAGTTGCCTACGCTTGTTCTCTTCCTAAACTCACTTATTTTTTTACACATCGGATTCCGGCTTCTGGTCTTCCTCTCTATGAAAACTGCTTTTCCCAAGAGCAAGAATTGTTGCTCACTTCAATGGACATTTTTCAGTCTTTATTTTGCCTGTAAGAGAAAATTTTGACTATCCCCTCTTTCTTCAAACGCATTCTTCTTTTGGCTTCTGTAAAGCAAACTCTCCTAGTTCCTCTCCTACATCTTCGGCTGTGTCTTCTTGGTCTCCTTTGAGCTCTCTGTCCCTTAAACATTGGTGTCACTCAACACTGAACCCTAGACTTCACTTCTCTCCTCACTCACTGCTTTCTATGGACCATCTCCTCCATCAATGATTCCAATCATCCTCTACAACCCAAGACCTTTAAATCTATTATTTCCTACCAGGCATGAACAGAATTGAGCTCCAGACCCAAATGTCCAATTATTTAGGGAACATTTCCACTTGGATGGCCCCCAGATGGTGAAATCTTCATGAATGAAAATGCAACTTGTTATTTCTCTCTCTCCTACAAACTTGCTTCTCATCCCATGTTTGCCATTTCAGAATTTTGTTTTCATCTTCAACCCATCCCTCTCTCTCACACACAATTCTTTACTATTAAGATGTGTACTTTATATTTCTTAAATATTTTTCAAAGATTTCCAAGTCTCTCTATCTCTCCTGTCACTAAGGTGTTGCAGCCCCTGCTGTCTCTTACTTGGAGTGCTGTGTCTGGCCTCCTTAATGGTCGCTCCAA
Organism: Aethalodelphis obliquidens; assembly: GCF_003676395.1. Classification (NCBI taxonomy): domain Eukaryota; kingdom Metazoa; phylum Chordata; class Mammalia; order Artiodactyla; family Delphinidae; genus Aethalodelphis; species Aethalodelphis obliquidens. The sequence goes on from NW_020837947.1 coordinate 5,250,297, forward strand.
CTATCCTAATCCCTTGTCAGCTCTATATTAAAAACTTTCCATTTTTCTTGAACTCATTTTGTATTTTCTCACACGATGAAACACAGGGTAGTTATTTCATTGACGTAGCATGCAAAAGTCATTTAACCTACTCAAAGTAATTTAGAAAACAACATATCTGAACATCAATGCTATTCTAATTTCTCTCTCTTTCTTTAAATTAATGTTTAGGTAAACTGTAAAATGCCTCTTCTAGCCCTTCTTCTCCTGGATTTCTTCTCCATTTTCCCATTTTGATTGGCAGGCATACCCTTTGTTTCTGTTTATCCATCAGTCCATCCATCTTTTCATGCATTCACCCATCCATCCATTCATCCATCCACCTCCAGCTCTGTCTCTAAATTATTTAAGTCTCCTAAGAAGCATGTATAAACACAGCAAGTAGGTGAGGACATCAAGGATAGGGATAGCAGCAAGCTACTTCTATCATGAGTCAGTCAAGATCAAAATTTGAGAGGACATATAATGATACTGATGTGAAAAAAGTTCCAGAGATACTTTCATGGTGGACCGAAAGCCCTGCTGATAGTGTTATATAAGTAACATCACTGCACATCATAAAAGTTTAGCAGGAAAATGCTTCTGAAGTCCCAATTTCATTTCTGAGACCATCTCTTCCCAGGAGACATCCTTTGCTGCCCTGGCTGGACTGTATGAGCAGGGATGCCTCAGCTGCATCCCCACAGGGAGGTGATCCTGCTGCTGCAGGCAGGGTTTCAGCTGGAAGAACAGATCAGGAGAGGCTAAGGGCTGGTGGAGACTTTTGGAGGCGAGGTGGAGGGGCCAGCTGTGCAGGGTTTAGGGCCTCTAGATGGGAGGAAAGCTCCTGAAGGGAAAACTTCATTAACTTGGTCTGTTCCCAAGTCTTACTGGACTGTTGTCCTGCTCTGGCACCTCCGGGCAATTGTCTGTCTCTTCCTACTGCCGGCTTTTCCTGACCAGGCTTCCTCATCTCTCTGGTCCCTGAGAAACAACTCATTTTCCTTACTGAACCTTTAGGAAACGCATAGCTTTCAAACATTTAAGTGTGTGCTTCCAGAAACAATGCAAGGGACCCAAAGCCTCTTTCCTTCTGCCCTTCTCATTCCTCTGCTCATTCCCTCATCTTTTCCACCTTGTTCCTTCCTGATTTTGTTCCGTTTTTCCTTCCACTCCTTTTGTCCCTCCTTCCTCTTTTGCTCCCGTTTTCCTTCCTTTCTTGCCACCTAGGGGGACAAGAGGTGGGCTTTCCTTGCACCCACAGGCTGTAGCCAAGAGCCACTACAGCAGAAGAATGCTCAGCTGGGGACCTGGGGCTCCTTGTCAGACAGCAGAGGAGTCCTGGAGCTGCAGCCCCAGCGGACAATCACACCCAGGGCAGGGAACATTCCTCTGCTATAAAAACGTGACTCTCGTCTTCTTCCCTTATGTTTCCTCCCAGTCATAAATTTTCTTGAAATGAACATAACCGCATCGGCCTATGCTTAGTCACCAACCTTGGGGCGTGCCCTTTTCACGGGTCTGTGATGTTTGTCGAATGCCGCCTCGATTAGTAGGGGTTGGCTGTGACAGCAGAGCTGGCATGAATGAGTCTGGGCAAGTAAGTGTCCTGCTTCAAGAAGTCTACAAAGTAGAAAGTTTATTTCATTTGATCCAAATAATCATCTATCCATTTCAATGTATACTGCAGAGGAAATGGCTGCATATGCAGTATTACATAATACCAACTTCATGCCAACCCCAACCGAGTGAAGCGAGGGTTTGCTCTCAGGCAGGACGGTGTGCTCAGCATCCTTAGGCTGGGCTATGGCCAGTCTTGCAGCCCGTGGTCTAGGGAGGCTCTTGCATGTATAAGGTCCTAGCTCAGAGAGGGAAAATAGGTTTTATCCTGCGGCCAACTTTGACAATTGTCAAATGATTCTGAAACGATCCCAGTTCATGGTAAGGGGCTATGGCTGATGAACGGTATCTGCCAAGGGTATGGGGGGGGACACGACAATGTGTTAGAGAACTAGGGGGGCATCTTGCCCCCCTTCTTGGTACAGGTAACTCTGAGCACGAACTGCGACAAGGGCAGAGAGCTTGTTTCACTTGTCGAATCGCAGAGACAAATTTCTCCCAGGTTCTCTTAAGGGCTTGAGTAAGTATGACTATGTCTATTTTTTCTCTGCTCTTTGCCCCCTTCTGTCAACACCCCAATCCTTGGGTTGATCTAGGAAGCACAGCAGAAGTAGGTGTGGGTAGTTTCAAGAAGGAAAGAGGATGCAGAAGTTAAAAGAAAAAACAATGATAAAGGAAGGCAATTGAGTCATGCAGTTGAAGCTGGTCCTGTGGAAGGGATGAAGTGAGTCAAGTATTACTAGTCTCTTCCAGCCAGACCTTCTGAAGACACACTTTACTGAGTTGAACAGTTTAAGTTGGACTGGATTCATGGTTGTCATGACTTGCAAAGCGCTAATAAATCTGTGTCGAACTGTGTCATCCGTGCAGGGGTACAAAGCATGCAAAAATGTAGTCATAACTGCAGTGTGACTCTCCTGCATTCTGTACGAGTGCAGACTGCCCACTGCTTTATGGAGAGTGTGGTCAGGAAACCCTGACCAGGATCAGGCAGGATGTTAATAAAATGACATGGTCTACGATTCCCTTTGTGCTACGAGCACATTCACTGGCATGGCTGTGAGTGGTTAATAGGACAGGACAAAAGTTAGTCGTTGAAGGAAAGGGATTTAAAAAGCAGCAAGAAGTAACTCTGGAGTATGGATAGAGCTGTGGGCAGGAAGAAAATCTGCCCCATGTATTCTGGTCTGCCACTGGCTGGCTCATGCTGTTGGTTTCCTCAAATCCTTGCCAATCCCTTTGCCAGCAGCCATGGGAGCAACCATAGCAGCCCTGTCTGGGGTCTCCGTCTTCTGGGCTGTGGGGAGGGTCTTGCCTTTGCCTGGGTCTTCTCAGCTGTGTGTGCACATTACAGAATATTTACCTCCACTCCCCCTTCCCCATCTTACCTACCACATTCCTGACTGCTTTTCAGACTTCTCTCATGGACTTCTTCTCCTGACAAAGGGATGCTCCATCTATCTCCTCTGATCTCCAAATACTACCTTTCAGAGCCTAAATCAAAGATTAGATACCCCAGGAAGCTTTTTCTGACAACTTAAAGATAAGATAAATTGATTTTTTTCGTTTTTTTTCAATCAGTGTTCTACACCTCATTAACAAATGAAGAATTAAAACAACATGACCATCTCTATAGATGCAGAAAAAGCTTTTGAGAAAATTCAATCCCTGTTTATGATAAAAACTCTCCAGAAAGTGGGTGTAGAGGAAACATACCTTAACATAATAAAGGCCATATATGACAAGCCCACAGCCAACATCATACTCAATGGTGAAAAGCTGAAAGCATTTCCTCTCAGATCAGGAACAAGACAAGGATGCCCACTCTCACCACCTTTATTCAACCTAGAATTGGAAGTCCTAACTGCAGCAATCAGAAAAAAACTAAATAAAAGGAATCTAAATTGGAAAAGAAAAACTGTCACTGTTTGAAGATGACACGATACTATATAGAGAAAATCATAATGAAACCACCAAAAAATTATTAGACCTAATAAGTGAATCTAGTAAAGTTTTAGGATACAAATATAATATACAGAAATCTGTTGTGTTTCCATACACTAACAACAAACTATTAGAAAGAGAAATTAAGAAAACAATCCCATTTGCAACTGCATCAAAAAGAATAAAATACCTACAAATGAATCTAACCAAAGAGGTAAAAGACTTCTACTCTGAAAACTATAAGATAGTGATGAAAGAAATTTAAGATGATACAAAAAATGGAAAGATAGACCGTGCTCATGTAGTAGAAGAATTAATATTGTTAAAATGACCATACTACCCAAGGCAATCTACAGATTCAATGCAATCCCTATGAAAATACCAACGGCATTTTTAACAGAACTAGAACAAGTAATTCTAAAATTTGTGTGGAAACACAGAAGACCCCAAACAGTCAAAACAATCTTGAGAAAGAAGAGCAAAGTTGGAGGTATTATGCCCTCTGGTTTCAAACTACACTATGAAGCTACAGTAATCAAAATAATGTGGTACTGGCACAAAAACACATAGATCAATGGAACACAATAGAGAGCCCAGAAATAAACCCATGTTTATGTGGTTAATTAGTCTACAACAAAGGAGGTAAGTATATAGAATGGTGAAAAGACAGCTTCTTCAATTAGTGGTTCAGGAAAACTGGACAGTTACAAGGAAAAAAAATCAAACTGAACTACTTTCTCACACTATATACAAAATAAGCTCAAAATTGATTAAGGGCTTAAATATAAGACCTGAATCCATAAAAACTCCTAGAAGAAACCATAGGCAGTATGCTGTTTGACATAGGTTTAAAAATATTTTTTTGGATCTGTCTCCTGAGGCAAGGGAAACAAAAGCAAAAATAAACAAATCAGACTACATTAAACAAAAAAGCTTTTGCACAGCAAAGAAAATTATCAACAAAACAAAAAGGCAGCTGAGTGGGAGGAGATATTTGTAAACAATATATCCAATAAGGGGTTAATATCCAAAATACATTACACAAAAAAGTATACAATTTAACATAAAAAAACCTGATTAAAAAATGGGCAGAAGACTTGAATAGTCATTTTTCCAAAGAAGACATATAGATGGCCAACAGACACATGAAAAGTGCTCAATCATCAGGGAAATGCAAATCAAAACCACAATGAGCCTCATACTTGTTAGAATGGTTATCATCAAAAAGAACAAATAAAAAGTATTGACAAAGATGTGGAGAAAAAGGAACACTTATGTACTGTTGGTGGGAATGTAAATTGGCGTATCTACTATGGAAAACAGTATGGAGGTTCCTCAAAAAATTAAAAATAGAACTGATCCAGCAATTTCACCTCTGGGTGTTTAACCAAAGAAAACAAAAACATTAACTCAAAAAGATATATGTATTTTAATGTTCATTGCAGCTTTATTTACAGTAGCCAAGATATGGAATCAACCTATCTGTCCATCAATAGTTCAATGGATAAAGAAGATGTGGTATATATATATACAGTGGAATATTACTCAGACATAAGAAAAAATGAAATCTTGGAGCTTGTGACAAAATGGTTGGATCTAGAGGGTATTACACTAAATTAAATAAGACAGAGAAGGACAAATACCATATGATTTCACGTACATGTGGAATCTAAAAAACAAAAACAGACAAAACAAAATGAAAACACAATCATAGATATAGAGAACAAATGGATGATTACAAGAGAGAAGTGGGTTGGGTGGGCGCGTAAAATAGGTGAAGGGGATTAAGAGGTAAAAACCTCCAGTTATAAAATAAATAAGCCATGGGGATGTAATATACAGCAAAAGGAATATGGTCAATAATATTATAATAACTTTATTACACGGGGACAGATAGTTCCTAGTCCTCCTGATGATCATTTCATTATGTATGCAAACGTCAAATCACTATGAAGTGCACCTGAAACTAACACAATATTGTACATCAACTCTACCTTTTTTTAAAAAGTCATGAAATTGATTAAAGGAAAAATTATGATATTTGACTATTAATAAGGTGTGGTGCTGAGGCTCTGGTAACTCAAGCCTAAAATCTGGAGCAAAGCCCAAAGATGATTCCTTGCTAGACCATAAAATGATGATTCTGGCAAGCAAACTGTGAGGTGCAATCCGAGTGCTCCAAGAAGCAGAAAAATCAGTGTTTAAAAAGGGTTTTGCAAACACTTTTAAATTGAGACATAAAACTTAGCACTTTTAGTGTGGTGAGATTTAATATTTTAATAAAAAAACAAATGAAGAGTCAGCTTTCTCAGAATTAGTAATCCCCTTCCCTCTTGTTTACATTCCAGGGAGAAAGCGAATTACCCATTTGAAAAACTTATTTCAGACAGTGTTTCGAGTATTTGAATAGATATTAAATTTCAAGGCAAGTAGAATGAAAAAAATAACTAGACACATTCCATGGCCTATATGATTTATTTTTAGCATGCTTAAATGGAGGCCACTTTCCTAGAGAATTATTCCAATCCATATTTATTCTAATTTAAAGAGATTAAAAAAATTTTTCAGTTGAAATTTTTATTTGGGGAAATTTTATAAAAATAATTATGCCCTTTTACTTTGGTTCCTTTATTTCTCCAGCATATCCAAACTTTTTAAATACATGATTGTGCTTTTTCCATAAAAAGGAAATCTTTGGTATAAAAATGGTTTACTAATCACACTATGTTTTCGTAGACTAGGTGTGCTATGGTAATCCTTTTGTCATAAACTGGCTGCGATCCTGAGTTTGAGTTAATTAGTTAATCCAGCAAGTGTGGAGCGTCCACTCTGCACCAGGCACTCTCCTGGGTCTACTTTCCGCACTTTCTCTCCTTTTTGCTTTTAAGACTGGTCTGCTTGAAGAAAATGCATCAACCACCAGCAGCATTGTCTATTCAATATGTTTCAGGCACAGATTAAAGTCATCATCTGGGCAGCTAATAGGCACATGAAAAGATGCTCAACATTGACAATTATTAGAGAAATGCAAATCAACACTACAATGAGGTACCACCTCACACCACTCAAAATGGCCATCATTAAAAAGTCTACAAATAACAAATTCTAGAGAGGGTGAGGAGAAAAGGGAACCCTCTAACACTGTTGGTGGGAATGTAAATTGGTGCAGCCACTACGGAAAACAGTATGGAGATTCCTTAAAAAACTAAAAATAGAGTTGCCATGTGATCCAGCAATCCCACTCTTGGGTATATATCCGAAAAAGAAAAAAACTCTAATTCGAAAAGATACATGTAAACCAATATTCATAGCAGCACTATTTACAATAGCCAAGACATGGAAGCAACCTAAGTGTCCATCAACAGATGAATGGATAAAGATGATGTGGTACATACATATAATGGAATATTAGTCAGCCATAAAAAAGAATGAAATATTGCCATTTGCAGCAACATGGATGGACCTAGAGATTATCATACTAAGTGAAGTAAGTCAGACAGAGAAAGACAAATATCATATATAACTTATATGTAGAATCTAAACTATGATATAAATGAACTTATTTACAAAACAGAAACAGACTCGCAGAGATAGAAAACAAAACTTATGGTTACGAAAGGGGAGAAGGGTTGGGGGAGGGACAAGTTAGGAGTTTGGGATTAGCAGATACATTACTATATATAAAGTAGATAAACAACAAGGTTCTCCTGTATAGCACAGGGAACTATATTCATATATATAATATGTATATTATATACATATAAATATATGTATGTAAACATATATATATATATATATATATATATATATATATAAAAAACTAAATTACTTGGCTGTACACAACATGGTAAATCAACTATACTTCAATAAAAACAATCACCCTCTGGGCTCAGATACTCAGCCTACACTTTGATTCCAAAAGTTCTCCTACTATCTCTCACTTGAAGAATTCATTGCTAGGAGCACTAGTCAAATTTTGAGGTGGACAAAGGCTTATGTCAGAACCATTAGTGGTAGCTTGAAAAAAATCATTTCCTTTTTAACTAATATCCACACTAGAAACAGTAAACAATTGCTTTTTCTCTATATATTTTTAAAATCGCTCCTTTTGGTTACATTTCTAAATTTTGTACTGATGCTTGTTTTGATCTTCATTGTATTTTTCCACAATCACAGCGTCTCCTTATGAATCTTAATGTTAATTAAAAAAAAAACATTAGTGTGCTATTTTTCTAAGCTGAAATTAGTTGCTCCAATTTGAATATATCTTATTAGCTTAGCCTTAATTATAAACTCTGGCAGGTTGTGTCATTCTGATGAGAGGAACCAAGATCTAGGTTAGTCCTTTCTGCAGGATGGGCGTTTCATCTCTCTGGCACTAGCTGGCTCACCCATCTTGGCCAGTCTTCTTGCAAAAGTACATGAGAGTCTGGGTGTAAAAGTCAATGTTTTTGAAGACCTGGGTGTTAAAGCATTGCAGTTTTGGTCACTATAAAGCTATTTCCTCTATCGCCAGCATAGCCCAGGGCACGTCCTATGACTATGGTGGGCTGACAGCCCAGCTTGCTCACGAGGGACATTATTAGTAATGGCTCACAGTCCTCTTGTTAGCCTCACTTTATGAATATTTGGTGCATCTTCAAGTTCTAACTCATCAGAACAGCAGGAAGTCATGGGTTTTTCGGTATGCCACAAGCAAATTAGCCTGAAATCTTATATGGTTTATCATAATTTTTAATCCAATTCGCTATTTAAAGTGAAGTCAGTGTAAAGGATAGAAACTCCCCTCCCCAAGCTTCTTCTGACGGTCTTCTCCTTCTCTTTCCTTCTTCCAAAATTAAGTCCTACAACCCTTTATTTACACTTCCTTACAGGATTGACTTTTTCTTTGTTCTTTGCAGTTGGAGTGATCTACCTTCCTCACCAGACTGTAAGCTTCCTGAGAGCAGGGACTCTGTTTCATTCCTCCTGGAATTTCTCCTTGGCCCATGTCATGCCCAGAATGCTGTCTGCAGTGGGCACTCAGCAACTGCCTTCTCAATAGAATTCATTTTTATGCTTAATATTTTAATTTATTCTTAATAATCATTTATTTTACTTCTATTTTTTTATGTATGATATGCACGTACCATACCTACTAAATTTTTTAGTAAAAGTTAATTGGTAGTTATTTAAGGCAAGAGGGATATACATTAAGTCAAATTATCCTACTAATATTACAGTCTCATTTATTTTTCCTTTTTGAGCTCAATAATTGGTAACTTTATCTATGGCATACTGATATTACTTCAACTCTACCTGATTTTTCAAAAGTAACATTTAAGATGTGATTATCAATTCTCTGAATTACTTATGATGCATGCAGTCTGGACCTAGTCATTTACAAATGCTAACATTTATAAGTGTTTCCTTATTTATCTGATGTCGATATGTGTTTTTGCAAAGCCCACATTCTTAGTGGTTCAAGTTTCTTAATTTTCTTTCCAGGACAGACTGGACAAATGCCTCAGCAATTTTAGGATTGCTGTCAATTCTACCCCTTCTTCATTATTTTCAGGGCAAAACTTTTGTTCACACATTCTTCTTATTGACACAGAGTCCATCTCCTGCACCCTGGCAGCACACTCAGTCATGTGGCTGGTGGTGTCCATCTCTAAGCCTAAATTTGCCTTTCTCAAAAACGGGGTAATAATGAACTTTACTTCTGAGGGATGATGTGAGGATTAAATCAAATAATCCAGATAAGCCCTTAGGATGGTATCTGGCATTTGGTAAGGACTCAGTACATTTTAACTATTATTATGATGATTGAGATAGAAATGACCAAAGAAGAGTGGATTTGGGGAGAGAAATAAAGAGTTGTGTGTTGAAGGTTACTTTTGTGTCCCCTATTTAGATGTCCAAATGAGCGTAATGAGTGGATGGGTGTTCATACAAACTGGAAGGGTGGTTAGGGCTGAACATTTATGTAAATCTTTTGTTTATTATTTATTTAGTCGTAGCTCGTGCGGCATACAGGATTTTAGTTTCCCGACCAGGGATTGAACCCATGCCCCCTGCAGTGGAAGCAAGGAGTCTTAACCATTGGACCGCCAGGGAAGTTCCTGAACATATAAATCTTGGATTCAGTCATCTGTATGTAAAATGATTTAAAACCATGTAATAGAACAGGGTTTCTCAACAGAACAGGAACTATTGATATTTTATGCCAATAAGTCTCTGTTGTGGAGGGCTGTCCGGTGCCTTGTAGGATGTTTACAGCAGCTTCCCTACCCTTGACACACCAGATGCCTGCAGCATTTCCCCCAGTTGTGACAAAAGTGTCTCCAGACATTGCCAAGTGACCCCGGAAAGCATAGTTGTTTCAAGAGTACAGCTGGAAAAGAGATGGCCTGAGTCCTGAGCGCTCTGGCCTGCACAGGCACGAGGAGCCAGCACAGAGCATGGGGGAGGGACCAATGAGCGGGGAGGGACATTGGGAGCCTCCAGCCCTGGAATCCACGAAGGCTGCATCAAGGTGGGTGGACCTGTTAGTCGCTGAGCATTTGAGTGAGATGAGGACAGGAAATGACTTTTTGGCAAGATGGAGGCTCTCAGGGACTGGACAAGATATATCTTAATGTGGCAAAGGAGATAAAGAGTCATTGAGTGGGCTGTGGAGGGAGTGGAGTCAGGTGTTGAGGAAGTGGATACAGAAAGCGTGGACAAGACGATGGAGGAGTTTTGTTGAAGAGAAAAACAGAAATGGTGTGAAAGACTTAAAAGAATATGGGGTAACAAGGAGTTTTTAAAACATGACAAATGCAGTAGAAAGTGGAATCACAGAAATAAAATTCTCGGGTAGATGAGAGACCATGGATTGCAGTACAACCTGAGGGGCTGGCTTTAGATAACTGTACAGAGAGTACTGGGTCTGCCGTAAGAGGAAGGAAAGCAAGATAGATGGCTACTGGTGTAGGTAAGTTGATATACAGTATACTTTTTTTGGTGGGAGGGTGTGATAGTTCTCCTGAAGCTTCTGTTTTCTTAGGAAAATAAGAAGCTAATTGATTAGCAGAGAATGAGGAATGAAACAGTACCTAAGAGAGTGCAAATACGAATTCCCCAGGGATATGTAGAAAGCTTGCTGCCTAGTTGAGCTGGTAATGGCATTGTCATGGAATTGGTGTAGTTCTGATTTATGACTGGGCTCCTCCCTGAATCCAGGCCTCCTTGTACTGACTCTGATATCCACAAAGATCGGCCCATGCCCTCCCACTCCTGTTTCCTACTTTTTTAGGGCTGCCTCCTGCTGTGGGTGGGTGCACTTCCTGAGTCTGAGCTGCCATTTGGGGCTGGGAGTTTGTTTACCCTTTCCGGCATTATACCTAGAACCATAGGGCTGCACCCCTATAACTTCTGCAGGGAGGGTTAGACCTCACTCAGTGACCCTACCCTCCACCACTAAGCCCTGTGGCTGTCCCTTCACACTTGTGCCCTGAGTCCAGTCCTTTTAGGGCTCAAGTAAGTTTTGAATGAAATTGTGAAGATTCGTTTGCACAGTCGTGTTAGTGGAATGCTAGTGGGTATTTCAAAGCTCCTCGTGGGAAACTAAATTCTGTACTTGCAGCAAATAGAAATGATCATTGTTTTTATATGGATTGTTGAAGGATTTAATTAAATGAGGAAAGTTGAAAGCAAGTAGATTGAGTATTGTAAAGTTGCAGTGCTGGTTAATAACAGCAGAACGTTAAACAATAGGTGGTTTTGTTCTTGGAAGATGGTGTCCTGAGTAAAATTGATTAAAATAAATTGGACTGCAGATGATGCCAGTCCTGAGTCTCACATTATTATAAAGTATCACTGTGTGTGTGTGCATGTGTGCACATGTGTGAGTGTGTATGTGTGTGTGCACATGTGCTGGGGAGAGTGGAGGGTGGGTAAATGGTGTTTGTGGAGGAATCTCTGAAGCAGTCAGACTCAACTTTGATTTTCTTAAACCACTAAGCTCTAATTTGCATTTTAGATTTCTTTTTATATCAATACTTCTCAGCTAGCTCAGCTCTACATTAATTATAGCATTCCCAAGCACTTATTAATATTTCCCTAAAAATCTTGCCTGAGTTTTTGTTCCTCTTCATTTTCTTCCCCTTTTTTCTTGAAGGCAGTCTCGTGAATCTGATAGTCACATGGTTCTCTGCTGCCCCATCCTCCATCAGGTTTTGGTCTAAGGTCTTCTACATCAGTTTCCTTGATAATATGAAGTCCCTCAGTTTCCAGCTCTCTCTGCCCTGTATTCTCTCATCCATTGGTGAAGAGATACCCTTCTGCTGCTCCCAAAGTTGAGTTCCATGTTGTCTGCAGTGGTCTGTTCCTTTAGTGCAAATGGTAAGAAAACTGGCTCCTTGCCCTTTTTATAAGAGTCAGCTCTGTCTTACCCAGTTAAATCTTTGCGTCTGCAGGGTTCCCTCAATGAGCATTTTCTCTTCATTTCTTTGTTTTCCTTGGGTGATCTCATTAAACCAACATGGCCATGCAGGTGGCTACCTTTCCAGCCCAGACCTCTCATAAATATCCCTAAGACACGAATTCTACTTGCTTAATGGCTGTTTCCACGTTGATGTCCCATAAACATCATCCACGCAATATACCTACAACTGAAATCATCCGATTTCCCTTAAACATTCTCTTTCTGAATTCAGCTCTAGGTTAATGTCATTGAAATCTACCTAGCAAAGGAAATCGAATCTACTGAAATAGACTCCAGAAGAGACAGAAAACAGACTCATAACAATGAATAAAGTTATTAAAGCTATTAATAAATGACCTTTAAAACTATGCCATACCCAGGTGGCTTTAGAAGTTAATTCAACTTTCCATGGAACTGTTACTTCCCTACTTCATCCTATTTAAACTTTATTAAAAGAAAGAAGCCTCTGCAACCCTTTTGTTAAATGATGATAGCATTCCACTGATATCAAAACTTGATAGAGGTTGGTTGTTTGGCCTGAGGCGACCCAACACTGGAGCCTACCCGGGCTCATTGGTGGGTCTGGTGGCAGACTCTGGGAGGGCTCACGCTGGGGTGTGTTTCCCAGAACTTCTGCTGCCAGTGTCCTTGTGCTCATGGTGAGACAGAGACACCCCCCGCCTCTGCAGGAGATCCCCCAACACTAGCAGCCTCATCCACCAGAGGGCAGACAGCAGAGGCAAGAAGAACTACAATCCTGCAGCCTGTGGAACAAAAACCACATTCACAGAAAGACAGACAAGATGAAAAGGCAGAGGGCTATGTACCAGATGAAGGAACAAGATAACACCACAGAAAAACAACTAAATGAAGTGGAGATAGGCAACCTTCCAGAAAAAGAATTCAGAATAATGATAGTGAAGATGATCCAGGACCTCGGAAAAAGAATGGAGGCAAAGAACGAGAAGGTGCAAGAAATGTTTAACAAAGATCTAGAAGAATTAAAGAACAAACAAACAGAGATGAACAATACAATAATTGAAATGAAAAATACACTAGAAGGAATCAATAGCAGAATAACTAAGGCAGAAGAACAGATAAGTGACCTGGAAGACAGAATGGTGGAATTCACTGCCGGGGAACAAAATAAAGAAAGAAGAATGAAAAGAAATGAAGACAGCCTAAGATACCACTGGGACAACATTAAATGCAACAATGTTCGCATTATAGGGGTCACAGAAGGACAAGAGAGAGAGAAAGCACCCAAGAAAATATTTGAAGAGATTAGAGTCAAAAACGTCCCTAATATGGGAAAGGAACTAGCCATCCAAGTCCAGGAAGAGCAGAGAGTCCCATACAGGATAAACCCAAGGAGAAACACACCGAGACACATAGAAATCAAATTGGCAAAAATTAAAGACAAAGAAAAATTACTGAAAGCAGCAAGGGAAAAACAACAAATTACATACAAGGGAACCCCTATAAGGTTAACAGCTGATTTCTCAGCAGAAACTCTACAAGCCAGAAGGGAGTGGCATTATATACTTAAAGTGATGAAAGGGAAGAAACTACAGCCAAGATTACTCTACCCGGTAAGGATCTCATTCAGATTCGATGGAGAAATCAAAAGCTTTACAGACAAGCAAAAGCTAAGAGACTTCAGCACCACCAAACCAGCTCTACAACAAATGGTAAAGGAACTTCTCTAAGTGGGAAACACAAGAGAAGAAAAGGACCTACAAAAACAAACCCAAAACAATTAAGAAAATGGTCACAGGAAGATACTTATCGATAATTACCTTAAATGTGAATGGGTTAAATGCTCCAACCAAAAGACACAGGCTTGCTGAATGGATACAAAAACAAGACCCATATATATGCCGTCTACAAGAGACCCACTTCAGACCTAGGGACACATAAAGACTGAAAGTGAGGGGATGGAAAAAGATAGTCCATGCAAAGGGAAATCAGAAGAAAGCTGGAGTAGCAATACTCATATCAGATAAAATAGACTTTAAAATAAAGAATGTTACAAGAGACAAGGCAGGACACTACATAATGATCAAAGAATCAATCAATCCAAGAGGAAGGTATAACAATTATAAATATATATGCACCCAACATAGGAGCACCTCAATACATAAGGCAACTGCTAACAGCTGTAAAAGAGGAAATCGACAGTAACAAAATAATATTGGGGGACTTTAACACCTCACTTACACCAATGGACAGATCATGCAAAATGAAAATAAATAAAGAAACAGAAGCTTTAAATGACACAATAGACCAGATAGATTTAATTGATATTTATACGACATTCCATCCAAAAACAGCAGATTACATTTTCTTCTCAAGTGCCCATGGAACATTCTCCAGGATAGATCACATCTTGGGTCACAAATCAAGCCTCAGTAAATTTAAGAAAATTGAAATCATATCTAACATCTTTTCTGACCTCAATGCTATGAGATTAGAAATGAATTACAGGGAAAAAACACAAACAAATGGAAGCTAAACAATACGCTACTAAATAACCAAGAGATCACTGAAGAAATCAAAGAGGAAATCAAAAAATACCTAGAGACAAATGACAATGAAAACACAATGATCCAAAACCTATGGGATGCAGCAAAAGCAGTTCTAAGAGGGAAGTTTATAGCTATACAAGCCTACCTCAAGAAACAAGAAAAATCTCAAATAAAAAATTTAACCTTACACGTAAAGGAACTAGAGAAAGAAGAACAAACAAAACCCAAAGTTAGCAGAAGGAAAGAAATCATAAAGATCAGAGCAGAAATAAATGAAATAGAAACAAAGAAAACAATAGGAAAGATCAATAAAACTAAGAGCTGGTTCTTTGAGAAGATAAACAAAATTGATAAACCATTAGCCAGACTAATCAAGAAAAAGAGGGAGAGGACTCATATCAATAAAATTAAGAATGAAAAAGAAGAAATTACAGCAGACACCACAGAAATACAAAGCATCCTAAGAGACTACTACAAGCAACTCTATGCCAATAAAGTGGACAACCTGGAAGAAATGGACAGATTCTTAGAAAGGTATACCTTCGAAGACTGAACAAGGAAGAAACAGAAAATATGAACAGACCAATCACAAGTAATGAAATTGAAACTGTGAGTAAAAATCTTCTAGGGCTTCCCTGGTGGCACAGTGGTTGAGAGTCCACCTGCTGATGCAGGGGACATGGGTTCGTGCCCTGGTCCGGGAAGATCCCACATGCCACAGAGCAGCTGGGCCTGTGAGCCATGGCTGCTGGGCGTGTGCGTCCGGAGCCTGTGCTCTGCAGTTGGAGAGGCCACAACAGTGAGATGCCCACGTACTGCAAAAAAAAAAAAAAAAATCTTCCAACAAACAAAAGTCAAGGACCAGATGGCTTCACAGGTGAATTCTATTTAGAGAAGAGCTAACACCCATCCTTCTCAAACTCTTCCAAAAAGTTGTGGAGGAAGGGACACTCCCAAATTCCTCATTCTATGAGGCCACCATCACCCTGATACCAAAACCAGACAAAGATACTACAAAAAAAGAAAATTACAGACCAATATCACTGATGAATATAGATGCAAAAATCCTCAACAAAATACTAGCAAACAGAATCCAACAACACATTAAAAGGCTCATACAGCATGATCAAGTGGGGTTTATCCCAGGAATGCAAGGATTCTTCAATATATGTAAATCAATCAATGTGATACACCATATTAACAAGTTGAAGAATAAAAACTGTTAATAAGAATAAAAAAATGATCATCTCAATAGATGCAGAAAAAGCTTTTGACAAAATTCAACACCATTTATGATAAAAACTCACCAGAAAGTGGGCATAGAGGGAAACTTCTCAACATAATAAACATATATAATAAATATAATAATAAATAAATATAATAATAAACATAATAAATAAATATACGACAAACCCACAGCAAACATTATTCTCAATGGTGAAAAACTGAAAGCATTTCCTCTAAGATCAGGAACAAGACAAGGATGTCCACTCTCACCACTATTATTCAACGTAGTTTTGGAACTCCTAGCCACGGCAATCAGAGAAGAAAAAGAAATAAAAGGAATACAAATTGGAAAAGAAGAAGTAAAACTGTCACTGTTTGCAGATGACATGATACTATACATAGAGAATCCTAAAAATGCCTCCAGAAAACTACTAGAGCTAATCAATGAGTTTGGTAAAGTTGCAGGATACAAAATTAATGCACAGAAATCTCTTGCATTCCTATATATTAATGATGAACAATCTGAAAGAGAAATTAAGGAAACACTCCCATTTACCAGTGCAACAAAAATAATAAAATACCTAGGAATAAACCTACCTAGGGAGACAAAAGACTTGTATGCAGAAAACTATAAGACACTGATGAAAGAAATTAAAGATGATACCAACAGATGGAGAAATAAACCATGTTCTTGAATTGGAAGAATGAATATTGTCAAAATGACTATACTACCCAAAGCAATCTACAGATTCAATGCAATCCCTATCAAATTAACAATGGCATTTTTTATGGAACTAGAACAAAAAATCTTAAAATTTGTATGGAGACACAAATGACCCCGAATAGCCAAAGCAATCTTGAGGGAAAAAAAGGGAGCTGGAGGAATCAGACTCCCTGACTTCAGACTATACTACAAAGCTACACTAATCAAGACAATATGGTACTGGCACAAAAACAGAAACATAGATCAATGGAACAAGATAGAAAGCCCAGAGATAAACCCACGCACCTATGATCAACTAATCTATGACAAAGGAGTCAAGGATATACAATGGAGAAAAGACAGTCTCTTCAATAAGTGGTGCTGGGAAAACTGGCCAGCTACATGTAAAAGAATGAAATTAGAACACTCCCTAACACCATACACAAAAATAAACTCAAAATGGATTAGAGACCTAAATGTAAGACCGGACACTATAAAACTCTTAGAGAAAAACATAGGAAGAACACTCTTTGACATAAATCACAGCAATATCTTTTTTGATCCACCTCTTAGAGTAACGGAAATAAAAACAAAAATAAACAAATGGGACCTAATGAAACTTAAAAGCTTTAGCACAGCAAAGGAAACCATAAACAAGATGAAAAGACAACCCTCAGAATGGGAGAAAAAGTTTGCAAACGAATCAAGTGACAAAGGATTAATCTCCAAACTATATAAACAGCTCATGCAGCTCAATATTAAATAAATAAACAACCCCATCCAAAAATAGGCAGAAGACCTAAATAGACATTTCTCCAAAGAAGACATACAGATGGCCAAGAAGCACATGAAAAGCTCCTCAGCATCACTAATCATTAGAGAAATGCAAATCAAAACTACAATGAGGTATCACCTCACACCAGTTAGAATGGGCATCACCAGAAAATCTACAAACAACAAATGCTGGAGAGGGTGTGGAGAAATGGGAACTGTCTTGCACTGTTGGTGGGAATGTAAATTGATACAGCCACTATGGAGAAGAGTATGGAGGTTCCTTATAAAACTAAAAGTAGAGTTACCATATGATCCAGCAATCCCACTACTGGGCATATACCCAGAGAAAACCGTAATTCAAAGAGACACATGCACCCCAATGTTCATTGCAGCACTATTTACAATAGCCAGGTCATGGAAGCAAACTAGATGCCCATTGACAGACGAATGGATAAAGATGTGGTTCATATATATAATGGAATATTACTCAGCCATAAAAAAGAATGAAATTGAGTCATTTGTTGAGACGTGAATGGATCTAGAGACTGTCATAAAGAGTGAAGTCAGAAAGAGAAAACCAAATATTGTATATTAACGCATATATGTGGAACCTAGAAAAATGTTACAGATGAACCGGTTTGCAGGGCAGAAATAGAGACACAGAGGTAGAGAACAAACGTATGGACACCAAGGGGGAAAAGCGGGGGGGTGGGGTGGGGAGAGGGGCAGGGGTTGGTGGTGGTGGGATGAATTGGGTGATTGGGATTGACATGTATACACTGATGTATGTAAAATTGATGACTAATAAGAACCTTCTGTATAAAAATATTAAATTAAATTAAAAAAAAACCTTGATAGAAATGGCTCTAAATTAGATAATTATTCAAAATATTACAAAATCTTAAAGTAATTATTAAAGAGATATAGCAGTTCACTGAAAGAAAAATACACCTCAGCTAAGTGGTATTTATTTCCTGAATGTATGGGTGGAACAATAAGAAAATTATAAATGGGTCTAATTAATTTATAGTAGTATATTAAAAGGTAAAGGAGGGAAATAATATAAATTATATAGGAGATACCAAACGAGGAATTTTGAAAACATCAACATCCACGTCTGATGTTAAAAACTGTTGGTTAGGTAAGAATTGACAGTTTCTTAAGCCAGCATTCAGTTTAAAGATAAAACACTAAACATATTCCTGTTAAGAATCTGAAACAAGACAAGGATGCTGACCATTGCTACAACTGTTTAAAACTGTTATTGAAATAGTAGCCAATGATGTTAAATGAGAGAAATAAGTAAAAAGTATAAATACTTGACGGAAGAGTTATTGCTACCATTTGCAAATTTTATGATTAATAACCAGAAAATACAAAGCAAATCACCCCAAAACTATTATAAATAAGATAATTCTATCAGACTACAAATATACATACAGCAAGTGTACTATGTATAAATAATTATCAATGAGAAAATACAGTAAAAGAAATGGAAGAAAGCAAACAAATGAAACAGAACAAAACAGAACAAAACAAGCAAACAAAATAAGAGAAAACACCTATGAATGACTTAAGTGAGAACTTAAATATTATATAAAGAAAACTTTAAAACTCTGCTGAAGGACTGAAAAGGAAGGCTTGATGATATAATACCCTAAGTCTAACAATTTTACTTGAAATGTCTTATAAATTTAATGTGACTTTTTCTGGACAACCAGAAAATCTATTTTTCTTATGAGAGGGAAAAAATAAGGAAAAATAAACGTGAGAATAGCCTAGCAAATTCTGGAAAGAAGGTTAGTAACTAGGGACTAGCCTTATATAATATTAAAACTTGGCCGTCCAATATGGTAGCCAGTAGCCACAAGGGATTTTTTGAAATATAAATTAATTAAAATGCAAAAAATAAAAATTCCACTCCCAGTCACACAAGCCACATTTCAAGGACTCAGTGTGGTGAGTTGCTACTGTACTGGACAGAGCAAAGAGAGGATCATGCTCTATTAAACATATTACTAAGCTTTAATAATGAAAACAGTTTAGTACTCAAGAGGTAACAGTTAAGAAAAGAATTGAGCCCAAAACTAGATCCAAATAAGGTGGGAATTTATAGATTGTGATAAAGGCTGTGTTTCAAAGGTGAAGAAAAGAGAGGCTATTTTTTATATGATGTTGGGTCAATTGACTTACCATTTGAAAAAACACACAGCTGGGTCTTAATCTCTTTGTTTACATCCACATACATTCCAGGTAGAACAAAGATTTAAATGTAAAAACAAAACTAAGCAAACCCCCTTAATGTTCTAGAAGAAAGGACGAGTGAATTTATCTGTAAATTTGAAGTGTGGATATTTGCAATGCATATAACTGACAAAGGGCTAATTTCCTTAATTTACAAAAAGCTCATACCTATCAATAAGAGACAACCAAAACAATTTTAAAAAATGAGCAAAGAGTGTAAATAGCGACTCTATAAGAAAATAAATACACGTGGCCAGTAATCATATGAAGAGATACTCAACCCCACTCACCACAAAAGAAATACCCCCAAATATTGATATTTTAGTGTATATTCCTAAACAAGAACATTCTCCTACATAACCACAATAACGCACTGAAATCAGGAAACTACCTTGAAACATTAATACCATCTAATCCTCCACTCCATTTAAATGTTTCCAGTTGTCCCAATGACATTCCTTATAACAAATGATCCAATGCAGAATCACATGTTGTATTTAATTTTGATGTCTCCTTATTCTCCTTCAGCCTGGAACAGTTCTTCGGTTTTCCCTGACGTTCATGACCTTGACATTTATAAAGATTACAGACGAGCTACTTTGTAAAATGTTCCTCAATTTGGGTTTGTCTAATATTTCCTAATGATTAGATGCAGACTTCACATTTTGGCCAGGCTACCACACTGCCTTCTATCAGGTGGCATATGACTTTGATTTGTCCCCTTAGGGTCATGTTAACTTTGACTAAGGTAGTGCCTGCCAAGCATCTCCATGGTAAAGTTCTTCTTCTTCTCTTTGGTGGTATTTTGTGGGGAGATTCTTGAGATTATGTAAAATACAGATCCTTGTCAAACTTTTATTCACGTATTTATGTATATTAGCATAAATTCATTAATTCCTATTCTTTCCCATTGGGCTATACTTCATTTTAATACCATTATTTATTTTGATGCTCTATTTGTTCCTAGGTTGGCAAGTGAGGGCCCTTTCAAGCAGGCATCTGGGTCCCTTGCACATGTTCCGTTTTTCCTTAAGCCCCTTTTTCTGTTTCTTTCTCCCTCCTTCCCTCTCTCTGTTCCTGCCTCCTTCCTTCTCTCTCTCTCTCTTTATTGCCCATCTTGTACTTTCCCTGCCTTAGTCCTGGAATCAGCCGTTACTCCAGCCATTACTCTAAGGAGCATTGCTTCCTTTTTGGGGAAAACGGTATTTAAAATCCAAAATCTACGAACTAGTTGTGCTCACTGCTTTTGTGGTGCCACTACTCCCAGGCCTCTCGGTGGCCAGTGCTATAGGCACACACACACATCGCTACAACCACATTTATTTCTATATCTATCTTTATGTATATTGAAAAATCTGAGTTCACACCAATATCTCTAAATCTAATCCAACAGCACAGAGTACATTCTAATTGTCTATCTTTCCATTTTTTTTACCTTCCTCTGCTCCCACTGCCCTTTTTTTTTTTTTTTTTTTTTCAGTACGCAGGCCTCTCACTGCTGTGGCCTCTCCCGTTGCGGAGCACAGGCTCCAGACGCGCAGGCTCAGCGGCCATGGCTCACGGGCCCAGCCGCTCCGTGGCATGTGGGATCTTCCCGGACCGGGGCACGAACCCGTGTCCCCTGCATCGGCAGGCGGACTCTCAACCACTGTGCCACCAGGGAAGCCCTGACCTTTTTGTATTTACCTATTTGCTCCACCCCTGCATGTAACCAGTCTCCACTGCCACCCTTGCCCTGCACCCCACTACTCCTTTGGCACAATACCCTTCTTGTCACTCTGTGTTCCAATCCCCTTTGCAGGGCCATTGGCATTGTTTCCCACCATGTGGGTGTCTTTCCCACTCTTCTCAGGCTCCGACACCTCTCTCTGGACCATGGCGCTTGGATGGAATCATTGGAAGAGGAAATACTCTCTCGTCCTGCAGCTCCTGTTTGCTTATTTCCCTATTTCCCAACCAAACTTGAGAGGACTGCAAAGCCAAGAGGCTCAGCCATTTCAACTGCTCATACATAGTAACTGTTTCCTGGGGGAAGGAACTAGGAAGCCACCTTTTATTGTAATCGATAGCCATATTAAGTAAAATGTTTTCATGAGTTATTCTATTACGTGCAACTGATTTAAATACTGAAAATCACGGCAAATTTGTTCTTGTCCAAAGACTTTTCTTTTAAGTTCCATTATATAGACATAATGCCTAGATTTAAGTTATGAAAATAATCAATCAAATATGGTAAAAGTGTAAATTCTCATGAATAAAAGTTACCTGTGAATGTAAGCCTTACATGTCTGTGTTACTGGTGGATAGGATAAGGAAAAACATTTTGATCATCGTGCTAAGTTTTAAAACAATTGACCTTAGGTGTCTGTTCATCTAATCTATAAAATGGACTCTACTATGTGGAAAATATTACTGAAACCAAGCATTAATGTTTTCATTAAACCAACGATAGAAGAGTACACACGGGGTTATGAAATGTTCCTGCAAAAGGCGAGGTGGTTGGACAATTCGCACATAAGCATTTAAGAATCACCACGTTGCCTGGAGAAGAATTTCTACCTCTGTCACAAAAAGGTCAGCTTTAAGTGTTGCTGTCATAATGACACTGTTAACAGCCAAAGGGATTTTTTTAAAGAGAGAAAGGTCTGCGATTAGAACCTATCATGCAAGCCTAAGAGAAAAAACTTAGTATCATCAAATAAGGCTCCAATGAAGTAATAAAGACTTTTATTAAGTCAGTGTTACTTGAAGGAAGACATTGTTACATCGTAAGCAGCTTGAGGGCTGTTTACAGTCTGATTAAATAAGGCATAGAACTGCCCAGGGTCAGAAGAGGTGACAGGGTTAGCATTTGGACTCCTGAAATGAAACACCTTCTTTTTCCCCCAGACATGGTTCACTGACTTAAACAGCCTGCCGTTTCTTATTTAATATGTTTTACATTTGGCGTTATTCTAAGGAGGAAATTCTTTTTTTAAAAATTCAGGGTTGTGACCCTCAGTATAACAAACTGGGTGCACCATGAACTGATATTGTCTTATACTCAGCATAAGTAAAGGCAACAGATACATTATTTCACTGAGAATCTACTCTTGAATCCAGTCATTTAATGGCTACTTTAATATACACTAAGCAGTTTAATACCCTCAACATACCTCTGCAGTAGATTTCATCCACGTGTTGCAGACAGGGAAACTAATGCTTGGAGTTTACTGCCCTCAGCCTTCAGAAATGGATTCACTCAACTGGGGGCCAGACCTTCCAAGGCCATGTCTAGGGCTCTGGTGGTCTCTCCTTTATTCTTGGTGGAGATATTTTTAATGAAGACTCTCCAGTGGATATTTTCCGTCCTCATGTTCAATAGTTATTGTAGACCACTGAGTACTTGGCATTAGATTACATTCTAGAATGATATTGTGCGTTATGGAATGAATAGGACTTTGGTATAAAAATATTTAAACTTCTTCAATAGTTCTTCTATAAATACTTGAGAAGAAATATATGTGGGTCCCAGAGAAAGTCCATTAAGAAGAGCAAATTAATACATTATGCTGGCCTTCCTTTACAGTCTCATCATAATTGTCTGTTTACTCATCTGACTGCTCTGTTATCTTTAATAGTATCTTTTTTTTTTAATATGGAAGAATTAGCTATGACTCACGGGCATCACAAGCACATTTCACAGTGGAGACATTGCCAGTAGTTACATTAACAAAGCATCTGGGGCTTCCCCGGTGGCGCAGTGGCTGAGAATCTGCCTGCCAATGCAGGGGACACGGGTTTGAGCCCTGGTCTGGGAAGATCCCACATGCCGCAGAGCAGCTGGGCCCGTGAGCCACAACTACTGAGCCTGCGCGTCTGGAGCCTGTGCTCTGCAACAAGAGAGGCCGCGACAGTGAGAGGCCCGCGCACCGCGATGAAGAGTGGCCCCCACTTGCTGCAACTAGAGAAAGCCCTCACACAGAAACGACGACCCAACACAGCCAAAAATAAATAAATTAATTAATAACTTAAAAAGCAAACAAAAAACAAAGCATCTGGCCGAGAATAGGTCTCCCAACAGAAACAGTCTGATGTTCTTAGAGAATTTTAAGTGGCTTGGACCAAGGACTGCATGCGTTGGCTGTGGAATGGAGTGTTGATTTTAACAGACTGTCTTAGACTTGGTTTACTGCTGAGTCACAGTGGCTTTTTCAAGAAAAATAACGAATGTGAAGGTTTCTGCTTTTTAGACATATGAAATAGCCTCAGACAGTTTTCAGTTGTTAATTTAAAATACGATATTTCCTTTGTGTCATATGCTTCATATCAAATTATAGTTTGAATGTATTGGAAACTTGTTCAAGTATTAACTAGGTTTATCCATGTTTATTTCACACATTACGAAAAAAATCAATATGAAGGAAATTGAAAAACTCAGTAAAGTCATAATATTCCTTTAGAATAAACATTATGTAGTAGTTGTCTCATTTTGTGCTATCCTCATCTGTGAAATTAGGTAATCCCTGTACCATAACCTGTCAATATTAACAGTTATTTGTTGTTTGTACCATTCAACCTCTACTTTATACCCACCCACTCACTGTCGTTTTTTTTTTTTTTACAGATTTAGGAATTGATTAATGAAATACAAAATGCTAGATCAACTTACAACTACTTTCAACCTTGCCCACCAAAATCCATCTTCTGGTTCCTCTCAAAGTTCCACTTTCACAGTGAGGTGGTTGTCACATTAATACTGATAAGATGCTCTATTTCAGGGCCACTCATCACATTTGCTGATAAATGCTAACAATAGTTCTCTGTGTACTTCCTTTACTACGTATACCCAGCTCCTTGTCAACAGGGAAAGGTGTCAGAAAAATGTACCTAATATTGCTCACAACCTTATTTAGTAAATGAATTTGGGTGCTAGGCTATAGATTACTTTGACTTGTGCTTCTATTTGTAGCTCCTCTCAAATACAGCTTGCGTAGCCACTCCTATTAGATCTTTTAAAGGAAGGGTAGTACAAAAGGGGAAAATTGTAATAAATTAGGAGAAAAATATCCTCTCACATTAGTTAAGGTGCTTTTATTTAACATTAGACAAATATTTTTAATACAAAGGTGATTTTTCTTCTTTTTCTCCTACTAACGTTGCAACATCAATTCTAAGAGGTGCTAGTTCACACAGTGTGAGGTGGATATTTATATTAATGAAATACATGTCTAGAACGGTTCCTTTCTCCAAGTTAGTTCACATTTTATTCCACACAAAGAGGATATATATATTTTTGGATTATACGTAATAGTGTAGTATTCTTTTTGGGAGTCAATGCAATAAAAACCTAGGAATCTATATCAAAAAGATGAAATCCAAGGGTATGATCAGCTCAAACAGTTTAGAAGCCAACAGCATGCTAAAATTAGCTAAATAAAATGTACGATTTGTTTGTTTTTTGACCCAACTTATTAATTAATATAGAGAGGATTCTAATGTTTAACATACTCTAGCATTCTTTTTATTTATTTATTTATTTATATTTTTGAAGTTAATTTATTTTTTATATAAACAGATAATTTTTAAAATTTATTTATTTTTGGTTTTCCAACATTTTAATTTTATTTTTAAATTTTTATTTTATATTGGAGTATAGTTGATTTACAATGTGTTAGTTTCAGGTATACAGCAAAGTGATTTAGTTATACATATACATATATCTATTCTTTTTCAGATTCTTTTCCCATATAGGTTATTACAGAGTATTGAGTAGAGTTCCCTGTGCTATACAGTAGGTCCTTGTTGATTATCTATTCTACTTATAGTAGTGTGTATATGTTAATCCCAAACTCCTAATTATCCCTCCCCCCACCTTTCCCCTTTGGTAACCCTAAGTTTGTTTTCTAAGTCTGTGAGTCTGTTTCTGTTTTGTAAATAATTTCATTTGTATCATTTTTTTAGATTCCACATATAATTGATATCATATGATATTTGTCTTTCTAACATTCTTTTTAAAAAGAAACATTTAGCTTCAGTTTTGATCTCTGCTGTTTTCTTTTTTTAATTTATATACTGTGAAAAACCACCACTATCACCATCACCCTCATACTGTCTTGATGGAATGGACCATATTATGCCTTAGGAAAAGAAAAGATTAGAAAAGAAAAAAAAAAAAGCTCAGAAATAGCCTATGAATAGAAGTTATTTCAATTCTTTAGAGTATTTGCTTTATTGAGTAAATAAAGCAGAAATAAACTTTGGGCTAAATTATGCGATATAAGCTAGCTTACGATCAGGATAACACCAGTTTAACTACAATGCAATTCAAATTGGCTATTAAGTTATGCTATGTAGACAGTGGCAATATGTTACACAACTGTGAAGAGAAAAGGAAGCACCATCGACAGTCTGTGGCCCCAAACAGGCCACTTCCATATGCTCTCCAATGCCTGACAGCTTTGCAGCCCAAGCCCCAACTCCTTCTCAGCGACATCCATATGGTATCCACAGATTGAGAGGCTTGCCTTTTCTAAGACAGTCAAGTCTCACTTGGTATTCTATTGCACCAAATATTTGTGAACAATGATTCATAATTTTATTGCAAAAGTAAGACTATGGGCACTAGGTTATTCCACCTTCTTCAAAGAGACAGTTATGGATCCCGACAGTCTTATATTTTAATTTTGTAGAAAAATTAGTTGCATGCATTTTAATCTAATATAAAAATGGATCAGGCTACCATCTATGCATTAGGTAGTGGGGAGTCAGAAAATAAGAAAAAAATGTATAACTGGGCTTCTATGTGATTGTTTCGATGTGTAAACAGAAGGGAGTTGGAATTTAGAGGAAGTGTCAGATATACAATGAGCAAAAATGTGAACAAAGGATTTTTTTCCAGAATGACAATGGATTTTAGTATTTCTTGAGGTTTATTCACATGTTGCAAATTTTAGGTCTTACACATTCATTTCTTTGCTCATTGAACATTTGTTGTTTTCAGATTTTTTGAAACCCTGGGCATCACCTGTTTCATCTAGCAAAGACAATAGGCAGTGGTCATTATTTTCATTTCAGTTGAGAGACTAACCTTATTCTAAATTATAAATAAAAGGATGAGAGCACAGAATGCTTTTTAAAAAGGACAACCTGCTTTCTTAGTAGGCAATAAATACTATTTAGACAATAGTTTATAGGAAATGTGTGTTCTTGCGTTGGTAAAAAATTTTTTTCATTTAAAGAAATTTCTCACTTTTTACAAAGTTTTTTTTTTTTAAACAGTCATAACATTGATACGTTGACAAATATTTACAATTTGTGAAAGAAAAGCATAAAATCCTGGAGAAACATTCGACACAAACCCAAACAAGCTGACAGTAAACTGAATATGCATAATAACATTAGTTAAAAAAAAAATGAGTGTGACATTTCACAAATCGGAAATAACAAAAGCAGATATTAGCACCTTCTCTCAATGTAACTTCCTAAGTTAAGAATTTATTTTGCATTTCTTTCTCTGCATAGGAATTCAACCAGATCTGGATTTGAAATTACTTGTGACAGCTTCTTTTTGGAAAACTTAAGGGACAGCAAAAACATAACTTTTTCCTTTGGTACATTCCCCCAATTATACACCTCTCCAAGGGTCTGAAAAAACATTGTGTTTTCCTTATATATCCCTCCTCTTTATAAATCCCTCCATCCCTCTTTTCTCTCCTCCTCTTTGGCATGTTAATAATCTTCTTCTTCCTCCTTTTTTAACTACTAATAGCCTGCCACGGTTTTTTGGCTTTAAGATCTTCCTATTACCTGGTTCAGTATCTCCTGTTTCCTAGATGTTTCATGCGTTACTGCCCCAGGTTCCTAGTGTCCCACATGTGATGGGTAGGGGCAAGGAAGAAGAAAAGAGGGTGTGGTTCACAGATGGGGTATTTCATCTGTCAACATTTTCACCTATACATATAAAAAAATGCACATGCAGAAAATGTTAATCCAAGGGGAAAAGATGAGAATTTTTGTACTGATACATATAATCTTAGAGAAAATTGAATACTATGATAACACAAAGGTGGATCAGAATTTATAATAAAAGAACTTGGAACCCCAATAATCTATCAATTACCTATTAAAATATATAAATTCTTCTAGAGGATTATTATCTTGAGGCCAACCTAATGTTAACAGTCCTATGTCACAACTTTTTACAAATACATGCAAACACAGTTATTGCCTGTGCTCCCGAGTGCCTATGAATGAAACCACAAAAACGAAACTACCCTTTAGGGATGGGAACCTCCCCAAGCTATCACAGAATTCAAATTAGATACCACTCCATAATTTTCGTTCTCTTAAAACTTAATCATCATTTTTCTTAGAAATCACTATTTATCATGAACACAGACATTTGTTTTTAACTATTTGCACATGCAGTCTATTTTCGCCTTACAGGGACTAATTAAAACCCGATCACACCTCACTCAGGTATGAAATGCCGCAAACAACCGCATCCCAATATGACTGGTGAGCGCTGCAGAAGGTGTGCACCCCGTCATTCGAAGCGACCTGCATTAACAAGGAAGAGCTCTTGCACACAGCACCTAATGGACAGGTAACTTTTCTTCATTTTATTTTCAAAATAATTAGTCTTATGAAGCTCCAGGACCACAGCAGTGTTGGTATACCGCCTGCGGCCCTTTCTGAAAAGTTGGTGACACAAGTATGTTCGTAAGCCCAGAGTCTGCCTTGATCGCCCTACAGTTTCAGAAGGAACAGAACTAACTTCTCCTTTAAGGCCCTAGAAGTGCGATGGACACTGAAACAGTTGTCATATGAGCTAATGAACTGCAGGAGGAAAAGCATCAACCAAAGACCTGAGGCAAACAGTCTCTTTCCTCATCAAAACAAATCTTCAGAAAAGATGCGTTTGATCCACAGCGAGGGTGTTTCCTTCAACTCAAATTGTTTAATCAACTGGTTTTGGGTGAGTGACAATCCTGGGTTGGCAGGAGGGAGGGGCAGAGGGAGACGAGGAATGACAATTACCCACCCACTCTGGGGCTCCCAGTTGTGGCAAACAGGCATCAGAAGGCGCTTATCCCCGCGGGCACCCCAAGACTTTGTGACTCCCCAGATTCTTCCTTTTGGAGATTTCACTCCACAGCCCATCAAACAGACGAGAGACGAAAAGGTGCCCATGGATGAACTCCCGCAGTCGGATTTGGGATCCTGGCCTCTTAACTACTCCTTTAGGATGCTTTATTCACAGCCCCAGACAAAAGTACTTACCGAGGCTTCTTCTCAATTATTCATGAGATTTAGGCAAAGTTGCATATTTGTATTTCATTTTTTGATATGAATTGCTTAAATTGCAGGCTGGGAGTCAATCCAAGCTTTACTTGCTAGAAGCCTCTCTAGGTTAGCTTAGCTTACTCTTTCTCATTTCAATATGAAAACCATCATTACAACTACTTCTCTTTGAACTCTGAGAATGGAGAATTCTGAAAATTTGACAGTTGGTGGCAATCTATGTAACTTGTTCTATTACTGCTGGCAGAATGTGGGAAAACATAGGAATGAAACTGAATCTATAATGTACATACACATATACACATATATATTCATATAGCTTTTTAACAGCAGTGGAGTACATAAATGGCAGCGCATTGGGGCTGGAGAGGGACTCCGATCGTACACCGCATGAGGCTGCCCGTGCAGACAGACTTGATTCTTATTCCTTAGTTACTAGTTACGTCTAACTGTCAGGCAGCGGGCGCTCGGAGCTCTCGCCTCCCGCTTCTCTCCTCTCCGCACCTCCCACCTGAGCCCTGGCGTGGGGTCCATGCGGACAGCGTTCCTCACCGTCTCCCTCGTCCACGCCTGTCTTCTGAGCTACAGACCCATCTGTCCAGCTGCCTCCCAGCCTCCTCGCAGGCCGGCTGAAATCCCCACATCTGCTCACGAGGTTTGTTCCCTCCGCCTGGATGCCTCTCCTTTTGCTGGCTATTCTAACTCTTCCTGTCCCGCAAAGTCCAGCCTTAATCCCACCTCTGGGAAGCCTCCCAGTTAGGACTCCCAGTTACCACCAGACTCCAGTGCTCTGGCTTGCCCCCTGCGTAGCTTCGTAGGCACATCTGCCTCCCCCAGTGAACCAGAGGCTCCTTAATTAGAAAAGAGTAGAAATAGCGACTAACAGTTGTAACATGATTTGGATCCATAGGGGCCTTTGCAGACATTTGACCCCTGTAGAGCCCCCTCGAGGTAGGTTAACATCCCATCTTACAAATGGGAAAACAGAACAGATAGATTAATTGGTCCCAGGTTACACAGGTGGCATGATAGGGCTGAGTCTGGCAAGTGGGCCCCGCAAGCTCAGGCACTGTGCCCAAGTGTGAGGCCTTGGCTTGTTCCTGTCTCCCCAAGGACCTGTAGCAGCCAGTAAATGTTTGTTGAGTTGAACTGGGGAAGGAGGTGGACAAGAAAGGAGTTAGTGAGCTGAGTGGTCTAATCCCACCCCAGGCCCGAAGGTCAAGGGGAGAGCCTCCCTACACAGCTAGACCCCCATGCGGCTCCCAACGAGGGGCTGAGGGGGGTTCTACTCCACTGTATCCTCTACAATTCCATTTCTTTAAGAGATTGGGACATAAATGAATGTCTGTAGACCATACGACTAAGAAAGACCCAGTTGTGAAACTATCAATAGGCTAGATTTCCTGATTCCTTTAAAAATTTCTATGTACTACTAAGAATTAATAAAATATGTGTACTCTAACGACGTGGAAAATGAGTTTGTGAAAAATCCTTTTTGTAAATTTAAATTTTTCACTAATTTTATTAAAGTATTCATATTTTCTTAATGCAGCTTTAAAAGTAACTTCCTATACGTTTTTGTCTCTTTAACTTTCCTTATAATTATTACAAATTATAAGGTAAAAATAATAAATATCATTTATAGAAAACGCATACTCTACAAAACATACGAAAGCCTGCTTACAGGAGGGTTAGAAAGGTCCAGAGAGAACCCAGAGGACAGGAAACCACTGAGAGGCGGGGCCCACATTCTGCTGATTCATCCCAGACCCTGGGTTCTGGGAGCTGGGAGCGGGCTAGTTTCCGGGTGTCAGGTCGCTCAGGAGAGCAGGTGAAGAAGGGCATCCCAGGGCAATGAAATATAAGAACGGGGGGACCATCCATCCCAAGTTTAGCCATGAAAGGCCTGTGTCCTGGGAAACTTCTCAGTTCTGAGCGAACTGGGATGGTTGGCCATCCTATTAAAGAGCTATTCAAAACAAGGATCATAAAAGAATGTTAAGACCATGGAGGTGTTTAGTTGTCATTAGTTTATCCATTATTATTATCAGGCGTCCTCACTTTGAGCACTAAAAGGTTAAAATTTGACGTTGCTTAGAGAAAAGATTCTTGCTGCAGTTCTATCAATACATCTGGAATGCTGCTCATGAAATTCAATCCTTTTCCCTCTCCTACTCATGGCTGTGTGTTGTTCGGAAAGTATGCATGAACTTGGAAGTATGTGACACGTGCCCACGTTCATACCCTTGGCGTTTCAAGTCCAAGGTTAATGCTATTTGCCTTAGAGTAAGGTCAAGCAAACATTATAGGTCACGGGATCACATATCACGTGGACACGTGGACAGGTGCATGTGCGAGTCCTGGGGGGTCTCATCCTGAGGAGGTGCCTCTGCCCCAGAGAGTGGTTTTGCTCTGGGAGAGAAACTCCCTTCTCAGGTGATGCCAGAGGTTCTAGGACTTTTCCTTCTCCATAGTAGAAAAAAAAAATAGTTGTCTCATTTTTTTTCCATTTTTTAAAAATAAAAATTATATGCAGACTCAGAACTGGAAACAGAGGCAGATGAGTAGAAGATTCCTCTGGTTCTTAGTCTTTATCAATGCAAATTTCTTCTCTTTCTGCTCTTCCAAGCATCAATATCTCTGATAACACATTAGTGTTAAAAAATGATCACCGTCATTATCTATTCTTTAATGGCCAAATGTTTTGTGTCCTTAGGCAAGTCTCTCAGAAAGATGCACATACTATAATGCCACTTAATAACATTTGAAACGTATAAATATTACTATATACAGGAATATAGTAATATAGATATGTTACCTCTAATCCATATGTATCCCTAACTTTATATGTGCGTATAGATATGTCTCTATATCTCTGTGTGTGAATATACGTATATACGTATGAACGTACATGATGAACGTACACGACAAGCTGAAGAATCACACGGAACGGTGATCAGCTCGGGGGCCAAAGAGGAGAAGAGTTCTGGGAGGAGTTCAGGGGACGAGAACTGCACCTCCTGCATCCTTCCGCAGTGACGTTTCAGTCTGGCCACCTTCTTTACCCCACTGCTCTCCACACTGCACTTCTCTTCCCCAAGATGGTATTAGGTGCTAGAGCGGCCCCAGGCTTGACGGTTCAAGGTGAGGCCTTTCGGGCTACACTGCTTGGGTCTGAATCCTGGACCTGCCACTTTCTCCCTGTGTGACCATGACCTAGATCTTTAATCGCTCGAGGCCTCAGTTTCCTCATCATTTCCATCATAAGGTGGTAATGAGCCATGAAGGAATGGAAACACAATACTGCTTTTCACTTAGAACGCGGCTTTGGAGCCTTTGCTCCAGTCGAAAGCCTGATGACAGAGAATTAGAATTGCTGGTTCCAACTGCCAGGACCAGACTGCAATTTAGTTGAGGGCAGGGAACATCTCATCACTCTTATTCTTTAAGCGCTCAGAACCGAATGTATTTAACATTATTGGTGTGGATTTATTTATTCCTTCAACACAGGGTTATTAAGCCCTTCTTACTGCCAGACAGTGTGGCAGATGCTGGGATTCGCTAGTGGGCAAGTCACACAATTCCTGCAGTAAAATGATTAGGAACGGGGACTCTGGTGCCAGGCTGCCTAGATGTGTGGCCTTGGGCAAGTTACTTAACACCTCTGGGCCTTACTTTCATCATTTGTACAGTGAGGATAGCAATGCTACCCCCTTCACAGAGCTCTGAAGATTATGCGATAAATCATATAAATCAAACAAACGTAAGAAGAGGAAGGAAGCTCAGAGCAAGTGCCAGGTGCATGCTCAGCACGGTGAAGATGGTACTCTGATTTATCTTTTTATGACCATCTAGGTATTTGATACTGTGTTTTGAATGAATGATTAACGAATGACCTAGCTCTGAAGATAATATTTTCTAACTACTGAGCTATCTTGACTCACTATACTAGCAAAACAACATTTTTCACAATCAAAACAGGTAGTGTGAATTATACTAAAAATCTGAAAATCATTTTCATGAATAAGTAATTCCTCTCATTTGGTTAAAACATGTGCTACATTGAAAGACCAGCTTCAAATGGCTATTTCAATGAGGAAGGTATATTACTGGATAAAAAATTTTCCATTAATTCCAATTTCCCTCAAGATATTAGCACATATTAGCATGGAAAAGGAGAAAGTCATACAGAAAATCCATATCTAGAAACCTCTTCCTCTGCAATAATAATAACGTCTTACATCCTTATGCTGCGTATTGTTTCAAAATGCTTTATGTGACACCACAACTTTGCATTTTTTAATCTGTGCATCTCACATGAACTGGAGAGCTATTCTGTTAAATTTCATTTGGATGTGGCTAGCTCTATGTTCCTTTGAAAGATAAGATAGCCCTTGCTCTGAACCGCTCCCTTAAAATGGAAGATAAGGAGAAAAAATTTAAAATAAGAATAGAAAATAGCCACCAGTGTCATAAGGACAGAGGTGACTGGAACTCTATTTTGATGATACACCTCTAGACAAAAGCATTTACAGTTGGTATTTTTTTTCTCCTTTATAGCCAAAGGTGATTTCAAAATAGATTTGTACAGCTGAAAGCACCAAAAATTTTCACATAGATGGGAACTGATTAGCACTAACGGAAAAGCAGTTATAACTGTATTTGAAGGAAAGGTTTCTTACTGTGAAAAAGATTAAATAGCCACTAATTAGATATGTATTTCTTTTTTCTGGTGGAAAGGAAACTGTTGATGATTTTAGGTTCAAGTTTTTTAAGGTTTCAGTAAAATAACCACAAATTCAATTTATTTTTATCTACTTCCGTTTTCTCCCTTTCTCATCTCTCCCATTTATATTTTCTACCATTTATCCATTTTCCAAACCACCTTTCTGTCTATCTATCAACCTGTCTGAATATCTGTCTGCCTATCTATATGCCTGCCTATCACCTATCTATATCTATCTATCTATCTATCTATCATCTATCTCTATCATTTAAAGAAATATAATAAGGTCAAAATGGCGGCAAAGGGAAGCGTAGAACAGAGGGAAGGGAGTGCAGGCCTCAGAGTTTTTGATAGTCAAGTCTTTCTTAAAATAATTCTCCTCAGCTGTTGAGCTACATGTAGCACTGGTGTAATAATAGGAGTCCCTTATTATTTCTGCTTACCATAAAATTGTTTCTAAAGTATACTTCCAGGAAATAGGGGGGAAATATTTTGTGGACCAGAAGAAGGAAGTTTCACGGCATTGAAAAGACTGTGTAGCAAGGGCACGGAAAGGTGGGCAGAGGAGGGCCGTTCAATGCCTTTCTTCATTGGTCACATGTCTAAGTAGATTTCGTGGTTAAATTTGTAACGGAAGCACAACCAAACTCAAGGGACAGTCTCACAAATGTGGACAGAGTGGCGTGTGCAGTCAAAATTTTCTTTAGCAGCGCTCTCTTTGGATTGAATGCCTTCAAGATTGTGTTGAGACTTAAGGAATTACAAAGCAAAGCAACAATTAGCCAACACAACTTGTAGTTGATTACAGGGAAATATGAGAACAATCAAATGTCATTCGGTCATCTGTGTGGGGTTGAGAGGACCAACACATCCCTGAATACCGTCTTTATTGTGCTTTGATTGTTACCTTTGAAACGTTGCCTCATTTTGAACACAGTGAGGGCTGAGGGGGAGTAGAAGTGGACTCCCTCTGGAGGTCGACTCCATATCACGACGTGAGTTGGAGAGGACCAGTCTCAGGAGAGAAGGCTCATGGTGGGGACATGGTTCAGCAGCCAGCAGACATTAATTTAGAGGAGAAACACTTGAAATATCTCCAACGCCTACAATGTGCATTGAGGACAATGAAGTGTAGGTATGGAGGGAGGAGGGAGGGATGAAGGAGGTAAAAAGAGAGGAGAGGGTTTCCCTGGTGGCGCAGTGGTTGAGAGTCCGCCTGCCGATGCAGGGGATGCGGGTTCGTGCCCCAGTCCGGGAAGATCCCACATGCCGCAGAGCGGCTGGGCCCGTGAGCCATGGCTGCTGAGCCTGCGTGTCCGGAGCCTGTGCTCCGCAATGGGAGAGGCCACAGCAGTGAGAGGCCCGCGTACCGCAAAAAAAAAAAAAAAAAAAAAAAAAAAAAAGAGAGAGAGGAGAGAAGCAGAGTAAAGAACAAGGAGACTAAAAGTGAGGCAGAGCGTGCTTGATTCTGAATAGTCAGCCTAGCTCCCAGTGGCCACGTAGGCATATGCGCATCTTAATTCCCATGACTCATTTTAGTAACTCCAGACTACTTGGACATTGATGTCTGTACAAATAGGCTCTTTGGATGAGTGAAGTAAACATGGCCTAAAAAAACCCACCAGCCTCTTCAGTATAGGTATGCCTCTATGACAACCAAACATGGTGCAAACTCAGGCTGCCCTCCGTCCAGGCCAAAGAACAACTGTCAGCAATGACCACGTGATGGACAGGCAGCATGTGGCTGAGAGGACCCCAAAACTGGAGAACCACCAGCCTGGAGGTGTCTGGGAGTCCCTGGGGGCCCTGCTGTGGGAAAGAAAGACTGAAATAAAGACAAAGACATGAAGGGAGGGAGGGAAGAAGAGAGGGAGAGAGGGAGAGAGAGCTAGATACTAAAAACCCAAGTTCTGGGACACCAAAAGGAAAAACGCAGCTCACTATGGACACCAACCATGGAATCTGTCTATACAGAAAGAAGACTAATCTGACACCTTAAGGGAAAGTGAAGCTGGAGGCAGAATCCCAACCGCAGGTGGCCTTATTTGTTGTCCAATCTGACTAGTATTAAGCAACAGTCTGCTACATATATACAATGGAGTATTATTCAGCCATAAAAAGAAACGAAATTGAGTTATTTGTAGTGAGGTGGATGGACCTAGAGTCTGTCATACAGAGTGAAATAAGTCAGAAAGAGAAAAACAAATACCATATGCTAACACATATATATGGAATCTTAAAAAAAAAAATGGTACTGATGAACGTAGGGGCACGACAGGAATAAAGATGCAGACTTAGAGAATGGACTTGAGGACACGGGGAGGGGGAAGGTTAAGCTGGGATGAAGTGAGAGAGTGGCATGGATATATATAAACTACCGCATGTAAAACAGACAGCTAGTGGGAAGCAGCTGCATAACACAGGGAGATCATCTCGGTGCTTTGTGACCACCTGGGAGGGTGGGAGGGAGACGCAAGAGGGAGGAGATATGGGGATATATGTATATGTATAACTGATTCACTGTATAACTGATTCACTTTGTTATAGATTCACTTTGTTAGCAGAAACTAACACAACATTGTAAAGCGATTATACTCCAATAAAGATGTTTAAAAAAAAAAAAAAAGAAACAGTCTGCTTATCCAAAGTGGATTTGAGAAAGTCTCTGATTTTTTCGAACATGTTTAGAATACGCACAACATTTAAAATACATTTTAATTTGAAATATTGTAGGAATGCTTTCAAAATATGATGTGCTGGCACAATTTTTAAAAATTATCTTTGATGAAAAGTCATCAGATTAAATAATACAAAGTAAAAAACTGCAATTCCTCAGCCAAAAGCCCGTGTGTCCGCATCCCTCTTTGGAGTTTTCCTCCTGGTTCTCAAGGACAACTTCATTTTGCACGTTTTGGGCACAATATCTAGATTCCTAAGCATTGTCTGTCCCCGAATCCCTGGGGAGAACTGCCTTGTCAAGAGTTTTCCACACTTTGTATGAGAATTTAGAGCAATCCATGTTGAAAAGGTAAAAGTATGGACTTCGACCTTGACTCCTCACATTGTCTCAGAAGTTCAAATCAGTCCTCATAAACAAATCGAGGACAAAACAGGAGCG
The DNA here is from genome assembly GCF_003676395.1 of Aethalodelphis obliquidens. NCBI lineage: Eukaryota > Metazoa > Chordata > Mammalia > Artiodactyla > Delphinidae > Aethalodelphis > Aethalodelphis obliquidens. The sequence continues at coordinate 5,286,933 of NW_020837947.1, forward strand.
TTTTCCTCAGGCATCTGAAAGACTGACAATCGCTTTTTATCCCCTCAATCTAAGTGAAGCTTTGTGGAAATGGCTAGAGCAGCATAATATATGCTATAATTTGATATTCATAAAAATATAAAGTGGCACATTAAGACTTTGTGTAGATCCCACAACCAACTTAAAAAATGAATATTTTTAAATTGCCCCGAAGTTACATGCCAAATGTGCTGGAAATATATTTTATTGCATCGTTATAAGTATTCATTCGAATTAAAGCATTCAAATGTCATATCAAGCAACACTGTAAGTTTTTAAACTAGGAAAAACAAAGAGCTCCTCTTGATTATGTGAAAAAAAAGATGTTTTCTCTCTCCCAGGCTTTGGGATCAGGTTTGTGAATTACAGAATAGGACGTAGTCTTGGGCATTTGGAAAAATGCGGATCCCAGGCGTGAGGAAGTGTGTCAGGTCCTTTGTGCAGCAGGAAATCTAGAGACAGCCACCTGCTGCAGAAAGTTACAGATGTTTGCGCCTGTCTACCTCTTGACAAATGTTCCTAACACACCTGACCTGGGAACCGACAGGCATAACCATTTTCCTTAAAAGGTACCAACACGCTAAAATAAAATGCATTTTCATCAAATCTCAGTATAGCTCCGTATAAGCCATACATGCTGGAGAAATCTACCTTTATATACCGCTATAAAAAAGTATTTGAAATGAAATAAACACCTTAATTCACGCCCATCTTGAGACATACATACCAAAGTTTAAATGTTTAAAAACAAGGCAAAAAAGACATTTTTACAGTTGATAACAAACTACAAATTTGTCTGGGGAAAATAATCATTCAGTGTTTGACAAAAGAGCTGTGATAAGAGATAAAGAACACAGCATTCACTGTCTAAAGAACCAGAGGGGGAAATACAGCTTGTCCCCAATCCCACATTTTCAACTATGTGTGCTATGATTACAGTTATAAACAATGGATACTGTGTCAGCACGGAGAAAAACAAACAATAGGTCTTTTTCTGAAAGTATCTGTAGGAAGAACATACAAACTAGTCAACAAGGGAACAGAAATAATCCTTGTTTTCTTTGTAAAAATAATACTTTAAGATTCACTTGCAAGAATGTTGGTATTCTTTTCCACTGTGCATTTTATTTTCCTCATTCACGATAGAATTTTTCCCAACTTGCACCTGGTTTGACCAACAGTCAGCTGGCTTCTGAGGATTCTCCCTGTGTATTCCCTGCAAGCCCCAGAGACCGTCGACAGCTGCACAACTGTGCTTTCTTTAGTTATAAAAGCAAGCTTGTGACACCCTTTGCTTGATTCAGTTAAAAACTGAATTAAATGAAACCAATTCAACAAATACTCCCTCAGTGCTTACTGCCTTGAAGGCACTGCTGGTTTAGGAGGAGATACGTAGAGAGAGGAGAGAGACATAGCCTTCAAGAAGCTTACAGTCTACTTCGGGGTATAGGACAAGCCTAACATAGGCAAGACAGAATGTATATTTCATAAGGGAGACAATGATGAAGTGTCACGTTGGTTTAGAGGAAAAGAGATGGGTGGAAATGTTGTCGGATAAGAGGAGGGGTCACCTGAGAACAGCCTCCAAGCACAGAGGGTTTTGTGGTTGGAGGTGGGAGTGGGGAGAAGGCGGCCTTCTGTCGATGGACAGAGTGAGAGCAAAGTGTGGAGTGCAGGCCACAGAGGAGTCATCAAGAATGAATGGAACCCAAAGTGCCCGTCTGAGAGGAGAAGATGGAATCACAGGTCTCATAGCCCACGGACAGACTCATAAATCCTGATGCTGAGAGAAACCTTCTACGGGACCTGAGTGCCTCCACTCCAGAGAGGAGCGGCCTCAGGCCAAAGACGGGAAGTGACTTCCCATGCATGACGGCACAGAGGGCAGCCAGGGGCAGAGGGCAGGACAGAGTGGGGACGTGGCCATCTAGATGGGGAGACCCAGGAATCTGAGCCAGGGCTGGGAAAGGACGTGGGGAGTGGGAGAGGCACCTGGCAGGGGGCGGAGGGGTAGAGCTAAGAGATGTGGGCGTCTGAGGAAGGGACTGTGCAGAAGACAAAGAAGCCCACGCTTTTGCCAAATTCTAGGTCCCGGCTCTGACACGGGTTTTGCTGCGGTTCTTAAACTAAGGGAGCAGTTTGTTCCCAGGAACTTTTATTCTTGCTAATACTTTTGACCTTTGAAGTGCAATCAGACTAAAAGTAGAAAATAGATCATTTTACTTTCTCTAAGAAAAGAAATTCAGATTTCATAAGAAAGCACATTGTTTCAAAGTCCCTTGTGTTGCTCTGCGGGGCCTTTAGATAATTTTCAGACACGTAGTTAACCTTCAGAATTACTTCAGTGCTTTGGGCTCTTTGCTCAAGAGCCCAAGTGCCTTCCTGGGGGGCCTGTCTGAACACTTGAGTCTCCCGCAACTCTTTGCATCAACCAGATTGTTCCTTAATCTGTATTTTAGCTTTAGAAACCTTACACTGAAACAGCTGGCTCAGGGCAGACCATTGCTGGATGGGTCCCACCTTCATGACTGTGCTCTGAAGAATAAACGTCCATGCAGAGGTTTGGGACTTCGAGTTTAGTTGAAGAATGTTTATACCTTCATTGGAAATTCCATTTATATTATATTTTAGGCAAGTTTTTTGGCTCCTAATAGGTTACTAATGAGTCGTTGCTGGTAAAGTTTACAGATTAAAACTTTCTGTTAGGATGGCAATGAGCTGTTTTTCTTCAGTTGCTAATTATTGACAAGGGAAAACCAATTTAAGGCAACCTGGACACAGTTGCGTTATTAAGACTGGCATTAGAAACCTACCTCCTTCTATTGCTGATTGACCCTGTCTACTTGGGGGAATCTTTCTTATTTTTGGATTCTGTTACTTCTACTTTATATCAATGACTCTACTGCTTTTGTAGTGCTACCGGATCGAACTTACAAAAATAAGTGACAGGCCACCTGGGAGTCTGACCGTGAAAGCCTTAACTGAGCATGTCCTGGGTGACCAGTGTGTCAGCATTTACATAAAGCGGGGACGTGAATGCAAGCCCTTGTCTGTCATGGGCGCTGGGCGCATGGCACTGGGAACAGCTGACTTTCTATTGATGCTGATGGCTTGACGGCTGCATTTAAACACACTTTCACAAGACTCATTTGTATCTTTTTCCAAAGAAACTAAAATGGAGTCAGCTTGTTGAGGAGCTAGGAGGTAAAACTTCCTAGCAGAAAATGAAACGGAATGGTTGCTGTTTCATGGAAAAGGGACGTGGGAGAGGCTAGCAGTCTGTAAACTCAAAGGGTTGATTGAGACACTTGCTACAATATACAACTGGCAAGGGCATCCAGTCTTTAAAGGTATCAGATAATAAATGGCAGGGCATAAAACACCTAGTTCACTTCTGCTTTTCTCCAATATATTATGTACCAAATGTCTGGGTAGCTATAGATACTTCTTTTTTCCCATTGGTTTATAAAGGGATTGTTAAAACACTGCGTTAAAGGCTAAATGTTCACTTACAGAATCGCGTTGCCTGAAACCAGAAGTCCTCACTACAGCTATTATGCATTTGTGAGCAAACCGCTTATCAGTTCATCTCGTGCCTGCCTCCTCTTCAACAAAATTATGTTAGACATAGAACTTAGTGGTACAGATGATGCTTTCTTTGATCATACAAAGGGGCTTTATACTGGAATTATGAATCTCCACTTTAATTTGTTTTGGCAAAATGTGTTCTGCAGTGTTATTCCATTTCACTATCTTTGACATTTTTTTTCACAATTATCCTTTCATATCTTGTTAGACTAAAAGGGTATGGTCTCTACTGTTTCAAAGGAAAGTATGTTGGTTGCTTACAAGATGAATAAAAATTTAAAAGACATTTTTCAAGTTCTAGCATACATTCCTTAATTGTTCTTAGTAAATACTGACAAATTCTTAGCATTTGGAAAGATCCTAAGCTTCATGCCAGCTTTACATAAAGGAGTTTTTTCCCTACTACTGGAGGGTATCTGGACGGACAGTGAGAACTGTTTTCTGGATCTCAGACACAGCACGAGAACAACATACAAACCTACAGGGAACTAAATTGTAATTGCGACTACTGAGGGAATTTTGGTGCAGAATATGTGACAAAAATGAAACAAGACAAAGCATAAGAAGGGCTACTTAAACAAAATGGGGAGGCTTCACACTTTCAAATGAGAGAAGAGCTCTGAGCTCAGATAGCAGGCCAACCCCCTGGTAGGAGCCCTGTTCCCAAGGGAGGGGGCCTTCAGACCCAAGGATTAGTGCCTCGACTCTTATAAAGGAGCGGGTGGACTCAAAAAATGCATCGACTCTCACCTCTAAGAGATTCCATTAGATGTTCTACTGTAGCTTTGTGGGGTTAAATACACATTCGTTGAGGCAGAGTTATTAGTTAATCATTTTGATCAGGCCCAGGTTGCTGGCATCAACTGTCATCAAAAGAATTTATGCAGAAGCAAATCAACTCAACATTGAGTAAACATTCGGTTAATGCCTACTACGTACAAGCCAAAGAAAATAATGGCTTGGGAGAGCTTTTGCTACACAAAGAATGGGTGATTTAGGGCTGATCTCCCTGATGTTATGGAGAAAGCCAGGACTGTGCTTGCAGACTCGATTTGCAAAAGATCACATAATTCCATTTAGGAAAAGATTTTCAAATCAATGCACACAACCCAACCTAGCTTAAAAATGACAATTGGAATTTTTTTCTTCACCAGAGAAGCATCAGCATGAGATTTTGTGTGTAGAAAGGCAGTTCCGCAGCAGTGCAAGGGAGCATTAACTAAGGAGAGGAGCATGGAATCTCAGCTAGGAGACCTATTTCACAGTCCAGGAGAGAGACGTGGCTGGTCTGGACTCAGTGGGGAGCCAATGGAAAGAGCATGAGAGAGTCTGACACAGGTGGAATCCCCAGGATGGAATGAATTGCCTGGGTGGTGGGTGAGGGAGTGGATGGCATACAAGGTGGCTCTGAGGTTCTAGCAGAGCTGACGAAATGATCAATTTATTAATGAATATTGGGCATGCAATAGGAGGAATAAATATGGGAAACAGTGAATTTAATTTTGGCCATACTGAGTTTAGGGTCTCTAAAATGAAGTTGAAAACATGAGTTTGGTATTCAGGAGAGAAAAGGCTTTTAGCAAAATAGACCTGGGAACCACTGACCTGGAAGTGAAATGGATGACACCGCCCCGGGGAGTGTGGAGCTGATGACCTGAGAGCATCAGCGCCTGAGGTGGAAGCAAGGGGATGAGTCAGAGAAGGCCAGGGGTAGAGAGGGAGGGGGACACTACGGCACAGGATCTAAGGGGGCAATGCCAAGATTCCCAAGAGTGATGCCCGATAGTAAGCATCAGAGCTACCCTCCTGCGCCCACTGAACGGGGGTGGAGGACCGGGGCTGATTAAATGCTTCCTGCCTGTGCCAGCTGGGCGTGGATCAGAGTGGTGGTTAGTAAATGCTCACTGAATTGAACTGAATTCCATCAAACTGAATTGAAGCAAGGGAATGCCATTTTTGAGTCCACGACGTGGGGCTGGGAGTGCCGAGGGGGCCATCCTGCAGCAGTGGTCCAAAGCATGCACCTGCACGGGACCATCTCCACTGGCCACAAGACGTGCCGTGCCCAGGCGAGGGTTGCTAGAAATGGACCAATGGAATCAAAAGCCCAAGTTCTTAGTGAGAGTATAAGAAGAGATTTGATCGGGGCACAAATGGGCAAAACAGACCTCTGTACCACACTAGCTCTGCGAGGAAATTCCCTCCGAATTTGAGAGGGATCTCCGAGTGGAAACAGTAGAGTCTTGCTCTCCGACTGAGGCTCTAGAGCATGTGTAGCCTGGGCCGCTGGGCTGTGGGAGCTGAGAGAACACGGGTGGCCCAGAGCGTTGGACCAGCCGCTGGGAGTTCCATCCTGAGCACAACGGGGTAGGTCTGAAAGTTCACCAGGGAAGGGGATGCACAACAAAGCTCCAGGCTACATGGCCCGTTTGAGGATTCTAGAAGGTCGCAGGTCATGCGTGCTGAGGTGCTAGCACCTGCAAGCCGGGGTGCGGGCTGAGCTGGTGTTAACAGTATGTCCCTGTCACCACTTAAGGATGCTTGTGAAAAATCTAGACGTCCTATGATGGCCCTAAACTATCCTAGGACTTTACTGCGAGGCTGGACTTGGGATCCACGCTTCAGAACATCCCGTCCAGATGGACCCCTGTGATGAAGTTGTGCGCACTGTGACCAGGGGCCTCTGAACTTTCTTTTTTAGGTTCATTTTCTATTACAATCCAGGCTTATTCTAGGCAATTGTTCCCACTTACTTTTTCAGTAGAAATCGACTGTGACACCTCCCATCTCTCCTTTATCTTCCTCTCTCCTGAGCCATGCGAGGGGCTGCGGGAGGGAGAGGGGGACTCTTCCCACCATCACTGGGGTGGGCAGCGTTTGTGTCCACTTTCTGGACCATGCATGTTAATTTAACTACTCTTGGTTTCTGCTCATTACACTGCCTTTCTGGCTTTAGCCTTCCCAGCCCTTCAGGTGTCAGGCCAGAAAACAAAACAAATCTTCAGTAACCTGCTCTAATTTGCACAGCTGGTTCCGTTTCCCTGTGCCTGCCAGGTCGGAGCGTGGCCCAGTTGCTCCTGTCTTATCCTCCACACGTGGCGCACTGGTTTGCGGTGCCTGCAGCACCGTCTTTCTTCAAGGATGGTCAGCTTTTCGCTCTCCTTGCGCCTCTAGGTGCCTTTACTTAGGTTTGTGTTTTTTTTGGTTTTTGCTTTATATTAATGCCCTAAATCAGGCCAGCTTGTGTTCCCTTATCTTGCTGACCTCTCTTGTCCAGTGCTGGAGGAGAGCAAGGCATGTGAGACCCTGAATTTTAACTAGTTTCAGTCCGATGGATATTTTAAGGAATTCATAATTATTTTTTTCCTAAGAGCTCTTTAGGGACTCACAGCCTGTGTACCACTTAGAACGGTCAGAGGCATTAAACCTGTGTGGCCAACGTGTGTGTTTGTGTGTATACGTGTACACTTACTTCTGCTTTCTATTTAGGCACCCAAAGCTCTTTGCAATTATTAATGAAATAAAACATTTAAGTAGATTGTAGGATTATTTGCACACGACAAAAAATTAATAGTTTTCATTATAGTTTGATACTCAAAATTCCCCCGTTATTTGTCATGGCCACAGGAAATGCATGGGAGGCAGGTTTACTGAGCTGGCACTGAGGATGTATATGGAGAGACTCAGTATAACCTGCAGCATTAAAGAAACAATTTATGTACAGGACTCACTAGACATTTAAATAGACCTAAACTGAATAAGAAATGCTGCTTTAAAATTTCCAACTACTCTATGTTCTGTTATCTACGAGTCCTGCATATTCGCACCAGGGTAAATTTCTTAAGAAACTGCGAGCAAGGAGCTAAATTTGCACATTGATTTTTGTCTTTTGTCTGCAGTTTAAGGCTAATTTAAAAGGATGGTGAGGAGATTCTATTTTCAACTGGCTGAAGTTCAATAAGAATATAATAAAACATTGTTACAGCAAACTCTTTCACAGTGAAATTCTGGCAAAGCCTAACCTCATTCCTTTCAATGTGCTCCAGTACAGCCAAAATACTGCTCTACTGAGCAGGACACCCATTAGAGTGACAAGCTTCCTACAGTACCAGGAATTTTCCATATTTTATTTCAAACCAAATCAGCATTTCAATGCTTTGAATTAAGACTGCAAAAAGGAAATGTTTTATAATAAAGTCAATAAAAGGCACACGGTTTCATTACAACTATATATTTATCATTGGCCTGCATTTTTCTAATATCAGAAGCATATCTGATCACTTTAGATGTAGGAAATTACTTCATTTAATTATTCTTGCAGTGAAAGCTTTGTAATACTTTAGTAAGGCCTACTTATTAGCTTAAAATTCCTAATGAAAAGAGTGACCATATAACATATCTCTTTGGGTACAAATCAAGAAAGGGAAGTTTTAAAGGTGTTTCTTTTTCTTTCTTTTCTTGTTTATTTTTTTAACTCTGCCCCTTCCGGCTAGGTTGACTTTTAGATCCACTGCTTCCCAGTGATAGAAGAGCTGACAGGAGGCTTCAGAGGGACCACAGGCTGGGTTTCCTAAAATCAGAAGCATGGAGGCTTCTGTATACTTCGTGCTTCACTTCTTGCTTATCTTCCTAAAAACGCTGGGCTTTGTCATAAAACTTCCCTACAAGTTGCCAGTGGCTTCCCATTGTTTTCAGGGTAAAGTTAATTGGTCAAAAGCAATGCGGTTTTGACCTCATCTGCAGACAAGGCCAGCACTTTTTTAGCCTGGCCTTCAGTGCTCTCCACAACCCCAGAGTGCCTGCCCTTGCCACCTCCCTCTGCTTCTCCAGGTGGATCTTCTCCCAGAGCCAGTGTCCCACTCAGTGTCCCCTGAACCCCGGGAAGCTCGCCTTCTCACCATCTGGATCATTTTCCTGTTTTTGGATGCCTCCCATCCTCAGTCATCCATTCTTCACTCACTCAACCAATATTTATGATCATGCAATATGGACCACATTGTTTCATGGCTGTATCTTCTAAACTGTGAAGTCCCACCCATCCTTCAAGCTATGTTTCTTCCACAGGCTTCCTTAACTGCAAAGGACTGTCGGAACCTCTCTCTCCCCTGGACTCACAGCCCGTCTGCCGCTCTGCCTCTGCTCGGCAAAGCTGGGGCCCCTGTTTGGACTTGACTTAAAAGCATCAAACAAGACTGTGCTCTGCAAATGACTACCTCTGTGGCCTCAAGCAAGTCCATTAAAGTCTACAAGTTTCAGTTTCCTTGTTGATAAAATAGGGAAATATGTACATCACAAGATTGCTTGTGTAGATAAAATGAGATCATATTGGTGGAATTTTTCTGTTTATGTAAAGAATGATTATTTCATATCTGTGTCAATGTTTAAATGTGCATTTTATTAATTTTTGCTAATTAAATTCTTCTTTTCAATGAAGCCTGCTGAATGTAAAAGAGACCTGAGTGGAAGGCAGAGACCACATTAAACGCAGGAGCCTCTTTTTGGACATATCACTGGCTCCAGTGGTTGTTTCGGCAGCATGGAGACTGGCGGGGATTGGTATGGTGGAAGGCAACAAGACTCATCACCAGTCTTGTCTGGACTGGCTTCATAGACAGAAGAACATTCCAAAGACCACACTTGCATTGCGTTTTAACTGAGAACCAAGATAAAGTAAAACAAACTAGTAATTTACACAAAGCCTAAAGGGTTGAGATTTCTTCAGTAACTTATCCTTCAGCCGATTTTATGAACACGAATTTTCAGAAATAGGTGAAAGCACTAACTTGACTCATGGGTGGGAAGCAGTGGGCTCAACAACAGGAGAACAAGTAGCAGCTACTTCGCTCAGTCGGGGAATAAAGGGGGCCTAGAAAAGCCTATCACCTTCAGTCGAAACTGCAAGAGGGATTGAGTAGGCTAAGCCCTAAGAATGTTCGTAGGCAATCTGTCTGAGTTGAAATTTGACCAAGAATAATTAAAACTCACCTAAGAGCAGTAAAGCGAAAAGGATGGGAAGTGAACAGGAGCTTTGTTTCAGATCAACAGCAAGGCAGCTCCAACAGCATCCTGGGGCGGTTTGGCCCTGTTTCAGGGCCGGTTCCCAGTCCGCACATACTATCTGGCCCGCACCTCCCCAGCCTTGCTAGCCTCTGGCTCACCACTGACCAGGTGGAACTCAGGTTACTGTGGTGTGCACGGTACTTTTCCTCAGTGATGAAAAACACGTTCATGGTAACTGAGTGGTTAATGGTGAGAAATAAACCAACAATGCAGGTTACTGACCAGTAATGAAATGCTGCTCTCTAGTTTGACAAACAACAAAAATATGTCTAAAGCAACGGCTGGCTGAAGATGTATGTGTGTTTTTCTGCCACCACAAGCAAAGCATCTCCAGTTCTCTTCCCCCACACACATACGGAGCATTTCCAGAGACGTGTCCTTGGGTGGTGGCTGAGGAAGGGGCGGGGGGGACAGCTGGCATGAGACACAGAGACTGGGAACAAGTTCACAGTGTTCATCTCTAGGGACTCACAGAATAATTGAGAATTGGCTCTTTCATCTCCATCCCCTGCTCAGCTTTTTGCTGCCCCTGAGCCTCTGCTGTCCCCAAGTGGCCATCCTGATCACTGAGTCGTCCATCGAGATGCTATGTGTGTGTGTAAAAGTTTGCTGAGGCTTCCCGTTAACAAGGCTGTGCTGTGTACTCTTCATCTAACCCTAAGTTTACAAAACAGCCCGTGGTGGACAGATGTGTGGGTATCAGAGTCAGTCTGATTTGGTTTCAAATCCTGGTGCCAACATCTGCAAGCAACGTGGCAGCAGGACCTCTCAGTCCAGGATCCCTGAGCCCAACATCATTCAGCCCTTCAGCCCAGCATCTCTCAAGCCAGTATCCCTAAGCCCAGCATCTCAGCCCCACCATCTCAGCACCGGCTGCTCCCACACAGGTACCCACACAGGTGACTAAGTGATTTACCGCTGCTTTGACTTTTGGGGAAGGTTGCAAAGCCAAGTAGTTAGAGATACAGATTGTGAGTCACACATATCTGGACCACACCCCGGCTCTGTTATTTACAACCTGACTGCCCCTTGTTAAATGTTGTAACTGCTCGAGTGCAAACTTTCTATATAAAATGCGAATTAAAATACCAATCCAGCAAAACACACGCAGCATTTGGCATGGGATAACGGAGCTGACTGGTCACTCTGTGAGAGGCAGCAATTGTTGTTAATAATTTGTGGATAATCTTTGAGAAAAGAAATGTAAAATCTGATTTTCTGCACTATTTCAACCTAAGAAACAGAGCTCTCCATGTATTTGAACAACCAAGTAAGTTGCTCATGAAAGTATAAGGAAGTATAAGTATAAACTGCTTGATAGTGACCACGCAAAAAACCTCTCATAAACTCAATGACACTCTTCAGCAGTATTTTCATGATCTACTTAAGATAAGCTATGTAACAACTGATGCAAATTCATTATTAAGTACAGGAGTGTAAAAGTAAATAATGTCGTCGTGGCTAGTAATAGTTAGTAGAGAATCTTGTGAAAGAGCTTCATGATATTTTAATGAGTATACTTGTTGATAAACCCAAGATTTATTCTCCCCAAATGGAAAGAAGCATTTATCTTCACAAGCTTCTCATTTTTCAGAAAGTACCAATCAGGTGAGTGACTGACTTAAAGCTCTTCACTGGGGAAGCCAATATGCCTGGGGAATGGGCAGCAAAGCTTCATCTTGAACAGAAACCTTAATTCTAATCAGAGACACAGGTTAGATGGAAGAAGAGGTGAAGAATAAGGGAAAACAGAACAAAGCCAAAAATTACATATGGCTTGGAAAGCAATACAATACTTGGAGCTGACAACTGGATAACACAAGTGATATCAAAGTCCGTTTCCTCTTTAGAGAGACCTCCTGAAGTTAGCACAGCCACTGGATGGCTTGGATGGGTCACTTTGGCTCACTGAGCGTGTGTTCAGGGCTCACAAGAATTTCAGGGCGACAGCACTCCACCCCGCTCCAGGCTGGCCATCCCTGTCTGACAAGTTCCCCTGTCTGGGTTTCAGGGATTTCATTTGTAAATGGATGGGCAGAATCAGATGGTATCTCAGGGCTCACACTTTGGATACTGCTAAGACCGTTGTAAAGAACTGTCAGATACGGTCCCTGCCCTCAGGGAGCTTACAGTCTAGAAGGGAACTAGCTGTAAACTGACGGCATGCCAGGATAGCTACCATGTAAGGTTTTGTTTGTTTGTTTTTTAGAAACACTAAATGAGTGGGTTGAGCCCAGGTCGCTTGGGGACTCTATGCCTCATCCCCTTAGGAGTGGCCCAGCAAGGGGTCCGTATTACAGGAGGCAAAGCCAGAGTTCTTCCTGCACCTGCTTCTTTCCTTTGTCTCAGTTCCCTGGCAGGGGGCCCTGTGGATTCACCTCTCTTCCTGATGAAGCGCCTAAGTGAAGATTAACAGGATATCAATGCAAACCAAGCTGCAAAGCTTTTTACTATAAAACATGTTTCCATTTCTAAGAAAGAAACCCACAGTCTAAAACTTAAGCTATTTCATTAAGTCCCCAGTGGTAAGTCTTGTGACTTATTTCATCAACCTGAAAATTCAACGCATAGCAAATGAAAAGTAAAAACTTTATTTCTGTAAGAACAGAAAAAATTCGGCCTCTTTAAAGAGAGAGCTCTATCAACCCAAATAGGAATTGTCACATGTAGTTTTATCAAAATTTGCTTGTATTACATGAATGCTTTATCTTTGAATGGCAATTGGAAACATACCAGAGACACTGAGTTCCACAAAACCATCAATGATTACAGAATGCTGAAAATATTGTGGCTAACTCTTCCTTTTCTCCACGTAGGGTGTCTGTGGGGTGGGTATAGGGAAGATGAGAAGCAGGGCATCCACCCCAGGGAGCCTGGAGACACAGCCCATTCTACCAACGCACAAACTTTTGTTAATATGTCTAGCAGTAAAGATTAGGTTTGCCTGCATATGACAGAAAACGTTATATAATACTGGCTTAGGTAAGACAGACATTTATTCTTTCTCATGTCAGTAAAAGTCTGGAAGGAGGCAGTCGGACTATTATGAAGTCTTAAGAGCTCCACAAAGTCATTGGAGAACTGGACTTCCCCTACTTTTGTACTTAACTTTCCTGCCTGTGTCTTCCGTCTCATGATGGCTTCATAGCCAAAGGTGGTTGCTGGAGCCCTAGCCTTCTCATCGGAGTTCCAGACTTCAGGAAAGGAAGGAAGGACAGGAGGTTCGCCCTCCCCAGCTGAAGGCCATACAACACTTCTCCTCTGCCACTGGCCACGACTTACTCAACAGGCCCACACCAAACTGCAGGGGTGGCTGTGTACGTTGTCTTGCTGCTGAGGGCAGTGCCCTGGACAAAACAGCAAGGTGGTCACTAAGGAACAGGGCAGAATGGACGTTTCCAGCAACCGGCAGCTGCTGCCTCAGTCTGTGTGTAAACACGGGACAGTGGCCTTGATGCTGGCAGGAGACCCTCCACCACACAGCGTCGCTGTCTTCACGTTGCTCCTCTCCCTCCTGGCCCGGCCCCGTCTGCTCTCAATGCTACTGCCTTTCTCGGTTCTGGAACACTCTCACGTGAATGCTCCCGGCTCCGTCTTGAATCCGCAGCTGGCCATTCGGTCAGTGACCATGTTTGATCCCCTTCTATGTGCCAGGTGGTGAGCAAGATAGAGCAGGTTTGAGCCCTTGATGAACAAAGGGTCAGGGAAGCCCAGCACCGACAGGTCACGGGAGCAGTCCGCGCTGCGGGAAGAGCCCGGGGGGAGGCCTGGAAGCTTCGGCAGGGGCCTGAGCCCACCACGGTGCCTTCCTGACCCTTTGGCCAGAAAACATGGTTGAACCTCCCCCCCCCCCCCGCAAAAATCCCTTCTCTAATTTCTTTCCTGATGCTTTCACTCTCTCCTTCATGATTAGTTTCTCGAAAAGGGGTTTATTGCCCCCGACTGTGGTCCATCCCTCAGCCCTCCGTTGACCAGCTCTGTCCCCGCGGCTCTGCTGCGCCTTCTCTCTTGGAGGCCATGCGCCCCGAGACACTGCAGCCGGGACCCTTCCCAGGCTGGGTCTTCCGTGCTCTGACCTCTCCGGAGCTCTCACCATGTGGTGCAGACTCTGCAGTGGGATGGGGGCCCTTCTGGTTTTCCTCTCCCAGCTCTGACCTTAGAAGCCACCCTCTGGCTCCTCTTCCGCTTCCCTGCGCCTCTCACATACAGGTGATCGTCAACACAACTGTTCTTGGCTTACTCTGCTTTTTTTTACCCCAAGATTTGATGAAATGAAATTTTTTAAATCATTTTACCATTGATTTTTGGGGGGGTTAGGGTTAGGGAAGGGAAGGGAAAAAAATCTATTTTTTCATTGAATTTTATCAATGAAATTTGATAAAATGAAATTAGCATTTTCGGTTATTAGCTTCAGCGGACACTGCCATGTCTCCCTGACCCGGCCCCAACCTTCTGTATAATGAACTGCTGTGCGATGCCCAGGGCTGCTGTGATTCCTGTTCCTGTCTCCCCTTCCGCTCCCGCAGTTTCCACACAACCTTCATTCAGCCTCTTGCTCTCTGTCCTGGCTGCACCCACTGCCTCCAAGCTGCCCCCTTCTTTCAAGTAGCTAGCTGCCTCTCTCCTCTGGCCTGAAGCACAGTTGTGACTACTCCCTCACGAATTTGCAAATCTTTGACAGCAACTTATAGCCTCTGGCATCCAGCCAGACTCTGGGCAGCCCTTAAACACTCCTTATTGCTCTCTTTCCAGTCATGACTCCTCTCTCTGGTCTCTCCTCCACAACCACTGCTGCAAGCTTGTTGCTTATGTGCAAAGTCTTTACTCAGGCTATTTCAGCCTAGAGTACGCTTTTCCCATTTGTCCAGGTTTTGAAATCTACATGAAATGTTTCACAAAATCTTCCCTCATCTCTAAAGCCGGGCTCCAACAGCATTTCATCTACATTACTTGCACCCTTGTACAATTTATCTCCTGAACTTGACTGCAGCCTCCTTGAGGACAGGAATTTTGTCCTAGTTTCTCTTCCCTCCCACCCTCCTTCCCTCCTTCCCTTCCTCTCTCTTTCTCCCCATTTCAGTAGTTAACATAGTATCTTTTACCTGGTGAGTGATCAAAAACTATTTACTACATGAATAAACAAATGATAATCAAAAGAAGACAAGTCGAGGGCATACCCAGGCCTTTGGGCTGCCAGGTGAGCAAGTGAACACAGGGAAGTTTCCTTTGTTCTCCATTATTAGGACAAAGTGTCACTGACCAGAGAATAAGAAAGTTTTACCCTCGTGACTTAGCCCAGAGATTGCACAATTTTTTCTTGAAGCAAATGTAATGGCAAGAGAATCAGAGATGTGTTTGTATATTTGTCCTGCCTACCCTCTGTGTCCAAGAACAGTCATGGCCACCTGAAGAAATGAAGGAGCTATCAAAATGAAGAAGGGAGCGCTTGCGTGCAGACAGCTTAAAGACACCCCACCCTAAGATAGAGCAACTAACATTTACTAATCACTCTTAACTCATTGACTTTTGTTTTGTCATTCTCTTAGTAAGGTTATTTTGACTTGGAAGTCAAGATCTGTAAATTAGGTAAGGGCTCAAATATAAACAGAAAAGACTTTTTACCTGAGCTATGCACAGGAGAACTGAAATATTAAATCAGGAGTGATTCTAGTATCTGAGATTCGAAATCCAAAATTGAAAAGGCCCATTTATCTTCTGACCCACTATGACCCAGAAGCAAAATGTGGTTATAAATGAAAAACACTAGGATCCTTCAATGGAGATATGCCTGAGGAAACGGAGCTATGCCTCCTCTTCTGATGGGTGTCGCTCACACCTCATCTGGCTTAACACTCCCTTACGGATCACATGGACCAGGGCTCAGAAAGTCCTGGTTCAATTTGCAGCTTACACGCTGCAGGACATTTGGTCCTTTCTCACTCCCCGTTATGCACCCCAGGAGCTGTCTGCCTGAACTCCCAACAGCTAGTACTTTCATGTGCCCCTTGGTCTACCAGAGAAATCTATTGAGGCCTTCCACCAAAAATAATTATTCCAAAAATTCCTCAGGAGTGGTAGCATCCACGGTGATGGGGGGGGATGATTCATGAACTACTGTCTATAGCCTTCCTAGGTCTCTCCCCACCAAGCCGACTCGAATAAATACGTAATCCAAGTAAAAATGCTGTGCTTGCTCGGCAAACACAGCTTCAAGAGGAGCCTCCTTAGCTCCCTTCCAACCAGATCGCCTCCGCAAAGAGATCTCGGAGCTGACGTCAGTCCCCGGGCTTTAAAACTAACTCTCCTCCCCAGCTCCCCACCCCCGGGCCAAACCCCAGTATCCAAAGGGCAGATCTCAGGGGAAAATACTACTGTGGTCTGCCTTCTTCTCAACAAACAGGTATCAGCAGTGATTTTAGAGACACAGAGTTCCAGGCTACGGCACAGGATGAGAGACTAGGATAATTTCACCTAATGAAGATTAAGAAAGGGGAGAGATGAACAGCTTTCAGTTATACAAGATATATGATGCGGCAACATGGCAACGTAGGAAAAGCCTGGCAGTTCAGCTCTGCTACTAACCAGCTGTACTTTGGACAAATGTTTTCATCTCTCTGAACTTTAGTTTCCCAATATAAAAAAGGTAAACCTCAGGCCTCCTTCTTATGTTTGTGAGATCAAATGAGGTACTGATGGCGACGGTGGTGATGGTCATGGAGACGGTGCCCAGCTATTTCCACCTGGAATGAGAACTGAATGCAAAGAAGCTGACAAACCCTTAGGAGAGGTTTAAATTGGATACATGAAATAATTTCCTTATAGTGACAAACCCAGAGGAGGCTGGGCTTCTCCTGCAACAGTCCCTAAAATAGAGGCCCCTTTAAGTGGGTCAGCCATGGCTCTGGTGTGGTTTTGCCAGAGCAGTGAGAAGACTGGTTGGTCTCCCGGAGAAGAAAGTGTCTCTGCATCTGTGACCAGATGTTGGGAACCTGAAGCTTTAGAAATCACATTCTCCATTCTCTGTTCTGTGCTCAGACTGGGTGGCAACGTGACCCTCTAAGTAACCAGGAAAGGACATTTTACAGAAGAAATCCCTTCCAGGTAAGCAGAATTCTTTGAAAGGAGCTCTGTGGCTGGCTGAACATTCCTGAGTCTTGCATTCCCTTGCAAGTGAAAGCAAGGGGTTCTGCCTTGTCATAAATGTTCAGCTAGCAGCTGCTCCAGGGAGCCCGTGCCACCCGTTCTGCATTGAATCATCTTAACGCCGGGAGCCCAGAGCGCCGCTTGAAGATCTGGGAAGAACGAGCCACCACCACCCTGTCTTCAATTTTAAACCAGCAACTCACGAAGTGCTGGTCAAGCGTGGGTGGAAGCTGTTGGTTTGGGAACTTCCAGACACCCACTAAAGCACACTCCTGCTTTTTAGGGTAGAGGGAGTGACCTTAAAAGTATTTTCTACAAAAAGGAAAGTAGTGACTTGAATTACTACCCTATGTTCTGGAGGCTCCAGGCAAAATCATTTGAAATGTGTGGGGAGATAGGAGAGCAAAGTTGTTGAGGAGTCTTACGTAAGTTACGATGATCCTACCTTATTTCAGGATTCAAAGTCTAAAGTAGAGTAAAGAGGGGAAACCTACCTATGTCATGAAGGAGAATGGCAGTGTTTTGGTTTCTCAAAGGGGTTATGGTATCTTTATAAGCCAGGCATGCAGACCTTCTACAGTCTTGCCCTGGGTGAGAAAAGATCGTGGCTTCAGATTCTATTCTGAGTGACCATGTTTGGCAATTCCTAAACCTGTCTGTTATTTTTGAAATGCAATAGATGTTAGAATTGTAAAGAAATTTGGATATAATCTAGACCAATCCCAAAATTTAATTTTTTTTTTTTTTTTTTTTTTATGGTACGCGGGCCTCTCTCACTGTTGTGGCCTCTCCCATTGCGGAGCACAGGCTCTGGACGCACAGGCTCAGCGGCCATGGCTCACGGGCCCAGCCTCTCCGCGGCACGTGGGATCCTCCTGTACCGGGGCAACCCGCGTCCCCTGCATCGGCAGGCGGACTCTCAACCACTGCGCCACCAGGGAAGCCCCAAAATTTAATTTTTAAAGTAACTTTTTTTCCTGATTCAGTTCATTATGGAAAAGATGGTAAACAAAAAGAAGGATAAAGAAAAAAAAAATACTTTATACTCTCCCTTCCAAGAAATAGCCATCATTGCCATTAAGGTGCATTTCCTTCGTGTGTGTGTGTGTGTGTGTGTTATTTAAAACGCACATATTAACACACATTTGAGATTATATTATATATGTTTTTACATCTTAATTTTTAACTTTTTAACTTGATGGTTTTATCATGTCCTTAAAAACTTTTCAGTCTAAATAGCAACATAATATTACATCACAGGAATAAAACATAATTTATTTAACCATTTCCATACTGGTGAACATTTTACTTATTTCTATTTCTTCACTATTGTTGAAAAGATACCTAGTTACTTCAGTCTACTTCCATCTTTAATTATTTCCTCAGGTTTAATTCTTAGATTTAAAAACGATTACGTTGAGTTTGTGAATACTTTAAAATCCAGTTGGCCTACGGATCTCTGTGTTAGGGATTAGGGACTGCAGTCAAGAAGTCTAGAATCTTCTGGAGATCGCACAGGTCTGCAGCGCCAGAGTGTGCCCTCAGCCCAGGTGTCCTGACTCCCCAGTAAGGTTCTTGCACGTGTTTCGGGACCCAGTAAGAGTGATGGAAACAAAAAATTGTATTAATCAATGAAAGCTGCATTCCTTTTCCCGGGAAAAGATCCATGGGGGTGTTTACTTTTTCTCAGATTGTGTGTGTGTGTGTGTGTGTGTGTGCGTGTGTGTGTGTGTGTGTACACTAATAAAAATCATTCACTGACCCGAGTCAAAGAGGCTTTTTCTCTGGGGCAAATTGCTATTTACCCTGATGCCAAATCAAAATATAGTTTCTGCAATTAAAACAACTGAAGTAGAAAAAACTCCAGTTATCTGTATTGTGTTTTGGGGAACTCCCATTTAAAGAATTGCATGTGAAGTTAAGGCCGGCTTATTTGGGTTGAGGGGACAGAAACCTCTTGAGTTGACCAAAATAGGGTAACTACAAATTTCCAATGCTAGCTGCAAATTTTAGACATTAAAAGGCAATTTGCAAGTTTTAAGTATATACCAAGAGGCACAAGGCCTTGTTCTAAAACAATAATTGTGGCTTAATAAAATGCAGAAGCCGAGAGCTTCCTGGGATTACAGTAAAAGATATTTTTATGTTTGGAAGACACTTCTGTAATCTGCATTTTTACTGGGGCTCTTGCTGAGATGACCAAGGACAAACAGGGTCCTTGGTCCATTAACTTTGTGTGTCAAGTCCATGGCCTTCTTACATGTCTTGGTATACAAATAAATCCACACTAGACTCTGTGATGGAAAATGACCGCCCCCCCCATCCCCCTGCTCTCAGAGGGCAGAGATGGTACTTCCACACTCTCAGGCCAACTGGGCTAACTGAGGTCAACCTTCAGTGAGGGGCTCCTGACCCACGGGCTCATGTTACACCAGGAAGGAAATAGTTCTTCCTCAATCTGTAAGTCTTTCTTTCTCCTCTTTTCACCCCTCCATCTACTTCCATTGCCTTATCACCGCCTAGCTGGCTGCAGCTGACCAGTGCAGACTTATAAATTGTGAGACTTTGGGGGATGGGGGTGGGATTTTATTTCTAGATTAATTTTGGACCTTTTTGCACCTTTTTGTTGTGTTATTACTGATACATCATTGGGAATAAGATAAGATCCTGTGCTTTAGAGCAGATAGGCTGAGGTTGGAGTCCCACCTCCAACACTACGTGATCTTGGGTAAATAGCTTAACCTCTCTGAGCCTCAGTTTCCTCATCTGTAAATTGGGAACAACAATAATAACTCCCTTATACGGTGGTGAAGGTAAAATGAGACAGAGCAGATACATTGCTTAGCAGACATTCTGGCACTCAGTAGGCACCCAGTCAGGGCTACTTTTAGCCATTGGCATTGTGATCGTCCCCCCTCGGAAGTTCCTCCCTTTCCCTGACATTTTTCTCTCATCTTGACTGCTGGGTGGTAAGCTTGTTTCTATTTCTTCACAATTCTTCCCAGTCAATATTCCATTATTGTTACCATTTCTTCAGTAATATACTTGTCACTGAATGGATTCTTAATGTAGCCACCAACATGTTCTGCTTTGCTTTTAGAATTATGATTGAACCTGAATTTTCAATCTTTTGAAATATAAAAACCAGATTAAGTTAGGTATATTACAACTAGTTGATGCAAAAGTCTTTATGCTCTTGTTTCACAGAAAAGCAAGCCTAATGATTTCTGAGAATCTGTTATTATCTAACACCAGGTGAAATTGTTTCACTTTTATAGATCATTTGAGGAGCTGACTTCAGGAGCTCTGTCATAAAGCAATATGAAGGTTTCCACGTAAGTGCAGGTTACAGATGAAAAGGAATGGGAGAGTACGAAAAGGAAGAGAAGGAAAGGTCTAAGTTGTAAAAGAAGTAGGAACTGGAACTCCCCTAGAGAAGATCATAGAAGAGTCTTGAGCTAGTTTGAGAAAGGTGGCGCCAGATGGGGTGTTCGTGGCACACGGTAAAGGAGTCTGGGTGCTCAGTGCAGTGGACGCAGAGGACAAAGGTACATGTATGGAGGAGTCCACGCCACTCAAGAGGCATGTGATCTGATGCCAAGCTCTTTTCCAGTTATCAGGTACAAGAAGCATAACTAGAATAAAAGATGAGTGAACCCTATGGCAGCAGATTATGTTGAACAATAGAGCAAGGTTTATCCTTGAGCGATGTGTGTGGTGGGTCCTGACACCTCTGGGAGGACCGGATTCTGGATGATCACCCTCTAGTGGCATCTGGAGGAAACTGCAGGTACGTGACCTTTCATGTAAAGACATTCAGTAGGGATGTGAAGGAACTTCTTCCCAGGGGTTCACAAACGCAGCCATCTCTGCATGCATTATCACCTCATTTTAACTAGACTAAAGAAGCGTGCTTTCTTTTCTTTTCTAGATGAGATTCATGAACATCAAATGGGAATCCGTGCACAGTAGTTGATTTTTATCATAATACTGGCTAGAACGCAGGGTATCCTGATCATCAATATTTTTACTAATTAAAAAAAGTACAGGACTTCCCTGGTGGTGCAGTGGTTAAGAATCTGTCGGCCAATGCAGGGGACACAGGTTCAATCCCTGGTCCGGGAAGATTCCACATGCTGCAGAGCAACTAAGCCGGTGCGCCACAACTACTGAAGCCCGGGCCCCTAGAGCCCGTGCTCCACAACAAGAGAAGCCACCGCAGTGAGAAGCCCGCGCACCACAATGAAGAGTAGCCCCCGCTTGCCACAACTAGAGAAAGCCCGTGTGGAACAACAAAGACCCAATGCAGCCAAAAAAAAAAATAGAGTTAAAAAAAAAAAAAAGTACAACTACAATTAACTTTTCAGTCATGACTAATACTGCTTCAAATTTTGTTTTGTTCATGATATTTGGTCAAAAGAAGTTTCAACAGAGGAACCAGAGAAAATTAATAACTAATAACAAAACGAGGACCATCTTGACCTCTCTACCCTTCTGGATTTCAAAAGAAAGAGGAAATAACCACATATGCCATTGAATTGTAACAGCTTTAGTTCTGGCAGCTTTTATTCAAATATCATCATCCTTTGCAACTGGCAAAATGAGTATCTTAACTTTCAAACTTTCAGACTGCAAGTTAATCCATATTTTGTGCTAGAGTGTGACAGCCACAACCTCCAGTACTCCACCGAAAGTTAAAAAGGGAAAACACAGTCATAAGTATTTAACACTTCAAAAATTCTCATTTAAAAATGTTCAGTGTAGGTGACCAGAGAACATAGCTTACAGGAATAAAAGAACTTGAAATGGATTTGTTTGTTCTTTTGGTAAAGGTGATCTTCCCTTTCATTATATTAACACCCGTGCTCAGTCTAAGAGGTATATTATGATAAGGAATTATAGCTGGGCCAGAGGAAAGTAATATTTTCACTTAATTGTGAATTGTAAAAGTCTATTAGGGTGGGTTTTTGTAGCTGATGTTTATTTAAATTAGAATAAGGGTTAAAGCAGAATTCATTCCATGCTTTGATAAATGTTTATTGGACTGCCTATTCTGGTACTTATAGCAGGGGTCCCCAACCCCCCAGGCCGCGGACTGGTACTGGTCCATGGTACCCGTCCTTGATTTTATGGTAAACTGTGTAACTTATAATGTATAATTTTAGGTAAATTATAAATTTCTGTACAATTGTGATCAAAATGTTAAGTTATTTTTAACTTAAGTTTATGTTAAGTTAATTTTATGTTAACTTATTTTAAAGTAAATCATATCTTCTTAATCTTGTTAGGTTTGAAAGTTTTACCATGGGTGTTATTGATTTAGGAAGATTTATAACTGGAGGGTTATAAATCTTATAGTTATAAAGTACTTTTAATTTGTAAAGAATGTTACATTTCATTATTCATATGTGTCTCCAAACAGTGCCATGATGTACAGCAACTTGGAGGAAGACTCAGAAGGATGAAACTGATGGGGCTAAGCGTCCGTGTTTAAGCCAGAACCCTTTGGTGTTACTCTGAGTCAATCAAGCTGCCTTCTGATAGATTTATAGGATTTCCACATCTCATAAACAAACTATAAAAAGGCCTCATTGAATATAGCAAATAAATTTTTCTATAAGTATTCATAAAAATCTCATCATGATAATGGCAAAGCATAAGCCTTAGGTTTATTCTGTTGGAAAGGTAGAAGTCTTAATCGATATAACTATGCTTCACAAGCTAACTGAAACAAAGGCTTTTTGACCGTACAGACATTTCAGCTCTCCTTCAGCAACAAGGGATTATCAGCCCCAAATAGCATCGTTATCCAAGTTGTCACAGTAATCCATATTCTGTTTATGAGAGGCTATAATTTCCATCGTTGGAAAATATTTTCAGAAGTTTATTCAGATGAAGAAGCATAGAGATTTTAACATGAATATGATTTATTGACGATTCCTCTCTTTTGGATCTCTTGAAATCCAGAAAAAGACGTTACGGTGGACTAGTGTGCTACAAAATAGCATATAATAAAAGAAGAATATTGTGTCAGATACAGAATTTTATCTGATTTTGTACTCATTCAGTCACATACTATACAGTAATAAGCAGACTATGCTTAATTCACAATGGAATATTTTACAGTGACACGCTTGGTAAACGTATTCCCTACCAGCACAGATGGCATAAAAATGCTTAGTGATTCTTTTTTCAGACTTCATGTCATGCTGTGGGAAGATGTGGCTGAAATAAATACATTTCATTTTGTTTTGTGACATTTTTCCATATGATTTAATTATAGAGAGAAGGGCACACAGAGAGCGTCACTATTAAGTGGGACCCATTATACGCTTAAGAGCAGATTCAAATCTTTTGTTGAGCACGTTTTTGGAAAATAAATTGTTCACGCCATGTAAATAATATGACATTTGGTCGCAGTCAATTTGGTTTATGTATTGTGCCCAAAGGAACAGGTGATTTGAAGTTTAATTTGCCCCTCGTCTACTTACCCTAATAACTTGGCACCGCACACAGTTCTTAGGATAGCAATATACCAATTAACAAAATCATTCTCTCACTGCTGTCGAAATACAGAGTTGATTCTCATCTACATTTTTTGGTTGTTGTTGTGCAGGGCAAATGAAACAAACAACGTAGAAAGGAAAGCAGGGAAAGAAGACAGATTCAGTGGCGCTCTATAGCAGATACAGAGGAAATGAGCACAGACCCGTGAGCATGTACCAGGTGGATGGCACTGCTGAGAAACCCTGTTCCATCCTACTGCGGCCAAGGAATTTGGGCTTGTGTTACTCAAAACAATGTATCTGTCTCATATTAAATTTGTATTTGGATGGAATTAAGGGATCCCATCAGCAAACACAAGTGAAGACTTCAAATGGGAAAAGCTGTATTATATCTGAGTGATAATGTGTTTTCAATACATTCTGTATTTAATGACTTGGCAAAAAATAGCTAATGTGCTGGAGATGCAATGATGCCCTTTGTCCATCCGTCTTCTTTGCCATTCTCACCTTCGCTGTCCTTAGTGAGCTTCCCTGACCTCTAACCTGGACCATGACAGCTGTCTCTGAAATGCTGTTTCCCTTCCCAGTTTTCCCCATTCAGCTACACTGTCTCCCTCCAGTTACCGCTCTGCAGGCTAGCGGGCAAGTGGTGATGGCTTGAATCTGAATTCCCTCCTCGATCGCCCCAGCCTGGGTCAGCTGCTTCTCCTCTGGGCACCCTGGCGCTTCGTGCTCACCTCCATCACAGCATTATCACGAGGATGGAGGTAGACTTCTTCCTTTGTCCCCGTGACACAGCAGTCTCCTTGACGGCAGGGCAGTGTCCTTTCTACCAGTGTATTCCAGTACCCGGTACCTCTAGGCAACAATAAATATGTGGAGGGTGACTGAATGAACGAAGTCACTTCCAGCCAGTTGTTCCCGTTGAATGTTGGTGTGAACCCTGACTCCTCAGTTTGGTGTTCACTGGGTTCCCGCGAGGCCTCTGTTCTAAGGCGTCCTCACGGCCACCACTCCCTCTGCTCCTCGACTCCGGTCCCTGTCTGCACCCTGGGGTGTTTTCCAAACAGGGGCCACATCCTCTCTGTCTTTTGTGCCTTTGCTGTCCCTCTGCCTACGATGCACTTAATGTTCATCTCAGAAAATTGTAGGTGCTCTCTCAGGGCTTTTTTTCAACAGGCCCTTCAAGACTCGCATTTTGATTAACTGAACCATCCTCCCTTGCATCTTATTTGTAACTGCGTAACACTTACACATTTTGGCCCCTGGGAATAGGGACTAGGTCATTTTTACTTCTTTTTTTTTTTTTTTTTAAACGCTCATAGAACCTAGCATATGTGCAAGGCACTTAGGAGATGATTAATACATGCTTTGGGTGGCACACTGCCAGGACCAGAAGAGCAAACCCTTGTCTAGCACCTTACAGTTTCCACTCATCCATTATCCATCCATTCATCCATCCATCTCTCCATTCATCACTTGAGCTTGCATTATCTTGTCAAATCACCACAGCTGCTCTACAAGAAAGGATCAACATCTAGGGCCTCAGAATGGCCCAGTGACTTGTCTAAGACCACTCAGCTAACATGAATACTGGGATTTAAATCTAGGTTCCTGTCTCTAAGCTGAGTGGCCTATCTAGTTCAGTAAGTTTTTAAAATTAAGTGTGGTAGGGACCCCCTTGCTGGAGTCTAAGGTCAAAAACCAGTGTGTCTGTGGATGAGAGGTAGAACAAAGGTAGAACAAATTTGGGCATTTTAATATTTGTTACTCTGATAGTTTTGCAATCCAGCTCCTAGGATTCCTGCTGTAATGAAAGGTTTCAAGAGATTGTAGGGTAGCCCTGCTTTCTCTCTGGCAACCCAAGTAAGTGGTGAGCAGGTTGCCCCTGGCCATCACCCCAGAGCCCATGCAGTATGAATTGGATGTGGAGGCTGGACTGGAAGTCATGCTAATGTCTTGTCCAGACCTGGGAGAAAACTCCCATCTGGACAAGGTGGGTCCAACTGGGGCCTTCGTTTAGTAACCAGTATGTGGGCAGAGGCTGGGAAGGCTACAATGGCGAATTCAACAGACGTTCTCTTTGTCTGGATGGAACGGGAGAGAAGGAGCTTGGCACAGATTAAATGGAAGCTGAGAAGACTGTCATGAGCACGTGTGACTCAGATATTTGGAGGAATTTGAGGAGAATTAGGGTTATTGTATAATGAGTGAAAATAGGAACAAACAAATACTATTTTGTTTTTTATTGTGACTCAGTTTTTATCTCCCAATTACCCTCCCTCAATATGGACTTAGAATTTTCAGAACTAAATATTTTATGTCTTTTTTTGTCAGACTTTTTTTTTTTAAAATGTGGGACTTCGTAGAACTTCACAGTTATGCACGAGAACAGAAAAACAAGAAATGAAAATCTGAAATAATGTCTATTCTAGCAATTTCTGCTTATCTGAGAAAGATTGTTCTTTGATCCATGACAGCTTAAAAAATAAAGCACAATATCTATTTACCTCTAAAATACAGTATTCATAGGTTTAAAATAAAAACCCAGATCTATGAATTCTGTTTCCCTTTGAAAATTCATCTTTGCAATTACTTGCTTTGTACTGTACAATAGAAATTATTACTCACACCGAAAGGAACTTAGGCTGAAGGATTAAATCTATTTTGCTATAAACTCTCTTATAGATTTTAATATTTACTATGCTACTAAAACTTTAAAAACTATTCATAGATAATTTCTAAATTTATAAAATACAATTACAAAGTTAGATACAAGTATAAAATCATATAAGAGTATAGACAATAGTATTTTCATGCTATTAAAATCCTCAGCATTTCAATCGAGCACAAAAATGGAGTTGATGAAGAAGGAGCTGAATCGGCCGGGAGGTGTGGAGATGGTTGCAAACCCGCAGGTGGGAGCTGCTGGCCGCCTTTTGGACTGCACACAAAGCAAGGACCAACTAGTTTAGAAGAAGGAGGTCAGGGCCTGCTTTCCTGTGGTCCCTCCCCTGCTGGGGTCACCGATGCCCTCCCCCTGCAGGCAGAGCTGTACTCATTTCCTAGTGAAACTCTGTCAGAACAGAATTGCATTAGCAGGGCACCTGCTAACATCTGAGTTAGCCTTGCTGCGTGGTCTCTGGCGAGTCCTAAGGCAGCCCTAGTTACCCAGGCACTCTGCATCCTTTCTAGCCCTGCCGGGTTGATTGAGTCTCTATAACTGGCTTTCTGTCTCCATCACTTTGCTGTTACTCCATTTTCACAGTAGGGATGGGTGATGGCCATGCCCTGCTTTGCTGGGGCCTGGACCCTTGACGAGTTCTTGCCAGCTACGGGCCTGCGGTCTTACTGTTGTTGTTGGATCAGACAGAGCGGGAGAGGAAGAAATTCACAGAAACTAAATGAAAGGTGAAAAGACTGTCATGAACACATGTAACTCAGATCGTTCAGAGGCATTTGAGGGGGACTGGAGCCACTGCAGAACAAGTGGGGATAACAATCAGCATTAGGGCTTTTAAAGAACTTCCCATGTTATTTCAGAGTCCAGTCAAGACTGAGAACAATAGTCTAGCCAGGGCTTGGCTAGACCTGGAGCCATGTTGATAATGATGACTGGTTTCCAAGATCACCTGCTGCTGCAGCTCCCCGGCTGCACCCACCTAGCAGGGTGGTCCTCTTTGTAGATCACTACCTGCCCAGACCTCACCCTCCTGGCTGGAATGAGCCCCAGCAGCTGGCCAGTTACTCCCAGCTTTTCCTTCTGGCAGGGTCCATGCTTTAGAGGCTCCAGCAGACCCCAGGCTCAAGGTTGCCTAAGAGATGTTCACAGCAGATATAGTTACCCATCTCTCCTAATAAGCTGTATGTCATCTTTCAGGGCAAGTCCTCTTTGGTAGGTATATACATCCAGCCTGTTCTAGACTCAAAAGGTCTAGACTTATTTAAAATTTCATACAAATCCATTTGAGAAGATATTACTCTTATGGCTAAACTCAACATGTGTCTGCATTTTTAATCTCTTTCTAAAACCTAAACAAGTAGCCCCTGGATTTTGAGAGGTCCATGCAGCTCCAAGTAATTGCTACTGGGTGCTGTGTCATATAAGCTATTAGTCCACAGAGCCACAGAACAAACTCACTCCCAACCTAGGTGTTAGAGAACACCCAAAAGCAAAACTAAAAATTAAGACAATGTGGACCTTGACCAACAAGCTCTTAGACTTCTAGAGGATTGGACGGGTCAAGACTGATATCTATTGAAATGAAACATGCATTATTTTTAAGAATATATTTTTCAGATGTATCCACACCAGTGCACAAAATACACTCACACACATAAAATACAAGTTATAATCTTGCTTTTAGTAATACAAGCCTCAATATAACCTAAATCTTCATCAAAAAAGAACTGGTATCTATAGGTGTAGAGTCAAGCGAAGGAATCAGGTCAGTCTTTGAATAAATGAGTAGATCTGAATGTCTTGATATAACATGTTCTGCAAGATTCTTGTATTAAGTGGAAAAACAAAATAAAACAAAAATAAAAAGGAGAAGCAAGAAACAATACGGCCACTTCCTGAAATTTTGAAAATGAATACTCTAAAAAGGACCTTTATCAAACAATACAGCATGTCTGGAGGAAAAAAAGATGATTAACCTCACTGATGGAGAAGATCCAAACTCAAGAGTAATGACAAATAGTGGAGAGTCAGTAAAATAAGAACTGAATTCTGGAGAATCTTAAACCCCAGGGTACGATATTTCAACAGGATGCAAAGATAACAGGCACCAAGTGCATCTGGTATTGGTGACAGACATGGAGATGCTAAGGAGCAGAGCATTTTCTGGTGGAGAAGGTGATGGAAGGAGCTTCCCAGCAGTGAGCATTCTGGACTTGCCACTTCCCCTCTGGGACCCTGGGCATGTGAGAGGTCTGGGCTTCAGCTGCCTCATCTCCACAGAAGATGCTTGTGAGTGAATCTGATAATGGTTAGAATGAACCTAGCAGAATGCCCAAGATATTAAAAGCTCAATATGAATGCTGAGGAGGGAAGAAAATACATACGGAGTGTAGTGGGAATTCCTCCAAGAAGAGAGGGTTTTGTTCCCTTAAGCATATTGAAGGGGGAAGTTAAGCTGCGTACATATATTCTTCTCAGCAAGTTTCAGGTTCAGTAATTCTGAACTGCAGTTGGAAAACTGGAAAGAAAATTGAGTTGTGGGGGCAAAATAACTGCTTAACTTAATTACTAAAATGCCGCACTTTCCTATCATGATGTCAATACTGCACACGCTGCCATTCAAGATCCTGTAAAACAGCTATTTCATTAAAATTTAGGACAAAAGGTATGCCATTTATTAATGCATCAATATATTTTAGTGAGTACAATACATACAAAGGAAGAAACTAATTATTCACCTACAGGTCAGACCTCCATTATTTTAAGTCTTGGTGACTTGCAGAGCTCCGCATGAAAAGTAATACAAATATATTTGAGTTAATTCTGTGGTAAATTAAATATCCTGGATATTAAATACACTTGACAAGACTTCTTGAGGTACAGAAAGGATGCTGAATAGGGAACATTATTATTTAGTCTGTGGTGACAGCTTTGAAGTAGATAGATTTTTGCTACTCACAGATATAGTTTCACAATCGTTTCCTGATTATTAAAATGTCTGTAGAATCTTTATTAAGTTTCCTGGAAGCATTAACTCTGTCAAAATTAAGAAATCTCATCAAACTAAGATGTCCACAGAATACAAGAGATGACAACAAATCCATTCCTTGGACTTGACAGAGGATAGATGATACAGAGTAATTTCTTTGGCTTGGGTCTCTTAATCTACTAATGGTTCTTCGATACATAGAAAAAAAATAATTAAAATGAAAAATAGGGAGGGACCTTAAAGATGGCGGCAGAGTAAGACATGGAGATCACCTTCATCACCACAAATACATCAGAAATACATCTACATGTGGAACAACTCCTACAGACAGAAGACCTCAGACTTCCCAAAAGGCAAGAAACTCCCCACGTACCTGGGTAGGGCAAAAGAAAAAAGGAAAAACAGAGACAAAAGAATAGGGATGGGACCTGCACCTCTGGGAGGGAGCTGTGAAGAAGGAGAAGTTTCCACACACCGGGAAGCCCCTTCACTGGCAGAGACGGGGGGTGGGCAGGGGGAATCACTGGAGACACGGAAGAGAGCGCAGCAACAGGGGTGCAGAGGGAAAAGTGGAGAGATTCCTGTACAGAGGATGGGTGCCGACCAGCACTCACTGGCCCGAGAGGCTTGTCTGCTCACCTGCCGGGGCGGGCGGCGGCTGGGAGCTGAGGCTCGGGCTTCGGAGGTCAGATCCCAGGGAGAGGACTGGGGTTGGCTGTGTGAACACAGCCTGAGGGGGCTAGTGAGCCACAGCTAGCCGTGAGGCAGTCTGGGAAAAAGTCTGGAGGCCTAAGAGGCAAGAGACCATTGTTTCGGGATGTGTAAAGAGAGGGGATTCAGAGCACTGCCTAAACGAGCTCCAGAGACAGGTGCAAGCCACGGCTATCAGCGCGGACCCCAGAGACGGGCATGAGACGCTAAGGCCGCTGCTGCCGCCACCAAGAAGCCTGTGTGCAAGCACAGGTCACTATCCACACCTCTCATCCTGAGACCCCATGCAGCTGGCCACTGCTAGGGTCCGGTGATCCAGGGACAACTTCCCCTGGAGATCACACAGCGCGCCTCAGGCTGTTGCAACGTCACGCTGGCCTCTGCCGCCGCAGGCTCGCCCTGCATTCCGTACCCCTCCCTCCCTGCAACCTGAATGAGCCAGAGCCCCCTCATCAGCTGCTCCTTTAACCCCGTCCTGTCTGGGCAGGGAACAGATGCCCTCAGGTGACCTACACGCAGAGGCGGGGCCAAATCCAAAGCTGAACCCACGGAACTGTGTGAACAAAGAAGAGAAAGGGAAATTTCTCCCAGCAGCCTCAGGAGCAGCAGATTAAATCTCCACAATCAACCTGATGTACCCTGCATCTTTGGAATACCTGAATAGACAACAAATCATCCCAAAATTGAGGTGGTGGACTTTGGGAGCAACTGTAGACTTAGGGCTTGCTTTCTGTATCTGATTTGTTTCTGGTTTTATGTTTATCTTAGCTTAGTATTTAGATATTATTATCATTGGTAGATTTGCTTATTGATTTGGTTGCTCTTTTCCTTTTTTTAAATATATATATATATATATATTTTTTCTTTTTCTCTTTTTGTGAGTGTGTATGTGTATGCTTCTTTGTGTGATTTTGTCTGTATAGCTTTGCTTTTACCATTTGTCCTAGGGTTCTATCTGGTTTAATTTTTTTCTTTCTTTTTTAGTATAGTTTTTAGTGCTTGTTATCATTGGTGGATTTGTTTTTTGCTCTCTTCTTTGTTTCATTCTTTTTTTTTAATTACTTTTTTATTTTTAATAATTTTTTATATTTTTTATTTTAATAATTTTATTTATGTTCTTATCTTTCTTTCCTTCTTTCCCCTTCCTTCCTTCCTTCCTCCCTCCCTCCCTCTCTTTCTTTTCCCTCCCTTTTCTTCTGAGTCATGTGGCTGACAGGGTCTTGGTGCTCCAGCCGGGTGACAGGCCTGAGCCTCTGAGGTAGGAGAGCCGAGTTCAGGACATTGGTCCACCAGAGACCTCCCGGCCCAAGGTAATATCAAACTGTGAAAGTTCTCCCAGAGATCTCCGTCTCAACGCTAAGACCCAGCTCCACTGAATGACCAGCAAGCTACGGTGCTGGACACCCTATGCCAAAAAACTAGCAAGACAGGAACACAACCCCACCCATTAGCAGAGAGGCTGCTTAAAATCATAATTAGTTCACAGACACCCCAAAACACACTACTGGACATGGTCCTGCCCACCAGAAAGTCAAGATCCAGCCTCGTCCACCAGAACACAGGCACAACTCCCCTCCACCAGGAAGCCTACACAACCCACTGAAAGAATCTTAGCCACTGGGGGCAGACACCAAAAACAACAAGAACTACGAACCTGTAGCCTGCAAAATGGAGACCCCAAACAGAGTAAGTCAAGCAAAATGAGAAGACAGAGAAATACACAGCAGATGAAGGAGCAAGGTAAAAACCCACCAAACCAAACAAATGAAGAGGAAATAGGCAGTCTACCTGAAAAAAAATTCAGAGTAATGATAGTAAAGATGATCCAAAATCTTGGAACGAGAATAGAGAAAATACAAGAAACGTTTAACAAGGACTTAGAAAAACTAAAGAGCAAACAAACAATGATGAACAACACAATAAATGAAATTAAAAATTTTATAGAAGGAATCAATAGCAGAATAACTGATGCAGAAGAACGGATAAGTGACCTGGAAGATAAAATAGTAGAAATAACTACTGCAGAGTAGAATAAAGAAAAAAGAATGAAAAGACTTGAGGACAGTCTCAGAGACCTCTGGGACAAAATTAAATGCAAAATTTTCAAATTATAGGGGTCGCAGAAGAAGAGGAAAAAACGGGACTAAGAAAATATTTGAAGATATTATAGTGGAAAACTTCCCTAATATGGGAAGGGAAATAGTCAGTCAAGTCCAGGAAGTGCAGAGAGTCCCATACAGGATACATCCAAGGAGAAACACGCCAAGGCACATATTAATCAAACTATCAAAAATTAAATACAAAGAAAAGATATTAAAAGCAGCAAGGGAAAAGTAACAAGTAACATAAAAGGGAATCCCCATAAGGTTAACAGCTGATCTTTCAGCAGAAATTCTGCAAGCCAGAAGGGAGTGGCAGGACATATTTAAAGTGAAGAAAGGGAAAAATCTACAACCAAGATTACTCTACCCAACAAGGATCTCATTCAGATTCGATGGAGAAATTAAAACCTTTACAGACAAGCAGAAGCTAAGAGAATTCAGCACCACCAAACCAGCTTGACAACAAATGCTAAAGGAACGTCTCTAGGCAGGAAACACAAGAGAAGGAAAAGACCTACAATAACAAACCCAAAACAATTAAGAAAATTGTAATAGGAACATACATATCGATAATTACCTTAAATGTAAATGGATTAAATGCTCCAACTAAAAGACACAGACTGGCTAAATGGATACAAAAACAAGACCCATATGTATGCTGTCTACAAGAGACCCACTGCAGACCTAGGGACACATACAGACTGAAAGTGAAGGGATGGAAAAAGATATTCCATGCAAATGGAAATCAAAAGAAAGCTGGGGTAGCAATTCTCATATCAGACTTTGAAGTAAAGACTGTGACAAGAGACAAAGAAGAACACTACATTATGATCAAGGGATCAATCCAGATAGAAGATATAACAACTGTAAATATTTGTGCACCCAACACAGGAGCACCACAGTACATAACGCAAATGCTAACAGCAATAAAAGGGGAAATCGACAGTAACACAATCATAGTAGGGAACTTTAACACTCCACTTTCACCAATGGACAGATCATCCAAAATGAAAATTAATAAGGAAACACAAGCTTTAAATGATGCATTAACCCAGATGGACTTAATTGATATTTATAAGACATTCTATCCAAAAACCACAGAATACACTTTCTTCTCAACTGCTCATGGAACATTCTCCAGGAGAGATCATATCTTGGGTCACAAATCAAGCCTTGCTAAAGTTAAGAGTGCTGAAATCATATCAAGTACCTTTACCAACCACAATGCTATGAGACTAGATATCAATTACAGGAAAAAAAAAACTGTAAAAAATAGAAACACATGGAGGCTAAACAATACACTACTAAATAACCAAGAGATCACTGAAGAAATCAAAGAGAAATAAAAAAATACCTAGAAACAAATGACAATGAAAACACGATGACCCAAAACCTATGGGATGCAGCAAAAGCAGTTCTAAGAGGGAAATTTATAGGAATACAATTCTACCTCAAGAAACAAGAAACATCTCAAATAAACAACATAAACTTACACCTAAAGCAATTAGATAAACAAGAACAAAAAAACCCTAAAGTTAGCAGAAGGAAAGAAATCATAAAGATCAGATCAGAAGAAAATGAAAAAGAAATGAAGGAAACAATAGCCAAGATCAATAAAACTAAAAGGTGGTTCTTTGAGAAGATAAACAAAACTGATAAACCATTAGCCAGACTCATCAAGAAAAAAAGAGAAAGACTCAAAACAATAGAATTAGAAATGAAAAAGGAGAAGTAATAACTGACATGGCAGAAATGCAAAGGATCATGAGAGATTAATACAAGCAACTATATGCCAATAAAATGGACAAGCTGGAAGAAATGGACACATTCTTAGAAAAGCACAACCTTCCGAGACTGAACCAGGAAGAAATAGAAAATATAAACAGACCAATCATAAGCACTGAAATTGAAACTGTGATTAAAAATCTTGCAACAGGGCTTCCCTGGTGGCTCAGTGGTTAAGAGTATGCCTGCCGATGCAGGGGACACGTGTTTGTGCCCCAGTCTGGGAAGATCCCACATGCCGCGGAGAGGCTGGGCTCGGGAGCCATGGCCACTGAGCCTGCGCGTCTGGAGCCTGTGCTCCACAATGGGAGAGGCCACAGCAGTGACAGGCCCGCGTACCGCAAAAAAAAAAAAAAAAAAATCTTGCTACAAACAAAAGCCCAGGACCAAATGGCTGCACAGGCAAATTCCATCAAACATTTAGAGAAGAGTTAACACCTATCCTTCTCAAACTCTTCCAAAATATAGCAGAGGGAGGAACACTCCCAAACTCATTCTACGAGGCCACCATCACCCTGATAATAAAAACCAGACAAAGATGTCACAAAAAAAGAAAACTGCAAACCAATGTCATTGATGAACATAGGTGCAAAAATCCTCAACAAAATACTAGCAAACAGAATCCAACAGCACATTAAAAGGACCATACACCATGATCAATTAGAGTTTATCCCAGGAATGCAAGGATTCTTCAATATATGCAAGCCAATCAATGTGACATACCATATTAACAAATTGAAGGAGAAAAACCATATGGTCATCTCAATAGATGCAGAGAAAACTTTCGACAAAATTCAACACCATTTATGATAAAAAACCCTCCAGAAAGTAAACATAGAGGGAACTTACCTTAACATAATAAAGGGGATATATGACAAACCCACAGCCAACATTGTTCCCAATGGTGAAAAATTGAAACCATTTCCTCTAAAATCAGGAACAAGACACGGATGCTCACTCTCACCACTTTTATTCAACATAGTTTTGGAAGTTTTAGCCACAGCAATCAGAGAAGAAAAAGAAATAAAAGGAATCCAAACTGGAAAAGAAGAAGTAAAGCTGCCACTGTTTGTAGATGACAGGATACTATATATAGAGAATCCTAAAGATGCCACCAGAAAACTACTAGAGCTAATCAATGAATTTGGTAAAGTATCAGGATACAAAATGAATGCACAGAAATCTCTTGCATTCCTGTACACTAATGATGAGAAATCTGAAAGAGAAATTAAGGAAACACTCCCATTTACCACTGCAACAAAAAGAATAAAATACCTAGGAATAATCCTACCTAAGGAGACAGAAGACCTGTATGCAGAAAGCTGTAAGACACTGATGAAAGAAATTAAAGATGATACAAACAGATGGAGAGATACACCATGTTCTTGGACTGGAAGAATCAACATTGTGAAAATGACTATACTTCCCAAAGCAATCTACAGATTCAATGTAATCCCTATCAAACTACCAATGGCATTTTTCACAGAACTAGAAGAAAAAATTTCACAATTTGTATGGAAACACAAAAGACGCTGAAAAGCCAAAGCAACCTTGAGAAAGAAAAACGGAGCTGGAGGAATCAGACTCCCTGACTTCAGACTATACTACAAAGCTACAGTAATCAAGACAGTATGGTACTGGCCCAAAATCAGAGGTATAGATCAATGGAACAGGATAGAAAGACCAGAAAGAAACCCACACACATATGGTCACCTTATCTTTCATAAAGGAGGCAGGAATATATGATGGAGAAAAGACAGCCTCTTCAATAAGTGGTGCTGGGAAAACTAGACAGCTACATGTAAAAGAATGAAATTAGAACACTCCCTAACACCATACACAAAAATAAACTCAAAATGGAACAAAGACCTAAATGTAAGGTCAGACACTATAAAACTCTTAGAGGAAACCATAGGAAGAACACTCTATGACATAAATCACAGCAAGATCCTTTTTGACCCACCTCCTAGGGAAGTGGAAATAAAAACAAAAATAATCAAATGGGACCTAATGAAACTTAAAAACTTTTGCACAGCAAAGGAAAGCATAAACAAGATGAAAAGACAACACTCAGAATGGGAGAAATTATTTGCCAACGAAGCAACTGACAAAGGATTAATCTCCAAAATATACAAGCAGCTCATGTAGCTCAAAATCAAAAAACCAACCCAATCCAAAAATGGGCAGAAGACCTAAATAGACATTTCTCCAAAGAAGATATACAGATTGCCAATAAACACATGAAAGGATGCTCAACATCACTAATCATTAGAGAAATGCAAATCAAAACTACACTGAGGTATCACCTCACATCAGTCAGAATGGCCATCATCGAAAAATCTACAAACAATACATGCTGGAGAGGGTGCGGAGAAAAGGGGAACCCTTCTGCACTGTTGGTGGGAATGTAAAGTGATACAGTCACTGTGGAGAACAGTATGGAGGTTCCTCAAAAAACTAAAAATAGAACTACCATACGACCCAGCAATCCCACTAGTGGGCATATACCCTGAGAAAATCATAATTCAAAAATAGTCATGTAGCACAATGTTCATTGCAGCTCTATTTACAATAGCCAGGACATGGAAGCAACCTAAGTGTCCATCGACAGATGAACCGATAAAGAAGATGTGGCACATATGTACAATGGATTATTACTCAGCCATAAAAAGAAATGAAATTGAGTTACTTGTAGTGAGGTGGATGGACCTAGAGACTGTGATACAGAGTGAAGTCAGAAAGAGAAAAACAAATACCGTATGCTAACGTATATATATATGGAATCTAAAAAAAAAAAAAAAAGGTTCTAAAGAACGTAGGGGCAGGACAGGAATAAAGATGCAGATGTAATGAATGGACTTGAGGACACAGGGAGGGGGAAGGGTAAGCTGGGACAAAGTGAGCGATTAGCAGTGACATATATACACTACCAAATGTAAAATAGATAGCTAGTGGGAAGCAGCTGCATAGCACAGGGAGATCAGCTCGGTGCTTTGTGACCACCTAGAGGGGTGGGTTAGGAGGGTGGGAGGGAGACACAAGAGGGAGGAGATATGGGGATATATGTATACATATAGCTTATTCACTTTGTTATACAGCAGAAACTAACACAACATTGTAAAGCAATTACACTCGAATAAAGATGTTAAAAAAAAAAAAGATACATGCACCCCTACGTTCATAGCAGCACTATTCACAATAACCAGAACATGGGAAAAATAATCAAAAATAATTAAGCTATGGTTGAGCAATAGCCTGCAGGAGAAAGCCAGGCTCCATGAGAGAAGAGAGTAGGGCTGAGTGGAGGTGGTTGATCTTTGGGGGAGAACGTGAGGGGTCACAGTAGTGGAACACAGTGGAGACTGGGGCCACCAGAAGGGAGAGGGAGAGTGTCTAGTAATGAAAACTGCAGAACTGTCAGCTCTGTACTTCAAGCAGAATGAGAAAATTGCTGGAGGTGTCTCTTTAGGATAACATTGTCAAAGTGACCTGAGAGAGTGTTCAACACTATTATTTTGCAGAAGAAGAATCTAGAAAGAATATGTAATTTGATCAAGGTTATGCTGGCCTTGTAAGAGTAAATAAGAGGATATAGGGAAAGATCTTAGCCAAATGTTGCTATAATTAAATACCTCAAATATGGTATTTGAGGAAGGAAGGAAAAAGCCAGGAAGTGTACAGCCAGGACTGAAAACCATAAACTGGGACCAGAACTCTTTTCACTAGACATTCAATGTTAGTTTTCTGTTTTTTTAATATTGTGTAAATGCAATTACAGTAAGGACAGAATAACCTTTCCTTTAGAGCACAAAAACTTCCTTTGTTTTAGCTAAAAATAATAATGACATTTTAAAACCCCTACCAAATGCCAGACATATGCCACCCTTAAATCCTTTAAGAGTATTATACCATGTGACCATCACAACAACTATATGCAATGACTAAACAAGCTCAGAGAAGTTAGCTAAATTGCCCAAGGTCACACAGCCAGCAAGGAGATCATCTGTGAGTGGACTAGTTCTCTATTACTTCAAAATCCATGCTCTTGCCATCAAAGCAGCTTAATCTCAATCTGCCTCTGAGCTACACGGTAAGAGTCTACTCAGGAAGGATGTGGACATGAATTCTCAGGCAGACCCACAGTTTAACACAGGAGCAAAATGAATAACTGTGTTGCTCTGCTGTGATTACAAAGAGTTTCTAAAACGAACGAAGGCATGTTTAGTTTGAGAATGGTACAGCTTCAGCACCACAAAGCTATGCCTGCTGCGGGGTGAAGGGGTGCCTGGCACACGGGGTTTGCAATATTATTCCCTAGTAATATGTAATTCAAATTTGCATGTTTAAGTCATCTTCGGATTGTAATGTATTATGGAAGCAATGCAATTCAGGGTTATATTTTACCATTACCTCTTCTCATTTAAAAATAAAACACAAATTTAAAAGTTGTCATTGCCACGAGTTTAATTCTGAACGACAGCCTGGCTTGCTGTACCTTTCAACGATACACGTCCTACAGTAATTTACAAGCCCAACTTCCCTCTCTCAGGTTTTATTGCTCTTGACTATTTGCATAAAAATGGAATCTTTGATCTTTAAGTGTTATCAGCTCAAATAGCTCATTCCCCATCCTAAGACACAAGTAATGATGGGTGAAAGGAGTTCAGTGGTTCAGTTCAACCAAGCATGCACAAGCAGGTTACTAAAACTCAGCTGTTCTTCCTCCATCTCACCATGGCTGCTTTTACTGTAATTCTCCCCTCAAGCCAGTCTCAATATTTCCTTGGCTTGAACATGAATTAAGGTGGCCACTCCCTGCAGGTACAGGTCTTAACACAGTCAGCAGTCTCATTTACCTAGAGGCAGAAAAACACAGGCTAAGGTCCAATCTGGGCTTCTCCACTTCCTGGAGAACTTGGGAGAATTCCTTAATCTCTCAGAGCTTCGGTTTTCTCCTCCATGAAATGGAGGGTATTAGTATTACTACCTCACACAGTCATGGTGAGGAATAAAACAGATATTATCCATGAGGCGTCTGAAGGTAAACTCACAAATGTTTTGTTTTCCATCCCTTTCCAATAACTGTAGGTCTTTTCCATGGATGCCCAGGTGCCAATAGAAATGTCAAAGTCCATCAGTTTGCCAATATTCATTAATTCTCAAATGATGAGTAAATTATACCCCATTTATTTCTGCTCTAATGACAATTTTCATAGAGTTATTCAACACTCAGGAAGGGCTGACGGGATAAAACACTATGGGGAACAGAACAGAAGGCGTGATAGAATCCTCAAAGCTAGTGCTGGTGGTTTTGTTTAATTTATCCGTGGTACACTTAAGTGAAAAATTAGTTTGCTTCTTTTTTGTTAACTGTGAGAGGTAACTATTTATTTTCTCAACCCATTGGATAACTATTCTCATATTAAGCTGGGAACAAACGTGAGCTCCATCAGTGGGACATGTGTTAGGCAACCTTTCATGCATCCATTCACTCCTTCTACTAACATTTATAATGCACTGTGCAAAGTCCTGAGGGTGAGACAAGTCAGACCACTTCCCCGCCCTCCAGGGGCTTGCCTTCTAGTGTGTGTGAGGGGTCAGTAAGTGTACAGTGAAGTGGTAGAGATGACATGAGAGAAGCAAGCGTAGGCAGAGCAAGTACCCATGGGAGGGAGTGTGTATTTCTCCCTCGAGTGGTAGGTCTGGGAAGGCTTTGAGCATGTCATGGAAGCTGTGAGAGGGAAAGGAGAGCAGAGTTAGCAAAGGCACAGAGGCACACAACTCCACGATGCGGTTTCTCGAATGTAGGTGCTACTTGACATGGGATAGAGGATGGAGAGCATTAAATGCCCAACTAGGAAGTTTTGATTTTATCCTACAGGCAGTAGTTAGTAATTATAAGTAGGGGAAGATCACTTGGGGAAGATCACTCCTGAACCACACAGCTGTAAGTTAATAAATTGGTGCTGCTGTTTTAGGCCACTAATTTTGTCAATTTATTACAGCAGCAGTAGAAAACTAACACAGTTGTTCTGGAGGAGGACCAAAGAAGAGAGATCCTCTGAAGCAAGGCAGTAGCGATGCAGAGGAAGAGATTTGCGGGACACGGGGTAGTAAGGAGACAGCACAGGTAGGATTTTGTGACTACATGGACTAGAGGTGATGGTTTAGAAAGAGAAAGAGTCTAAAATCTTCCAGTTTATCTGGTGACTGGGTAGATGGAGAGGGCAGTGTCAGAGGAGGGGCAGGATTGGGGGAAGATGAGAGATTAGTTTTATTTTGAGTTTGGAGTGTCTTTGAGACTTTCGGGAAGACAAGCAGTTTGATAATAGGTAGGTGGCTTAGGGGAAAGTTCGGAACTTAAACTTCGGAGTCACAAGCCTGTAAATGTGATTGAATCCAGAAGAGGGGCTGACAGCCCTGAGGGAGAGAGGCTGCGTGAGCTGAAATCCAAAGAGAAAACCATGGCAGCTCACAGACAGATGGAAGAAACACTCCCAAAACAAGGATGTCCATAGAAGGTAAGGAGTGATTCAGCAGGGGAGTCCCGAGAAAGGACACTTTGACCATCTCAAGGGCACAAGGAAGAGTTCCTAAAGGACGCAATAACTAATTTGAGTTCTGAAGGATAATTCGGAGAAAAGAGGAGACGGGGCATTCCAGAGAGAGGGAATTGAATGAGAAAAGGCATAAAGTTGACAAGCCATAAAATGGCACAGTTCTGTACAAAGAACTGGAAAGTAAAATGAGAGAATGTGCTTAGACAAAAAGGCAGATTGAACCACTGAAGTATCATCTTCAATTAAAGAGGGGGTAGAACAGAACAGAAAGTCAGACAGGATTTCCGAATTGGGCCTGGGATTTAGAGTCAGTTGAGTGGATTTATAGTGATATTGAAAATGAATTTTTAAAGGCACTGATCAGATATATTTTTTAATTAACTTCCTAGTTTCTGATGCTTAAAATAGCCACCAGATAAACTTTCCTACTATATGGCTCTAATTATGACACGACACTCAAAAAGTTTCTGTAGATTACAAAAAGGTCAATATCTCCTTGAATTTGGGCATCCTCTTATAATCAGCTGATCAGGGCCTCTCATTGTTCTTAAACACCTAAGATGCATCCCCACCTCCAGGCCAGTTTCCTTAGCCTGCCATGCTTTTCATTCCCCATTCTTTCTATATCCAAACTTCACTCACTCTTCAAAGCACAGTTCAAACACCACATCCCTTAGAAAGTGTGTCCTGATCCCCGAGTTGGAATTACTCACTCCCCTCATTGGAGTCCCTCTCTGGTTCCTACTAATATTACAATTTGTTACGTAAGGCATGTCTTTTCATCACTGGTCGAATCTGTAACTTTCTAGCACAGGGTGGGATTCATAGGCAAAAGAAGCAGAAACATCTTTGGAAAGGGGGATGAGGATGGGTCTTTTACGCCAGTTTGGATATTCACTGAGGTTTTTAAGCAGGGAAGTAACATTAGGAAAGCAGGGGTTCCACTAGATGATTTGGGAGTTGTTTTGTAGAACACAGATGAGGGGAAAAGCAGTGAAGCAGGAGGTACTAGTTAGAAAGTTAGTTCAATAATCTAGGTATGAAGGCTTTGGAGGCCAGTGGCCACTCAGTTAGGGTATATATAAATATAAACATGTCCATATCCATGTGTTTTAACATTAATTTTTCAAACTTATGTTAGTCTCCTCTAGGATACGTCTAGTAACTTAACTTCCAGTGTTCCGAAGACAGGCACTTTTAGCTCATTTTACCGATGTGCTCGTTTTGGCACGTGGTGACCACAGGACATAGATTATATACATATGACATATGTAGTTATAGCTGTGCTTGCCAGACAAAACACAGGATGCCCCGTTAATTTTAAATTTCAGATATGTGACCAGAATGTGTTGGTATAAGTATGTCCTAAATATTGCATGGCACGCTTTTACTAAAAAGTTATTTGTTGTTCATCTGAAATTCAGATTAACGGACACTGTATTTTTATTTGCTCCATCTAGCAAGCTTAGATTGCCTATGAGCAGGAAGTGATATCCAGACACAGAGTGAAGTGATTTCTGACAAATCAGTGTGGACATCTTAATTCCTTTTCTCCCCCTATAGTTTTGTGATCCTTTTGTCTGTCTCAATACTGAAAACGTAAGGATTCCTCCAGAAGTTCACCTCACGTAGCATTACATGCTACAAATGAGGAAGAGTCCATAACCTCTTAAGATGAACTGACAGTATTTCCCTGAGCTGTCAAATTGGTCTTTCTAATGTTTAACCTAAATATCTAGGTTGCTGACCGCTTTCGTCATCATCCCTGCAGTGGCACTAGAGAACAAATGACCACAGAGCACCTACAAGTACCCTTTGTAACAACACCATAGCTGTTTATTCTGTTCTCTCTCTGACCTTTCTACCCGGCTGAGCAACCCTGAGCTCATGCAGCATCAGCATCTATAGGCACAGCTGCACGGAGGCTGCGGGGCTGGCTGTTCAGGGAACCACCATTTACAGAGCACTGACCCCAGGGGAGTCCCAGAGCCAAGGCTGAAGAGTTGGCTCCTTCCACTTTCGCTGTGTCCTGGGACATCCCCACTGGGGAGAGGAGACACTGAATTGCCCATTTCTCAGGCTCTCATAAATGCCCACCTTCCCTCAGAGATGCCTCAACACTGCGGTGCAAAGTCACTGCAGTTCTTCTACCTAGAGCCTGAGATCTTTGTTTCTGACCATCATTGGAAATAATTTCTTTCCTCTTTCCAAACTGTGTTCATCCTATGGAGCCTAATATTACAGCTGGAAGCTTTCCATTTAGAAGAAGAATTGCTCCACGCCTCTTACACTCCATAGCAGGCATATTGATATGTCACAAAACAGTTAGCTATTTTCCTGACTGTGCTCAGTTTTCACTTATCAAAACCTCTTCATCTTTCCCCCACACTAAATAGAATTGGTTTCCCTTCTTACTCTGGATTTATAGGATTATTACTGTTCAAAACTGTAGTTTGCATTTGTCTTTACTGACTTTCATTGTGTTTAATTGAGCCATCCATCCAGTTTTTCTGTATCATTTTGGATGCTTCAAATTGTCAAGTGACAGAATCTAAACTGATGTAAAAAATTTCCTGTTTTGAAACCCCAAGAATTCACATGATTAGGCTGGAAATAATCACAAAATTCATTATTTTTGTATTTTAAAATATATTACCTAAAATTGAATGTTGAATACATTGGAAAACAATTCCTAAGTATAAATCTCCCAATTGAATTATTTCCGTAGTCAGGTGGATGAATGAAATGAAATAAACACACTGCAAATGCATAGGTGGGAATGCAAAGTTTCTTCTCCCCTTTTCCATGTGGGAGCATTATACCACTGCAAGGGAAGAGTTTACCTCTCAGATTGGAAGTGCAAAGCTATCAATATCACCTATGTTAGTCATAAAGAATACAAATTCCTGACTATACTTCTATGCTTAAAGGAGCAGTTTCAATCTGAAGATTAAAAAAAAACCCAACTTTTCCTCAGGATAGAAAGTTTCTACCTAACATTTAAATACATACAAAAATTATTCTGTATGGAAATCTGTCCACACATAGTGCAAATTGCTTTCATTTCCCTTTATTGTCCTCTAACGCTCTCATCAAGAGTGCACGATTAGTTCACTGGCCTGCAAAGTGCTGCTCAGCCCTGAAGCAGTCTAGCCTTGCCGTCTGGAGCTCAGTGCTGTCACTGGGCCTGTGGGCAGGGAGGATGCTGCCGGGTGCGCTGTTAGAAAGTTTGTGATCTCTGCCTCCTTGTTAGGAGGTGTCATGGTCTGCACTAAAATAAAAAAGAAATCATGCTGCCAGTGTCAGATAGTAACAGCTTTCAATACCTTCCACCTTTGCTGTAAGCTGCTGGGCAGATGGGTTTGAGAGCCCATTTTCCTTGGTCTGCACACACCCCTTAATGTACCCTCGTCAGGAGTAGAGTGTGGACCCAGCGGTAAGTTGGTGACGAAAATTCCAAAACCGAACCACAGATCCCATTGTATCCACAGCTATGATCTGGGTCCTTACTAAGTTCTAGGATTTGTTCTCATCCAGTGAGTGTGAAACAGAAACAGGTACTTTTAAATGTTGTAGGGGGATCTAGATGTATCAATAGGCAAGGGAGACATCACCCTCGATATCCAGAATGTTTTCGCTCTAATTAACATACACATTTACACATCATCAGTATAAATGATCAGTGCCAGATACAGTCCAGCAAAGATCCTTTACGTAATAGGATTTCAGGAAGAGTTTGTACTTCTTTCCATAAATTAAGAC
Source organism: Aethalodelphis obliquidens (assembly GCF_003676395.1). Taxonomy (NCBI): domain Eukaryota; kingdom Metazoa; phylum Chordata; class Mammalia; order Artiodactyla; family Delphinidae; genus Aethalodelphis; species Aethalodelphis obliquidens. The sequence goes on from NW_020837947.1 coordinate 5,330,840, forward strand.
ATTGGGACCACAGAAGCGTTTTCTTCTATAAATAGTCACTGTAACAAAATATTATTTCCTCTCTTTCCCCCCACTAATTAGTTAGAGATAATACTTAGCACTTCAAATCTTAAATTCACAATATTTTACTTAATTAAAATAGGTAATTTAGAAAAATAATCGGCAATTGCTAAAACCTCTAATGCTGATGAGAACTGAGTTGGAAGCATTCTTTCATCACAAATTGGTATTTAAATGTAAAGTCCCACACGCAGCTGGAAAGCGCCACCGTAGACGGCATGTGTATTGAGTAGCTACCATCAAACCAAACGAGCCAAAATTACAGTAGAAAAGAAAAACAGTGCATTTTAAAAGAAATATTTGGGAGTAGATTTTAAGGGCTTAAAAGTATAAATATGACTTTCTAAGCATTCATTATAAAGAATATCGTTTTATAACTTATCTGTAATTTCTGACATTCTGATTTCATTTCATACTTCATTCTAGAAATACAGTTTTGATAAGTTAAAAAAAATAAGGCTTATTTATGTCATTTTCCTTAGACCAAAGGGTAAGTTTTAGTGTCCTGCCAAATTTTATTCATGATTTTCAACGTGAAGTTATTCGTGTGGTGACTGTATTCATGCCTACTGATGCTGATTTAAGTAAAAGTGAAAGAATTGCATCTGGAATAAGCAAACCGTACTTTTTTGCACATTTTCCTATTTAGGACAAATAATAAAATGCCTCTCTGCAATACCATACACCACAGCACAGATATGTGCTAATTTGAAGGAACACCAAAGAAAAACACATCCTTTGGAGAGCTTATTTGTTCTGTGGGAGGCTGTCTTTTTCAGGCCTGGAACAAAACCCGGTGGATAAGGATTAGAACATATGCAGACAGCATTCTGTGTGTGCTGGTGCAGAGGGAGGATGGAGGGCAGCCCATTCTACACCATGGAATTTGCTACCACATTTTCTCCTTGGTAACACATTAAAAAAGCATAAGAATTAAACAAGAATCTAAAGAGCAAGGAATTTAAAAGACAACAACAACCCAGTACGACAAATGTTTCATTCTAGTGGAGTACAATGGGGATATTTCAGCTCCGCCAAACATGTCTTTGAAATAAAGATTCTTTATATTCTTTTCCAAATAAATGTCCAAAATATTTATCAAATTGCAGTTATGTTAAAGCAAATAGAGCAGTTTTCAGGTCTTTTGGGGGATGTAGAACTTTTTTTTTTTAATCCATATATTATTCAATTAAGATTTCTCTTAGAAAATAAAACTATTTGTTATATTTAAATCTTAAGTAAGAGATTTTAACTTTAAAACTCATTATTTTAAGAGAAGATCTGAAACTGATTTTTCAAGTTTCAGGGCAGAACAAACATCCTAAACCAATAATGATATAACCAAAACCCAGTAGAAAAATACTATCTTTGGCTATGATTTTCATTAAGTTTATAGTTTAAAATATTTAATTCAGTCAATATTTATGTACCACCTACTGCATACCATTCGCTGGCCTAGGGAATTTAAAGACAGCTGAGTCCAGATTTCAGTTAGGGAGGCCACCCTCCAGCAGGAGAGATGACACTATTGTTATTAGTGCTGCATTAAGTCGTGACCTAAGTACTAGCAGGACACAGAGCGAGCAGATGATTCTACCAGTTTCTCCCTTTTAGGAGGTGGGAGGAGGGTGACGTGAGTCTGTAACAATCCCTAAGAGGGCGACATTGAGATGACCTTGAAGTATAACTGGTGGCGGAGAGGTGGCAGGACATTCCTGGCAGAGAAGACAAGGAGACGGAGGAAGGGTGGCAAAGGGAACGAGGGACAAGGGCGGGAAGGAAGATTGGGGCCAGGCGGCAACAAGAGCTCACGTCCTGCTGAGGACCGGCCCAGCCTTTGCGCTGACTCACCTCCAGGGGGTGCATCCTCAGGCAGGGCTCAGGTGACTTTATTTAAGGCTCCCAACAGCCCTACGAGGGAAGTACTGTCACTGTCCCCACTTGTGTAGGTAGTGAAACTGAGGCGCAGAGAGATTGAGTCCAGTCCAGTGTTGAGTTGTCCAGTGTTGCAGAGGGTCTGTGGACCCCCAGTGCCTGCTAGATATTGGGCTAGTCTGGGGTCCTGAATGGTCTGAAGGACATTGCTAGTTTGTGGGTCAAGGGCCAGGGGTGGGAAAGGGAGGTGAACACCTGCAGCACGAATATCGGTTAGAAAACGACTGAAACGGGCGGCTAACAAGGAGGGACTGAACTAAGGCGTAACTAGGAGACTCAGGGGAAATGAAAACTTTCATAATTTAAAATTTTGTGATCAACTGAGAGTGGGGAGTTCCAGGGAGGGACGAGTCGCAGGTGTTCCCGTGTCTCCCAGAGAAATGGAAATGAGGCTGAGTTTTCTGGTAATGACAGGCCCGGGTGGGAACACATTAAAGGGAACATTTTGGATGTGCTGGGACAGGTGCCTCCAGGCTGTCAGTAGGCGTGGAACTTTCTGGAACTCCAGTAAATCTGGGCCTTATCGACTGTTTGATGAAGCTGAATGGCCGGAGGGCAGAGCTGAGGGAGGAGGCCCAGCAGGTGAGGGGAGGAGAAGGCACAGAGGGAGGGACAGAGCCGGGCAGCTTCACTCCTCTCGACAGAGGACACAGCAAACAGGTGACAGGATGTCGAGAAGTCAGGGAAGGCAGGAACCCAAGAGTCCGGGAGCTGCTTTATGAGAGAAGCTTCAGGAAAATGTTCCGTTCAAAGTGGAGTGAAAAGCAGTGGAAAGTGAGAAAATTGGGGTTTCCTAAGAGACAGTGTTTTTGAGAAGTTTGTCAGGGAAGGAGGGTGAGGCCAAACGCAAGGAAGGCCTTTTGGCTTTTCACTCTGTAAGTTTTCAGAATGGAGACTTGAAAGGGGAGTGCATAAGGGTGGAGGGGTCGGAGGGGACGGGAAGGCCTGGGCAGGCAGGGAGCTGCGGGGCAGAGCCTCCTCCGCGGAAGAGGTGGAGGGAGGTGAGGGGTCCGAAGCAGGAGGGAGGGAAGTGGGGGAAGGGGAAGGGGGCGGGTTTCCTGGACCCTTGAGGAGGGGAAGGAAGCCAACAGGGCCAGCGGGTTGGAAATCATTCCTTCCTAATAGATCCAATCAGTAGTTACACAATTTCCTCCGGCAGAGCTTGGCAGTTTTCAGCATGACATCAGGGACATTATTCCTGCCATAGATTTTCCACAAAACGTTCATTCACTTCTCCGAGATCCCCGTACATAATCGCCGGTCAGTTGTGGGGCAGCTAGTTACAGTTTAGTGCCGAAGCTCTTACCCTCCTATCAGCGGCACTGGACTCTCTAATTACAGCTGCGTAGACAGACCACATCAATGAGAGCACAAAATAGTTCCAGTGTTAAGTACCGCCTGGAGTTCTGTGTGCTGTAGGGCCTCTAACCTTCCAACCCAGACACAAATAACACGCAAAGCTGAGACCAGAAGAAAAGGGTTGGAGGGGAGATGGTATGGGTTTTTTCTTTGCAAAGAAAAGCTGTATCACTGGAATTTATTTTCCATATTATGAATATCATACTGTATTTGAATATTAGGTATGCTGCCGTTTGAACCTTCAGAGGAATGTGTGCATTTTGAGGTGCTATTGTTCTATTGTTCCAGAAAGCAGGGTGCTCTACAGAGACGGGTGGTGGCCTCAGATACAACTCTCAGGCCAGAAAAGAAATGTTTTCTGTGCGAGATGCTAACCAGCCCGGGAAGGCCTGATTTGGCTTGCACATGTTATACCATGCCCAGGGTAATGTTTTCCAATGGAAAGTGTGCATTGGATCTATCCTTTAGTATAACAAATTTAATGAATTATATAATAAAAGAAAAAATTTTAAATAGTCATAGAGTGCATGATACATGTCAGACACTGTCCTAAGTACAGTGGGAAGGTACATATGTGATTGACGGGAAAACCACCCTCAAAAGGCTGCCTCTAGTGGCCATAGACTCTCAAAACACTCAGGTGCTAAAAGTATTATGAAGAAAGGTCTGGCAAGAATAATACCCTTCAGGTTATAATAGTCTATGACTTAGTAAAAATATCTAACTTGTCTGCAGGTAGACAGTAGTTCAGCATCCCTTTTCCCCCTAAGAGTAAATTTTCTGCTTAATTTCTATTCTTTTTTTTAACAGGAGAAAATCAAAATTTAATAGCACATATACATGGGAGAGACCCAGGAAAACTGACTCACTCCTCTTCTTAATTTCATACTTTTGGTGGTATCAAGCAAGCATTGACTATTAACCAGATCCTACCATGTAGAAGATGTAGTATTAGGCATCTGGTGGGTAGAAAGATGCCTAAAATGTTTAGGGAGCAGGCAGTGATGAGTCTCAAATGCAGGTGAGAGTCCATTTCTACTGTGGCTGCCAAATAAAGTTTCTGGAGGGGAGGTGGGATGTGGTTGGGCCTTGAGGAGCACATAGGGTTTTATTCGTCAGAGAGCGGGGCTCTGAACATGGGGCGATGGTGTACCCCGAGTCTGCGAAGCGTACAGCACATTCAGGGCAGCGAACAGACCAGCGTGGAGAACAGAAAATTGGTGTGAGAGGAAAGTCTAGAAGAACAATTTTCAAATTATATCACGATAGGCCTTCACTGACATGCTCACTAATTTTTATTTCCTTTGGAGATGCTGTAAGAGAAAAAATTCTCATGTTTCTTCTCTGCTACTCACATAGTACTGATACCAGATGTGTAGGGTTTTTCCCACCACTGACCAATTCTCAGACACCAGCTGGGAGTCCTACGATTCAACTTGACTTTGACACTAACTGGAGTCACAGCAGACACTGTAGGTTAAGGGCTCAGCCCCACAAGACTGCCTCCTATTTTAGACACCAATCTCAAGTCCACTGGCTACCCACAACTTCTATCCAACTTGGCTACAAATGGAAGGTTCCCATGACCCCCTCCTCGGGTTTGATCATTTGCTAGAGCTGCTCACAGAACCCAGGAAAACAGTCTACACACTATTGCTGATTTATTACAAAGCGTATTTTAAAGGATATAAATGAATAGCCGGATGAAGAGGTACACAGGGCGAGGTCCGGAAGGGTCCTGAGTGGAGGAGCTTCTGTCCCTGTGGGGATGGGACGCTCCATCCTCCTGGTACGCAGACGTATTCACCAACTTGGAACCTCTTGGAACCTCATACTTTAGGGATTTTTATGGACGCTTCATCATGTAGGCATGATAGATTACTAACTCTATCTCCAGCCCTATCCCCTCTCTAGAGAACGGAGGGTATTTCTAATCATGGCTTGATCTTTTGGGTGACCAGCCCCCATCCTGAAGCTATTCCAAAGCCCATCAAGTCGCCTCATTAGAACAAAAGATGCTCCTATCACCAAGGAATTACACGGGTTTTAGGGACTCTATGTCAGGAACTGGGGGCAGCGACCTATATATATTTATTATTATTTAAGACCTATATGTATATTTATTATGATTTCACAGGGGCAATTGATAACCACTGATGATTTTCAAGAAAGGGAGAAATATGATAAAAGAGGGGTTTTAGGGAAATTAGCTATCCTGAACATAGGAGGCGGACATGGAGGCAAGGCTGGTTAGTAGACTTTAGAGAAAATTTAATAGTGAGATTAGAGAACAATGAATGCAGGAGGAGACAATGCAAAGAACTGCCATGCACATCATAATTTGGTGGGAAGCAATCTATTCCTTACTAGATTTAAAGCACTGGGATAGCAACCAAACCTCTCTGTCTTAGTTTACACATCTTTAAATTGGGGATGTCAACCCTGACTATATACTGAGGTAGTCATGGGGATTAAATACATAAGTTTGGTCAAAACAAATATACTACTAATATCCTATAAAATGCCCAATTTTCATCTTTCTGTATTTAAGAAGTAAATATACAAGTGTGTTTTTTGTAATATATTAAACAATGCACCCGTTTGTAATGATCATAGCCCTCCCTGTTTGTTTGTTTTTTTTGTTTGTTTTTTTTTGCGGTACGCGGGCCTCTCACGCGCAGGCTCAGCGGCCATGGCTCACGGGCCCAGCTGCTCCGCGGCATGTGGGATCCTCCCGGACCGGGGCACGAACCTGCGACCCCTGCATCGGCAGGCGGACTCTCAACCACTGCGCCACCAGGCAAGCCCCATAATCCCCCCTTTTATTTGAATCCTAAATGCTCTTCCATTCTGTACATTGAACTGTGTTGAGTTCAGTGTGTGAACTCACATCAACCAGAAATGCATACTAAACCTACAGGCTAATGAAGGAAGACGCCATTCTCAAGGAACTATCGTGGGAGTTGAGACTGAATTTCATAAGGGGTGTTCAGCTAACTGCAAAGGATATTCAGAAAAGAATTAATTACATGGACTGACAGGATGGAAAAGGGATGAACAATTTAGAAGCATAGAGAAAAGAGAGTTAATCAACTCCCATATGCTATAGTTTGACCATGTGCAAGGTGGTATAATACTGTCTACATTTTCAGAGGGATATTGTGAAAATGAATAGGATATTATCTCCAAAGCAATTAGAGATGTTTGGACAAAAGCCACTATGTGAAAAATTCCAGTGTATCATTTCTGAAAAGGCATTTAGAAAACAGGTTAGTTTGTAAGGCAAAATAGACGAACAGATTTGTCTTAAAAGATGTTTTCAGACCCTTTGTAGAATGAGGCTGAACACCTTATGTAAATGGAAAGCTTCCGAATTGCTATTATGAAAAGCTAATCGAGAGAGCTGAATGGGAGACAGCTATTTGAGTCACCCATGGCAAGAAGAGAAGGTGGTCTAACAAGACAGACAAAAACATAACATACAATGTTGGGATTTTCTAGAAAAAAGTAGAGATTTTCCTTTCCTTCAGACAATATGTTACACATATGGCAAGTTTCTTAGCTTGATAAACATCTACAAGTAGATAACTTTGAGACAGATGGTAGTTTAACGACTTTGTTTTATTAATTTCCATGCCATTAGACTGAATAATTTGCAATTCAGATGATCAACTCAATTTCTGTTTTGGGACATCAACAGAATGCATCAGGGTAAGTGACCATGGGTAGGAAGGAAAATATACTAGTTGCTTTTGGTAACTGATTATTCTGAGGTGATGAGGAAATGGTAAAGACCAAGTCCTGGAATTCCAAAAATAGAGACAAGGCCATAGATGGCCACTAGTGGGCGCTACACATGGACTTGTGAGAGGAAGAAGGCGAACAAGTTGAGAATGGTGATCGGCTACAGAGGGTTTTTCTACTCATAGAACTCCTTAACTCATGTTAAAGTTCAGAGAACTAAACAGAGGAAGAAGAAAACAGTATAAGGGAAAGCAGTGACAAGTTATGTTATTTATGCATACATGAAATTCAGGAATTTTAAAGTTTTCACCACAAGAGCATTAAAGCACATTAAAAAAGTACCATTAATAAGTGAAGACAGAGCACAAGCTGCCCCCTCTCCCTCCCTCACTGTGCCCTGCAGGACCAGCTCCCCTGTCTCCTCTCCAGTAGGTGTCAGTGTCTCCTCTGCACGGTGCCCAAGGCCTGGCCAGTGACTTCTGCGAAAGCAGGAAAGTGCCTCTAACAGAAAACAGAATTCAAAGGCCAGACTGCCGTGCCCTTCACCCCAGTCAGCTTCTTTCTACATCTCACACAAACACATTCAGATTCTTCTTGGGAAGATGGATTAACAATTCAAGGAAGGGTCTCAACCTGGGCACGACTGACAATTTACATTCTCTGTGTGGGGCTGTCCTTTGCCTTGTAGGACGTTCAGCCCCATCCCTGGCCTCCACCCTCTAGATGCCGCACTATCCCCCAACATTCATTGGAAGCAACCAAAAATGTCTCCAGACATTTTCAAATGTCCCCTGGGAGGGAATAATCTTTCCCAGTTGAAAGCCAGCACTCTAGATAGGACAGGAAAAGTTAACCTAATGATTGCAAAGAGTCAGTGCTGCTTCTGGACCCCAGGGAGTAACATGGTACTTATAGTTGATGGGAGATGTAGATAGAAAATACAGACTGCATTGCTAGGCTTTGTTCCACCAAAGCAACAACAAGTAACGCTGGTGTAGTTCACGGCATCATAGGAAAGGCTAATTTAACTCACTCACCACTTTCATATGTATTGCTTCATTTAATCCTTAATATATAATTATATTATATATAACATATGTGAAAAATGTGTAATATATTATACATAGCATACATAATGTATATGTAAATATATATTATATCTGTGAAGGTTTATGATATATGTTATTATATACGCTATATATAATATATGTGAATATGTATTATATATAAAATATATGTGGATATATATATAATACATGTGAAAAATACATACTCTCTAGCTATGGGTTAGATAACCAAGACTTGGAGCGGTCAGGTCATCTGTCCCAGATCATATAGTGAAAGAGATCAAGAGACCGGATTTAAACCCAGGCCTTCAGACTCCAGATTCTGGGTTCTTTTCACAAAACGTCTCTCAGGGAAGGTGGGAAGAACTAGTGGTCACCAAGCCAGAAACCGCTGAGATGTAGCAGTGACAGCAGTAAAACTTAGAGTTGACACAGGAGGCACTGGTTACCTTCATAAACTTCAGCAGATGCAGAAGAGAAGAGGAAAAGAGGTCAGGAGGGAACCCCACTCTCTACAACTGTGCCCATCCTCTGTTACGAACAATCCTCTGCAGATCAACTCCTCTATGTGTTTCAGACTTTAAACTTGTACCTGATGTTATGGCCTTGAACTCACTAAGGGTACTGGTAGAAAAATGCTTATATTTTCTTTTGACATCATCCTTTAACATTTTTATTTTTGTGTTTCTATTATACAAATATTTGTATAGTAATTTACATATCATAATATATAATATATTACTATTATACATTATTACAATAATATATAATATATATAATTACATGTGTGCTGTGTTGGTTTTTCCTGCACGATTTTTATTTAACTGATGAAGTGCATGGTTAACCAAAAGAATTACAAGCTACTGTTCTAAAAAAGATATAAGTAACCTAAGTGTCCATCAACAGATGAATGGATAAAGAAGATGTGGCACATCTATACAATGGAATATTACTCAGCCATAAAAAGAAATGAAATTGAGCTATTTGTAGTGAGGTGGATGGACCTAGAGACTGTCATACAGAGTGAAGTAAGTCAGAGAGAGAAAAACAAATACCGTATGCTAACACATATATATGGAATCTAAAAAAAAAAAAAGTTCTGAAGAACCTAGGGGCAGGACAGGAATAAAGACGCAGATGTAGAGAATGGACTTGAGGACACAGGGAGGGGGAAGGGTAAGCTGGGACGAAGTGAGAGAGTGGCATGGACATATACACACTACCAAATGTAACACAGATAGCTAGTGGGAAGCAGCCACATAGCACAGGGAGATCAGCTTGGTGCTCTGTGACCACCTAGAGGGATGGGACAGGGAGGGTGGGAGGGAGGGAGATGCAAGAGGGAAGAGATATGGGGATATATGTATATTTATAGCTGATTCACTTTGTTATAAAGCAGAAACAAACCATTGTAAAGCAATTATACTCCAATAAAGATGTTAAAAAAAAAAAAGATATACAATTACTTAGTAGAAATGTCTGCTCAGAAATCTCATCCAACTCAGACTCCCCAAGTCCACACACTGCCCTCCCGTCTCCCCTCAGGGTCTCTTCTCCCCGCATTCTGCGTCCATTCCCCACCCACGCGCAGCCCTAAGCTGGAAGTGGCTGCTTCGCTCCCCGTCACCTCCCCGTCGGAGCTCACCAGGCCTGCTGCTCCCTCCTCCTTTTTGTCGCTCACAGTGGATCCCACCCTGGTTCTGGCCCCCGTGGCCCCCTGTACCATCCACTTACCCACCCTCAGGTCCTGCTCCCTCCAATTCCTTCTCTACAATTTAACATAATATCTATTTACCAGGCGGGTGTGACACTGTTACTGCCTCCGCGTGGTACCCTCCGTGGCTGCCCGAAGCCCCAGGCAGGGTGCTGGGCCCCGAGTCTCCGCGTGTCAGAGTCAGGGAGTCCAGGGCTGCCTCCCAGCCTCACCCGGCGCCTCCCCTCCAGGCTGCAGGCACGAGTGAGGAGCCCACACCGCCCTCCGCCTTCCCACCAGTTTCTGTCTGGCTCCCAGAACGCGACCCAGGCGTTTCCTCCTCGGGAGGCCAGACCTGTTTGCTCCGCCCCCCAGGGCTGGGAGTCCGACCTCCTTGGGTGTCCCTTGGTGCCCGGCGCACCCTCCAGCCTAGCACTGAACCTCTGCATTGCCGTTATGATCCATCTATTGTCCAGCTCTTCCGCACGACGGAAAGCTCCGGAAGAGCAGGGGTTCCATATTACCGGGCACCTCATGTGTTTCTAAAACAGATCAGACACTGAGTGAATGTTTATAAAATGAATAAGAAAGCGAATGACTGAAGGAGCAAATGAATCAATAAGCCAATCAATGAGCAATCTGACCAGGTTGAAACCATGTTGACTGACATCTAGTGAGATAACTAATCCCCTCCCTCCCTTCTTCCCACTTTCCCTCCCTCCTTTGTTCCTTCTTTCCTACATGATAATTCCTTCCTTCCATTCTTCCTTCCTTCTTTCCACATATATTACTGTAGCATCATCATATATATGTATATACATGTGTGTATGTATTCACACATATGCATATGCATGTATATTATATATATAAACACATAGCAACTTCATGAGCTTCACTCTGTGCATTTACAGACGTTCTGAGAAGGTATTCATAGGCTTCACCAGACCGTCAAAGCTCCTCTAATATTCTGCCATTGTTGTCTGGAGTTTTAGTTTGGTTTTTTTTCAAGTTAATGAATCTTACTAATGTTTGATCAGTTTTAGTGCTTGACATTATTTCTGTTATCTCAGTCTGAGCTTTGGGTTCATTCTTCTTGCTGATGCACTTACTTTAACAGTAATTTTACTTAGAGTTAAGTAGAGTTGGTAAACTCTTGCAATTATTGTATGTGTGAAATTGTCTTAATTTCACCCTCACTCTTGAATGAAACTTTAGCTGTATATAAAATTTTAGGTAGCTATTTTTTCTTAACATTTTTAAGATATTGATCCACAGTCTTGTATCTCTCACTGCTGACAGTTCCACTGTCAACCCAACTGTTACTTTGTGGCGATCTGTCTTTTCTTCCTGGTGGTCCTAAATAGTTTCTTGTTTTCTTTAATGTTCTTCAGTTTTGTCATGGTGCGTCTAGGTGGGATTTTCAGTTACTCTTTCTCAATTTGAGATACATTTCCGATAGTAATAGCTTTTAAGTCACTAATCTTTAATGTTCTAAGTTAGAGTTCATCATCTTTCTAAAGCTTTGCATTTTATTTAACCAACAACATTTATAATTTGTTCTTCTTCGTATCCAACTGCTTTTATTTTAGCTTTTCTGTCCTTTGAAAAAATAACTTCTTTTTAATTTCTGTCATTATCTTGTTTATTTCTTCATAACGTCCAGAATATACTCACTGCAGCACTTCTCATACTGTTACATAAGTTTAGTTTAATCTGGAATGAATTCGTGCTCCACGTTTTTATTTTGTTGACTGTCTTTTTAGCACTTGACTTCTTCATGTGTCAGGAAATTTTATTTGCAGGCTTATTTTAGGTGGAAAGCTTTTTGCCATTTCTCTCCCTCTTTCTCAATCTGTACTCAGTCCTCTTGCTAGTAGCTTTGTGTTATCTTTTCTCAACTCCTCAGCCCCCATCCGGCACAAGGCAGCAGTTGCCAGCAGATTTTATTTATTTTTCAGTGGAAGACTCCAGTCTATCCTCTAACTCTGAGCGTTAAGCCTGTCCTAATCTCATCCTATGGAAGACTTATTATTCCTCTTTATCCCACAGAACCCAGCTCTCAGCCACCACGGCCTGCTCTAGGACTGGGATCTCAGGAGGCTTGCAGGTTTTGGCCCATCCACTGCCTGTTATTTCTAATCTGTTTCTGGACTAAAGAGATAAGATGTTAATCTAGTCTTTGAACCCAGATCTGACTTCCTTGAATTCTCTCCCTTTATGGTTTATCCATCCTTGCTATGTGCTTGGCACCTAGCATGCCTTTGTATGCGACAGGGTGTAAATGTACAGAGCCATCGTGGGCAGAGTTGATAAAGCGTTCCAAGAGCAGTACTACAGTCCCCAAAGGGAGTGAATGGCCCAGACTGGTTCGGTTGGGGAAGCTTCCAAGGAGAGGATAGAACTGAGCTGGCCCTGGCAGAACAGACGGTGTTTGGACAAGTGAGGACGAAGGGGTCAAGTGTCACAGACAGGAGCAGCAAAGAACAGAGGCACAAGGAGGAGAGACAGGAGACTAAACTGAGGGACTAGTTAGAAAACAAATCTGGTTAGAATAGAAATCTATAAAGAAATTACTAACTTTGATACAAAGCAGAAACTAACACACCATTGTAAAGCAATTATACTCCAATAAAGATGTTTAAAAAAAAAGAAATTACTAAAAGTCAAAGTTAAGAAAATTGTTGGGGCCAGATGATGGACATCCTGGATTTCCAGATTCAGATTTAGACCAAAAGTAACAGAGAGATACTGAATTTTTTGCATATAGAAACAGATTGGCTATTATTGATTGAAAGCTTATTTTTGCCAAACACTGTGCTAAGTGCTTTACGTAAATTACCTCATGTGAACCCCAAGCAACGTTATGAAATAAATACTGTTATTACACACATTTGATAGATTAAAAAATTGGATTTAGAGAGATTGAACAATTTACCTGAAATCATATAGACAACAGAGCAGGCTGAATAAATGGTCTAAAATGTATCAGGTCCTAATTCCTGGAACCTGTAAATGATACCTTATGAGGAAACAGAGTCTTCCCAAATGTGATTAAGTTAGGGATTGTGACAATGCGAGATTATAGCGGATTACAGATTGGGCCTTAAATTTAATCACAAGTGTCGTTTTAAGAGAGAAGCAGATGGGAGACTTGATATACACCAAAGAGCAAGAGGCCATGTGAACATAGAGGCAGAGATTGGAGTGATGCAGCCACAAGCAAAGGAATGCCAGCAGCCCCCAGAAGCTGAAAGAGGCAAGGAATTTCCCTAAGAGCCTTCCCGGGGAGCATGGCCCCTGCTGACAACTTGATTTCGCCCAGTGAAACTCATGTTGAACATCTGTCCTCCAGAACTGTGAGAGAATACTTTCTGTTGTTTTAAGCTACCAAGTTTGTGGTTATTTGTATGGCAGCCACAGGACAGTGATGCAGGCAGCATGACATGGAGTCAGGATATGACCCGTCATTGTGACTCTAGACTATATTTTCACCAATACCCTAGGAAAAAAACACTGATTTCGGATGATTATTCAAGAAATGATGCATGGAACTGAGCAAACAAGACAAACCTAGACCTGGGACATCATTTAGGAGGTTATGACAATCACCTAAATTCAACCAAGTATTTGAATTATAATGAATGTTTCAGCTAAATTTTTATTCAGGTGGTACAATTTACAGGTGGGGATAAAGAATAAATATTCTAATGCTAATTACCTTCCTAGGAGATTGCTTATCATACTGATAGCTTAAATTGTCTCATTTTTGGGTAGAGTTGTCAGATATTCACCTGTGGTTGTAATAGATATTTTTCATTTATCCCTTAGAAGCCCATTTGTGACCCTCGTTCTGGTTCTCAAGTTAGGAAAATTTTCAAGTCTAAACTGAAGTGTTAAGCAAGAAAATACTTAAATATCTTTATAATTCAGGTAAGCACCATTCACGGTTTATAACGTGTAATTATGAAAACATTAATGTCAAATTGATGGCAGGTATGCAATTTGCTTTAAGTTTGCAGTATCTGGCACCTGGATGTGCTAGTTCCTGTGGCTTCCCCGACAAGCTTTCTGTCTCCTTCATCTATTCAGTCCTTCTGGGCACAGGGGCTCTGTGTCAGGCCTTGAGGCAGGGAGATCAGGGTTCCAAGGCTTCCTCACTAGCAAATGGCAAAATATCATACACCTTTCTGGGTCATGGTGAGAAGTATGAGGTCATTTGTGAACCCGCTCAGGGCCTGGTCCCAAGTGCAGCAGGGTCCCGGGGCCATGGAGCCAGGCGTCATGTTTGGATCCAGACTGTCATTTACCAGCGGTGTGATCCTGATCAGTCTCTCCATCTGTAAAATATGTCCCTTCCTCTTAGGTCTGTTGTGAGGATTAAATGAGTTGACTCGTGTAAAGCTTCTGGTGCTGTGTGAGCTCTTGATGAACGTTAGCTATTATTGCTGGTGTTTTTGAAAGCATGCCTGGGTGGAGACCAAAACCTGACTTAAAGCACAATTTTAGATCCCGTAACAACAGGAGAGCCGATGGCTTTCCTGGGAGTTGAGGGGCATGAGGAGGATGGGTGAAGTGGTCTGAGAGGTCTCTCTGGTGTAGGAGTGTCCGTTTTCTTTGTCACGTGTGAAAGCTTGGGGTTTTTCTGAGGATCTTGATGGGTTAATTCAACACTGCCTGGAAATAAGACTGAATCTTTATTGTGTTTAGAGTGCTGGAGAATAAAATGACACCAAGAACTGGTGAGCAAACAATACAAGGAAGCAGAATACGCATACTGCCGGTCACGGATGGTGACAAAATTTAAATTCATCTCCAAAATCTGTGTGGCATTGCAAAGAATAAGGCATAGGCAGATACCATAAAAGGGAGCTCATTAAACTACTGATTTCAGAGGGGATGACAGACAACCTCCTTATTTCACATTTCAAAACTACTGCCAGTTTTAAAGCTCTCAGGAAATCTCTTTGCGTATATTTTTCATCTCAAAATAGTCCAAGTGAAAAAAATTCCCTCCTCTTGCATTTGAACACCTGGCTATAAACAGGAGTACTGCTTCAACTATTCACCTTCTGAAACAGTGATGTGTCCAAAGCTTTTATATTTGAGGCTTTCTATGTTGTTGTTATTTATAAAATTATATTATTTAGAATACATTTTAAATGAAATGAGAACTTTCCAATCTATGCAAGATATTTTAATTCATTGTATATGATTCTCTTAAAAAGTATTTTGCTGAATAAATTACACAAAGTCAAGTGTTAGTTGGCAGAAGATGGATTTTGCATTAGTTCATTCAGTAATCCCTAAACTGGCAAAAAAATCAAGACGTAGTAAAACAGTTTCAGTTATAAATATATAAACTTAGATTATGTTATAAAAGAAATCTAAGGATTGTAGTAAACAGCAAAGTATTTTTAAAAAATGAACTTCAACCAGAGCTGTGCAAAAACTTTACGGAAAAAAAATTTAAAACATGAATGAAATACAAAAAGAACTAATAATGAAGATAGGTAATTTGTTTGTGAATGGAAAAATTCAATCACTTAAACGTGTCAATTTCCCACAAATCAACTATAATGAATTCAAAGTAATTCTAAAAAATAATCCCAGCAAGGCTTTTCATAGATCCTGACAAGCTGATTCTCAGAAGCACAGAGTGGAGAATAGGTCAGATAATTTTGAAGAAGCAGACAGAGGGCGCATAAACCTATAGTGGTTTAAACAAGAGAGGCAGGAAACATGCATGCATAAGGAGAAGCTGCATATATAATCGAGGCCATGGAACAAATCAATGGGTCAGGGATGGAGCATTCAATAAATGATACTGGCACAATTACATTCCTATGTCAAGCCATTCAAAAAAATTATGAAATGGATTAAAGATTAAAATGTGAAAAACAAAACTCTGAATCATTGGAAAAAATATATGAGTGTATCTGTGGACTCAGGGAAGGGAGACTTGTCTTAATCAAGGTCAAAAACCTGAAATCACAAAGGGCGGATTAATGAATCTAATTATATTAAGGCTACTCTCTCTTATTTTTGCAAAAGATCCCATGAATAAGGGTGAAAATTAAATGTCTGGAAATACATAAAACCAAGGAGTAGTATTCATAATCAATAAAACACAACAGGGCTTCCCTGGTGGCGCAGTGGTTGAGAGTCCGCCTGCCGATGCAGGGGACACGGGTTCATGCCCCAGTCCAGGAAGATCCCACGTGCCGCGGAGCGGCTGGGCCCGTGAGCCATGGCCGCTGAGCCTGCACGTCCGAAGCCTGTGCTCCACAACGGGAGAGGCCACAGCAGTGAGAGGCCCGCATAGGAAAAAAAAAAAAAAACAAAAAAAACAAAAAAAAAACAAATTGAAAGGATTCACAACTCAAAAAAAAAAAAAAATGAGCAAAGCATTTAAATAGGCAATTCATAGAAGAGAAATTGATTAGCTAATATAAGAAAAGATGGTCAACTTCAGTTGTCATTAAAGAAATGTAAATTAAAAGATACCATCTTACACCCATTTGTTTAGCAACAATTAAAGTGTTTGATATCAGCCAGCATGTGGAGGGACACATCTCCTATGTACTACCCATGAGCATGTAAGTTGGAGAGCCTTTGGAAGTATCTAGAAGAGTGAAAGATGAGATGCTCACAGCTTTCAAGCCAACTTTTAGATATGCACCCTAAAAATCTCTAGCTTATGTATACCAAGTGAAATATGGAAGATTTCCTAAATCATTGTTTAAAATAAAGAAAAGTTAGAAACATTTTACCTGACAATCAATAAAATGGCTAAGTTGGGGTATTTTTATGCAATATTCACACTTCAGTATTAAAATGAATTAACTAGAATCACATGTAGCATATAGATATCAAAATAATAATGATGCGTGAGAAAGCATATTGCAGAATGATATGAAATATAAAAACATGAAAAAATGTATTCTTTATGGTATGGATATAAGTTCTAATAAATATTGATTTCCAAAAACCTCTGAGGAGAGAAGAGGGGTAATGTAATTAGAGGAGGGGTCCCCAGAGGGTGTCAATGTTATATGAAATTTTTTTCCCTTAAAAATCTTATGTAGTAAACATGGAAGAATGTAAAGATTTGATAAAATTGATTGATGGGTACACAGGTATTCATTCCGTGTCTATGTTTTTCTGAATGCTTGAAATATTAAAATACTAATCCATTGTTATTATTAGGTAGTAGCATAATAGGGAAGAAAATGCTATACTGCAATTCTAAGAATTGAAGGATCCCCGCCCTCAGTTTGGATTTTTTGACATTAAGATGCTCCTTCCAATCAAGATGTACATTAATATTTTTCCCCCTTAAAGCCACTACAAATTGATGGCATGTCCAACA
Organism: Aethalodelphis obliquidens; assembly: GCF_003676395.1. Taxonomy (NCBI): domain Eukaryota; kingdom Metazoa; phylum Chordata; class Mammalia; order Artiodactyla; family Delphinidae; genus Aethalodelphis; species Aethalodelphis obliquidens. The sequence goes on from NW_020837947.1 coordinate 5,348,067, forward strand.
ATTGTTGGTGCTTTAGACTACAGTGCTGGTCCATGTTAGTGCAGATCTCAATCTCTATGTTCCTTAGCATAGAAATGGATTTATGAATCAGGTAGTTTGACTGCTTTAAGCTATCAGTTCATTTTTCCAAAAGCAATGAAGGGGAATCTTTCTCCACAGCAGGGCTGGTTTCATGGATGTGCATCCTGTGAAGCTGCACAGGGCCATTGCTCAGAAGTGCCCTGTGTTGGGTTTAATGCTCTGCTGCTCTCATCTTGAAACTCTTAATAACATTATCTTTAAATCTCTGCTCTGTGATTGAAGTGATGGGACAATGGAACATATGCGTGTGCAGAGGAGACAGGAGGAAAGTGTGTCCTCCTGCCCCTCCTTGATGCCTGTTCTCATGTAGCGCTTGTTGTGCCCAGTGGAAGTGGAACTGTGGAGGATGCCTGAGTTGTGGGATCAAGGTAAGCGTTACCTCTAAGACTGAGTAAGCAGGGGTACTTGCAGCCCTGAGAGGCCATTCCTTCTGTTTGAACCAGGGCTTGCTTTGAACGCAGAAAGAAGATAATGGCGTTCTAAGAAGTAGGAGTGGCCACAGGGTCCTATGATATTCTTTCTTACTGCTTTTACTTCTCTGTGTTAATCAGCAACTTAAGCTGAAAAGGATAACACAGAACAACAGGGAAAGATAGAGGAATCCATACTACCTTTTATTTTCAGTCCTCCCATACTCATCAGTCAGCTGAAAATAGAATATTGGTAGAATATGTGTGTATCAGGAAGTGAAATAAAATCAGTTGAATTCATTTTGTGCAGCATTTCCACTGTTCTTGCAAAAACAAAACACATATGCACGTATGAGCTATGGAATACAAATCATGTAATTTCAGTGACTTCACATGTAAGTTAGAAGCTCTTATGTTTGCATTTAAAATTGGAATTGAAAAATATAAACATGAATGATAAAATTCACGCTAATTATTTACAATTTTAATTTTTCTTTAATTAGAATAGCATTAAAGGGCAACAAAACAAAACAAAACAAAAACACCATGACAGACTAAGAGAGAGAGAAACACCATAAAAGAAAGGAAAAAGCTTCATTTTGGTTAACAGCACTTTTTTCCTACTTTTGGAACAAGGGGTTCCACAGTTTCACTTTCATTGCCCCCCACCCCAAATTATGTAGCCAGCCCTGCTCTATAGGCAAATTTTATAGCATCACTCTGCCAACGGCAGAGGCTCAGTGGACAGGCATGAGGAGGAACATGTCTCCTGCAGCAGAGGGAAGCAAGGAAACAAAGCTGGATAGGAGGCTTCTCCCCAGGGTTGTTCTAATCACATACTACCCTCAAATGATCTACTTCTGTTTTAGAAACAAACAAACGTGAATCAGACTTCGTTTGGAAAATACACACACACAAAATCAGTTAATTCTTATCAGCTACCACAATAAACATGGAGTGCACATTTTTCTTTTTGCAGAGACTGATAGCTGTTCTAAAATCCATTTCCTCTGGTTCATGAGTACTCAGTGGACTACATTTCCCAGAATCCTGTGCAGTAAAGTACGGTCATGTGACTGAGTTCCAGTCAATGGGCATGAGTGTTAAGTGAAATGTGCCACTCCCAGACCTGGCCTATTAAACCCTCCTGTGTACCCTACGCCATGCCTTTTCCTCCTCTAGATGACTGGGATCATGAGGCCACAAAGAGGAAATGCAGACGGCCAACAGGCACATGATGGGATGCTCAACGTTGCTAATCATCAGGGAAATGCAAATCAAAACCACAATGAGATATCACCTCACACCTGTCAGAATGGCCATCATGAAAAAGTACACAAATAACAAATGTTGATGAGGATGTGGAGACAGGAACCCTCGTACACTGCCAGTGGGAACAAAAATTGGTGCAGCCACTGTGTAAAACAGCATGGCGGTTTCTCAAAAAACTAAAAATAGAACAGAATATGACCCGGCAATTCCATTCCTGGGTATATATTCAAAAACAACAGAAAAAATAATGCAAAGAGATACATGCACCCCAATGTTCATAGCAGCATTATTTACATTTGCCAAGATATGGAAGCAACCTAAGTGTCCATTAACAGATGAATGGATAAAGAAGATGTGGTGTATATAGACAATGGAATATGACTTAGCCATGAAAAAGAATGAAATTTTGCCATTTGCAGCAACATGGATGGAATTGGAGGGCATTATGCTAAGTGAAATAAGTCAGACAGAAAAAGATAAATACTGTATGATATCACTCATATGTGGAATCTAAAAAATACAACAAACTAGTGAATATAACAAAAAAGAAGCAGACAGGGATATAGAGAACAAACCAGTGCTTACCACTGGGGAGAGGGAAGGGGGTAGGGGCAATATAGGGGTAGAGGAATAAGAGGTACAAACTATTAGGTCTAAAATAAGCTACAAGGGTGTATTGTACAACATGGGGAATATAGCCAATATTTTATAAGAACTATAAATGGAGTATATAACTCTAAAACTTGTGAATTGCTATATTGTACACCAATAACTTATATAATATTGTACAGCAACTATACTTCAATTAAAACAAGATTAAAAAAAGACTGACAAAGCCACTATCGGCCTAGGTTCCTGCAACTGCATGGAGTCCTCCTCTTCTCCCATCTCATCTGAACCTGACCAGCACTGACCTATTAACCTGAAAAATAAACATACTGTTTCTTTAGCCACTGAAATTTAGGGGTTACTTTGGCATAGCCTAGGTTAACTTAACTAACAAGCTCAACATAAATGTCATATGGACAAAAGCAGCCAACAAAAATTACCCAGAAATTACTTTCCCCAATCCCCATTACCTTTCTTCTTCACTAATTCCATAGAACCATTTTTTAAATTATATTTTCCTAGCATACATCCAATTGATATTATTTGAATTTCACTTGGAAACACAGCTTTTGCCCTGACTCCCAAAAATCCAAATTGATATTAAACACAATTAAGAGTTACATAGGTGTTTTTCTTCTGGACTTAATAAATGCCACTAAGAGCCCAGAAGTAATTTATCAGTTGAAAATAGTTCCTGCCAAGGAGATGTTGGAGTGGGTGCTGACAGAAGGCTCAGGTTCTCCTCCTGGATCGCTTGTAACTTCCAATGTCTAGTTTCTGTCTCTAACCGGGTACTGCCATCAGCTCTGCTGAATTATTATAAGGCTGTATTAACCACAGGGCACATGCAAACTGCTTAATGAGTCTTAGAGGAAAAGTAATAAAGAAAGAATAATATTCTAGTTGTTTTACTTTAAATAGAAGGTGGGTGTCAAAAGGGAAATTTGGGGCTTCCCTGGTGGTGCAGTGGTTGGGAGTCTGCCTGCTGATGCAGGGGACGCGGGTTTGTGCCCCGGTCCGGGAAGATCCCACATGCCGCGGAGCGGCTGGGCCCGTGAGCCGTGGCCACTGGGCCTGCGCGTCCGGAGCCTGTGCTCCGCAACGGGAGAGGCCACAACAGTGAGAGGCCCGCGTACCAAAAAAAAAAAAAAAAAAAAAAAAAAGGGAAATTTGTTCTCATTCACTGGATAAATAATGATCCCCAGTATTCAGATTCTTCTTCTTTTCTTTGCAAGAGACCATTTTATTGTACTAAGACTGGGAGGTTTATTCTATTGTTGGAGTAGTTGATTGATTAAATTTATTGATGAGCACTTTCAAAAGAATGCCATTAAAATAATCATTTTTAAATAAAATATACCTCTATTAGATTTCTAGTAAGTAGCATAAAGCCAGCCATACTTGTGAAAATAAATTAAACATTTTTATTTTAAATTAAATAAATCTGATTTTTAAATCCATAGAGATTTAACTTCCTTAGTAGATTAAAAATTAATATACTGTAAAATAATATTGTAATGTATTACTTATATTTAACTAGACAAACCAAATCATGTCTTTCTGAAATAACACTAAATGCAGTAAAAGCTGCATATAAATGACTAGACAGTAATCTGGATACTGACTGCGTTCTATGTTTTGGATCTTTTAAGATACAACTGATGCAAAACATTGAAAGAATGAATTAAAAGAAAATACTGAACAAGTTTATTGAGCACATACCATTGGCAAAGTATTGTGGTAGGGATTATGCAAGGGGATGAAAGGATTTTCAAAAAATATGAACTTTGCTTCACCCCTGTGTAGACTTTTACACATCTAATAACACACTTGCATCTCCCACTTGATCCCCACCACAATTTTGTGAGGTCAGAAGGGTGAGACAGCTCCACTTCACAATGAGGATACAATATTCAACACCAACTCTATTAGTTCCTTAGGCTGACATTAAAAAGTACCACAAACTTGGTGACTTAAAACAACAAAAATTTAGTGTCTCACGGTCTAAAATCAAGGTGTCAGCTGGGCCAGGCTCTCTCTGAACGATCTAAGGGAAGCCTTATGTTTTATGCCTCTCTCCAAACTCTAGGGTCACGAGCCATCCCCAGTGTGTATAGGCATCACTCTAATCTCTGCCTCCATCTTCACAGACGGCTCTTCCTTCCGGGTGTGTCTGTTTCTGTGTGTCTCCTCTCCTTTAAGGACACCCACCATGTTGGATTAAGGGCCCATCCTTCACCAGTAGGACATCATTTTAACTAATTATATCCGCACATACACATTTCCAAATGAAGTAACATTCTGAGCTTCTGGGAAAGACACAAAATTTGAGGGACACTATTCAACACAGTACCCCCTCCTGCAATGTTTCTGTCTGAGGGAAGCTTCCCTTATGGCTCCCGTCCACATCAGCACAGAGTTCTAGGCGCAGGACACACCGTGTGCAAAGGCGAGGCGGAAGTGCCTCCTGAGTGTAGTTGAAGCCTGGTTCATGTGCGTGGTGAGGGAGGACACGTGTGTGAGGGATCAGTGGTGGGAGAGGACGCTACAATGGCAAGTGTGACCCAAGTGGGAAGAACTTTGAAACCACCTAATAAAGTTTTGACATTACTGCAGGAGAGTCATTGAAGGGTTTTCATAGAAAAATGGTGAAGGTGGTGGGTTTGTAAGATACTGGTTAGGAGCTTGTTAAGGTAGTTGAGATTAGTGGAAAGCATTTGAAATAGAGCGTCAGAAGAGAGCATGAGAGAAAAAAAGAAAGAAGAATGACATAGGAAAGGAAAAATGGTCAAAAATTAGCTATTGACAATTTTAAGGTGAAGGGAGGAGGGAAAACAAAAGGAAATACGCAGATGTTAGGCCCAGAAGACAAAGTGAGGGCTCTACTGACAGACACAGGTAAACAGGTCGAAATATCCAATTTTGTCTGTTAACTGCCTTTACTCTCCCCCTACTACCCCCCTCCACGAGTTGCTAGATACAACCACCCTTCATCCCAATGAAATATACATAACCAAGATATGCACAGAACCAAGTTGACTTTGTGGTTATAAAACTATACAACTCCATTTTTCATTCTTCTTTGACTCCTTATCTAATACGCTGCTTACTTTGTCTTTTGCATTTCTCCTTTTAATTCTTTTGTTCCACTAGTTTCCTAGGAGCTGTTAAGAGACACAACATGTACAATCTTTCTTTGGACGACAATGCCCATCCCAGACTGGCGATGATCCTTTCATTTTTCTCTCTGTTCTTTAATTTACTAGAATAATCTACCTTTTCTAGAGTTATTTTTTTCAACAAGCACTTATATAGCATTTACTATTTGCCAAGCACTGTTTTAAGCATTCTGTAGATATAAATCCATTTAATCCTCATAAGCAAACCTATGTGGTATGTACTGCTAGCCCTACTTTGTGGATGAGGAAACTGAGGTGCAGTGAGGTTGGATAAACTTGACCAAGGGTAGGAAGCAGAGTTTGCGCTCCTAGCCACTGCCATGCTGCCTTGTGGTCAGTGGGAAGATCAGGGGTTGCTGACCAGGACAGTGTTTGCTAATCTCTAAGACCTGGCGGCCACTGGATGCAGACTACTGTATAACCTCTAATCAAAAGAGAAAAAGGAACAGTCACAATTTTGAAATGCAGCTACTATTTAGAGTAACATGTCAACAACAGAATTATTTTTGATTAAATATGGGACTGGTAAGTTTTTGGACTGGGGATGCAGACTGCAGTATCACACCTGCATCTCTCACCTGCTCATCTTTGGCCCAGTGGCACAGACGCGCCATCTCTTGGCTGAAGTCACAATAAACCTGGACACACACAGATGACAGTTTCCTATGTTGGGACTAAATCTGACTCCAAAAATTATTAACACTATGATCTCAAAGTAGTGGTTCTTATATTTGGGTGTGAGTAAAAATTACTTGGAGAATTTGTTAAAGTGTAAATTCCAGACTCTTACCCCTACCTCGCCCGAGATTCTCACTCAAGGAATGGGTGAGACCTGGGATGCTCCGGTTTTAAACAAGCGTGGTGATTCTAAAGCTGTTCGTCCAAAAGACGTAATTTAAGAAACACCGTTAGAGCCTGAGCTACCAGAACCATCTATAGAATTGAGGTGTTTTCCTCAACATTTTGAATGATTTTTAGAATATTTAGAATTATCTATATTTAACATTTAATACATACCATCCAAGTTTCTACTAAAATAACAGATGGTATGAGATATCATCAAATTTTATCAGTTAGGTTTTTAAATTATAAGTTCTTTAAAACACACTGAAAGATTTATTACTCCTGGAAACTTGATGATTTGGACAAAAAGTTTTCCATGATGGTAAATGTATCCAAAGTCCATACTGAATTGGACATTTTCCCATTAGTTATGCATAGTCTGCACACAGTTTTGGCTAATGACAGTCTGAGGCCTTATCCGTGATTATTCTCACAGCGTGAATCACGCAAATCTCCCACAATCCATGTACACGACCTGCCAGGGTTTTAAGCCTCAAAGCCCGAGTGTCACTGCACTCACCACTTTAGGTTCCATTTCAGCAGTAAATTAAGTTATGTAACTTGCAAGCATATAGCTCGATTTTTTAAGGAGCTCAGTCTGCAGACAAGAGGAATGACCAAGGCATCCTAAATGCATCTCCATGATGGACATCCGTAATGGAGCCTATCAGTTCCCATCAGAATACCAGAACCTAAAAAGCTAGACCGCAGTGGTTGAAGGTATTTGTGTTTCTCTTCCTAATATACTTAGTGCCTTTAAGTAATCAGGTTTTCTCTTGCTCAGCTACTCCTGACTAGAACTAAATTATAATTCCTTAGGAGGATGTTTAGACTCATTCTCCATTTACAACTGAGGGCAATTTCTCAGCCTTGCTTCTTGTTCCGAAGAAGGTCTAGATTAATATCCTGGGAATGAAGCTTTTGCTCTAATTCCTCAATTTCATCCAATTTTAAGTGGCTTTTCTGAGTATATAGAACCATCTTCTTCAGATAATCTCACCAATTTTAGTATTTTAGAACAATTACACTTTAAATTCAAAAACCTTCTGGAAACTGAGAATTTCAAAGCTCTTTGAAAAAAAATAAATCACAATCAAGGAGCAAAGGAATACTAAAAAATACACAGCATATATTCTAAACTTCATGTTATGAGATGGGTTATAAAAGCAAGTGAGATATTAAAATATATACATCTAGCGAAGAAACAAAAGACATAATACTTAAAACGTGATCTCTTAATTTAAAAACAATCAGCAGGCTCTCATCAGGCTTCCTATGCATTTCAAATACAAGTGGGCTTTTAATGGTCACGTGGTGTTCAAGTGACGGGACATTACCCAAAGGACAAGGCTGTCATGATAAGTCATTTCTGTAGGCTCTAAAGGTAAGGCCTTCTTCTGTATACATTTCAAAGAGTACCTGTACTTTTCTGGGTTTGGTCAAGCTTTTTGCTACTGACCTAATGACTGACCTAATTCTACAGCCATGGAAAATAAAACTAATAAAAATTAATCCAAATGAGGACATATAGTTATAAAGTGACCTGAAGCTTTTTATTCCACAAAAAAACAAATAATTACTGAGCTCCCACTATGCGCAGGTAGTGCTGAGGCTAGGGGGTAAACAGAGCCTCCTTCACAGGGCCTAACGCCTCAGGACAATGAAGTCACAGCCAGTGTTCTCTGCACAGAAATATGAATTGACAAAAATACCAGCTGAAGCATAGGTTATCTTTTATAAGTGTCATAAAAAGGCTCAAGCAGTAGTAGGCTGAGGCAACCTGTTCTTTAAACTTCCTAATCTGACAAAACATCATAATTGAAAACTATTTGTCTGAAATATGATGTCTTTAGTAAATGTATCTATTTTTCTTTCTGTAACCCCCAGGAAAAAGAGGCCAGTCAGAATTTTGGAAAATGGACTTCCCTGGTGGCACAGTGGTTAAGAATCCACCTGCCAATGCAGGGGACACAGGTTCGAGCCCTGGTCAGGGAAGATCCCACATGCCGTGGAGCAACTAAGACCGTGCGCCACAGCTACTGAGCCTGCGCACTAGAGCCAGCAAGTCACAACTACTGAGTCCGTGAGCCACAACTACTGAAGCCTGCGTGCCTAGAGCCTGTGCTCCGCAACAGGAGAAGCCACCGCAATGAGAAGTCTGTGCACCACAACGAAGACCCAACACAGTCAAAACAAATTAATAAATTTAAAAAAAAAAAAGAACTTTGGAAAACATGTCTCTTTTGCTAAATTTCACTTACTCTGTGGGTATTAGTTTTTATATTGTAAAAAAAAAAAAAGGAAGGTATCATTATGATTTGAGTCTGCAAATTCCTCAGTGTTGCCCTAATGTAACTGATGCTGCCCAGCAAGTTCCAGCCACTCAGAGTTAAGAATTGGTGGGGCTGGGTAGGGAGGGCACACCCTCCTGTGCATCTGACCAAGTGGGGATGCAGCACAGTCTGTAGGCTCTCCCCCGTCTAGTGCCAGTGCCCCACTAGCAGCTCAGGGCTGAGAGAAACAATAAACCACGTGAATGCACAGGCGTTCTTGAACGAGCCAGCACCCTGTGCTCTTCTCCTTTCTGTCTTGGTCTGTGCTACTTTGCTCTTATAATTATCCTGGGTTTTTATTTTTAACAAAATCTAAATATATTCACTCATAATAGGAATGGTTTATATGAAGTTATTTCCGTCTCTGCAGTGGCCTTTCAGATTCTTTTGCCACCGCTTTATGTGCCATATTTTAATTTAATTGATTATGTGTAGAAGAAAGGTGAAGCTTGAAACCCTGGCTGTCAGAAAGACTGGGAGAATTATTGTGACCTGTCTATACTGCATTGCTCTGTTCCTTTTGTAAATGTCCTCATAAACACTGAAGAAAATCTTGGGTTCAGTGCTGTGTAAAAACAAAATTTCACAGAAATTATTTCTGTAAAATGAGAAGAAGTGGAAGGAATTAAAGGTATTCAGCAGACGCCATGTGGTGGCTCTGGCGCCCTGTCTCAAGGTCAACCATTCCAGCAGAAGGTGTAAGGCCTAATCTAGGGGTTAATGAGACAGTACTTTACACATGCTACTTGAGTAAAACTGCCTACCATTGTATTTTGGCACCTTGCTGTAAATGAAAGCATCATTTGGCATGTTTTGATTAAAATAAATGTCTCTCACTCAGCCAAACTCCTCCCCCATTGCCTCTTCATCAATAGCTGCTATGCTTTTACTAGAATACACATAAATGTTTCTGCGTGTATACACACATATACATGCATCACCTATTGGATAAAAATAGAATCATGCTTTCATTGGGTCCTCCAATGTGTAGGTGTGCATGTTTTATCTTACAATAAACAATGGTTCTTTTTTCCAAGGCAGAATATATATCCTAATTTATAACAACTCTGCACAGCCTTCCATTCTTCTACTGATAAACACTTAGACACTTCACAAGCCTTTACTATTTCAATGACATCTGTGTTATTATTTCCATAGGAGAGTTGCCTAGAAGTAGAGTTTAGGGGTTGAATGAAAGGCACACTTAAGATGAAAGTGTTAAACTATCTTTCAAAATATATTGCCTGTTTGCCTTCTCATCAACTGTAAACAAGAGTGCTTCCAGAAATCTCATAAAAACCAGAGGTCATATCTCACTGTGATTTTCATTACTCTGTTAACTGTTAACAGAGTTGATCATCTCTTTGTTCTTTTTGATTATTTATGCTTCTTCTCTGAATTGCTTCTTCCTATTGGGTTGCTTGTCTTTTTCTTATTTCTTTTTGTATGTTCAGGGCATTAAATCTTTACTATTTTATGTATTGGAATTATTTCGTCCCAATTTGCCATGTAGTTCTATGCTTGGTTTTTTCTCTTTGTACACGAGTTCTTAGCTTTTATTTAGTCAGATCCATCAATCTTTTCCTCGATGCCTCTTAGATTTTGTGTTGTGGTTAGAAACACCTTCTCCACTCTGACATTATTTAAAAAAATGATCTTATATTTTCTTCTAGTATTTTTTATGGCTTTAATATTTTACACTTAAATGTTTGCACTACTTCAAAACTATTTGTGGAGTACTGGGAGGTACACATCCTGACTTTATTTTCTTCCAAACACAGAGCAATGAACACAATTCCATTTATTGAATAATTTAACCTTCCCCTACTGATTTGAAATGTCACTTTTACTGAATTTCAGATTTTCATATACTTAGATTCGTTTCCTACTGATTGATCTCTCAATTCCTGCACTATTTTATTTAAAGTAGGGCCAACACGTTCTTCTCCTTTATCTCTTCCTCCTCCTCCTTTATATTTTCTAAATATATTTTTTGTTATTTTTTCATAAGAATATAATTCATGAGACTATATATTTTGGGGTGTATAAAAGTTAGAAATTTTAAAAGTTTACAAGATGCCTATAATGAGGATTATTTTGGGGTGTCAGAATAATGGTTATTCAACAGTTACCACCTTATTATTAATTGTAGAGCCAACATCAGACAGTGCAAAGGGCATCCTACAATTATCCTGCTTTTGGAGACTATGGCATATAAGAAGCACTTGTCTTCTCCACTAGCTCTGAGTCCCAACTTCCTTTCTCCACTCTTCTCTGCCCTGCTCCAACTTCTGCTCTTATGCAGGGTCCTAATCCTGTGGAAGCTCTGGACATTTCTTTGTAGGGTCAGAGTCTCCTTCCTAACTTCCTCTGCCTCTTATCTAAAGAGATTTTAAGGAAAATAAAATAACGTAAAATAGTTTCATATTTGGTTACATTATGATCTATGAAATTAAGGTTTAAATAGAAAATCAATTCAAATATTTAACTAAGATAGTATATGTGGCCATTTCCATTAAAAGGTTGGACATCAGGTTCTACAATTAGACAGCTCTGCTCAATTTTAATATCATTTCCTTGAGAAAAATCAAATTCTGTATATATATTTGCAATTTTGGTATCTATTCTAGAAAGCAGGGTTTTTCCTGCATCATATTAACAAATATAGAGGACTAATTTATGTTCACATACCCAAGGTTGCATAGTTGGCTCTAGAATACAAGACTTTCAAATGAAGACCCACTAGACAAGGTCTTAGATAACAGAATATGTTTTCTAGAGTCCTATTTTATTCTAAACAATTTTTCCAAATTAAAAAAAGCAAGGCTTCCCTGGTGGCCCTGGTCCAGGAAGATGCCACATGCTGTGGAGCGGCTGGGCCCGTAAGCCATGGCCGCTGAGCCTGAGCATCCGGAGCCTGTGCTCCGCAACGGGAGAGGCCACAACAGTGAGAGGCCCGCGTACCGCAAAAATAAATAAATAAATAAAAATTAAAAAAAGCAAAATTTAATGAAGTTGTTTTAAAGTTGGCCTTTCCCCCTTTTTTCACTTTATTTATTTCCAAAGATTTTTCTTTTTTTAAAAAAATATAACAGCTCAAGTAGGATGAAGATGAGAAATATGAGTAAGTCAGAGTTAGAAATACTAAGTCAAAGAAAAATGTGTAAGTTTGTCTACTTTTTTCTTCTTCTTTTTTTTTTTTTTTTGCGGTACGCGGGCCTCTCACTGTTGTGGCCTCTCCCGTTGCGGAGCACAGGCTCCGGATGCTCAGGCTCAGCAGCCATGGCTCACGGGCCTAGCTGCTCCGCGGCATGCGGGATCCTCCCAGACCGGGGCACGAACCCATGTCCCCTGCATCGGCAGGAGGACTCTCAACCACTGCGCCACCAGGGAAGCCCCTACTTTTTTCTTTTAGAATATTACCTAAATATTCTGAATGTTTTATGTTGGAGACTTTTTATTCATCCCAGTCAAAGCAGAGGCCAATGTAGATGCTTACAGTAGGTATCCAAAAGAATAAGCAGCAGCCATCAGTAGAAATGACTGTTAATATATCACCTTCTTTTCCCAAATGAACTTTTGCTTTTATTAAAAGAATGCTCTTTTTTTTTTTTTTTTTTTTGGACTGTGTTGGGTCTTCTTTGCTGTGCAAGGGCTTTCTCTAGTTGCGGTGCGTGGGGGGCCACTCTTCATTCCGGTGTGCGGGCTTCTCATTGCGGTGGCTTCTCTTTGTTGCGGAGAGGCTCGGGCTTCAGTAGTTGTGGCACGTGGACTCAGTAGTTGCGGCTCACGGCTCTAGAGCATGGGCTCAGTAGTTGTGGCACGTGGGCATAGTAGCTGCTCCACGGCATGTGGGATCTTCCCTGACCAGGGCTTGAACCTGTGTCCCCTGCAGTGGCAGGTGGATTCTTAACCACGGCGCCACCAGGGAAGTCCCTGAAATGGATGTTCTATAAAGTTAAAACAAACTCAGGAAAATGAGTTCCTCTGACTGAGAAGTGAGGTGAAATTCACATAATAGGTGCAGTGAAGCAAACATAGATTTACCACCTCAGTGCTGGGTCAGCTGGAAGTGAGAATTATAAGAGAGATCATCAAACCCATGAGATGACAGCAAACAAGAGTGAGGCCCGTCAGTCTGCATCACAGAAGCCCAATAGCAGACAGACACTCATCAAACGGATGTGACTTATGCTGATTTGTAGGCAAAAGGATTAGTAGTATTCAGCAAAGATAGAAGAGTACTCAATGACACTAGATATAAAGCTGTAGCAGTACGATAGAGTCTTGCCCAAGGAATGGGAAAGAAAGAAAAAGTGATAGTGTACAGTGCTTTATAGTTTACAAAGTGCTTTATCATATGTGAGCTTCACAACAAAATAATTGTTTCCATTGTTTGATTAACAAAGTGAGTTTCGATGAGGTTAGATAAGAGGTCGAAAAACCAAATTTCAGGCATTCAATCATCCCTGAAAACATCTACTGAGTCAGGTGTGGGTGAGTGTAGCCATTTCTTAAATTTGTAGTGACAACGTTTTCATATTAGGACTTCAGAAAGTGGAAGGCTATACCTAACAGTTCTTGAATTTAGAAGTTTTTATTTTATTCATGGAGCAACACTTTGACCTCAGAGACTACTGGTCACACCCCTCCTGACATTTGGCAGAAGGAATGGGTGGCCAGGGTCTGGTGAGGTGGCCAGGGTCCGATGAGGCATGGTATGGTTCCCATGACAAAGGAATGAGCCCAGGCCTGAGAAATTCTGTGTCTAGCTCACTTCCCCACATCATGGGGATTCTTTAAGCTTCTTCATGACGAGAACTCATCTGGGATGCTACTGAGATCAGCTCTTTCAAACTCTTTGGTTGCAAAATCTTGTCTAAAATCAGTATTATTCAGAAGTCCACAACGTGTAAAAAATCATAAAAGTAGGACTTCTGTGGTTGTGGAGGAGGAGAAAGTAGAGGCAGAGTTCTGTGCACACAGTGCTTAAATGTTGACTAAGTGAATGTCTGCACCTCTGCTCACCTCTTGGCCAACCTTATTAACTGGTCACGTGTCCCATTATCCCAGGGCACTCCTTTTTGTGATGTGAGGACTCTCACACTCTAATAGAATCTTCTGGAGCTAAATGCCTCGCCCTGACAGAGCCACTAAAAGTGGACGTGTCACACGTTGAAGGCGAAGCGGCTAAGAGCAAATGAAATGACCACGTCACACATGCTCGGTTTACTCACCTTTCACAGGCAAGAACATGGAGGCGCAGGTAAGTGAATCAGCTTGCTCACATGTCTCACGGCTGCTGAGAGGGGCTGCTGGCATTGGACCCCAGGAGTCCGGCTGCTAGGCCAGGTCTAGTTGCCCCTCTGCAGCTTCTCCCCCTCCCAGTTACCTGACCCTACTGAGCCTTCTCCCAGGCAGCCTCCCACAGGGACTCGGTGCAGCCTTGGAGATGTGACTTCCTGCCCCTGAAGGAGCCACGGGAGGGCTCTGCGTGAGCGGGACCCACAGTGTCCACAGGGACACGGGCAGGACACCTTCCCTGCACGCAGTCCCTTGCTGGCTCTGCTCTCATAACTCAGGGTGAGCAGCCCTGGAGGGTGTCCTAGGGAATGAACTAGACTTTTTGAACTTTTCCAGGGAAAGGAAAGGATATAGGAGTGGGTCACTGAAAATAGCCTAAGGCTTTATCTGTTCTGTTTCTAGAGTTTTTCTGAGTCTCTTTGCAAGGGTCACTCTCCCACACGTTTGGGAAGGAAGAGGGATGCGGAAAGGAGAGGGGACAGAGAATCAGCCTCTGCCCTGAATGAAACACTCTTTGGAGCATCAAATCACCAAGAGAATACAACCCTTAGAGGCAGATTTTGCACAGAACTTCTGTTACCTTATTGAGTCAAACAAGTTAGGAGCCATATGTCTCCAAAAAACGGAACATATTTGTTTGCAAACATACATAGCAAGTGACAAGATGTATAGAAAATAAACATGACACCCTCTGAATTTCAAAACTAGCTCTTTACTAGGTTAGCCAATGAAATAAGTAAGGTGAAATTACCCTAAGCTGAAAAAAATATCAAATAACAATTTTCCCTTAAAGGACTCAGAAAGGAGGTTCTATAAGTAAAATATAGTTGCCATGCAGTAACCTTGTTTGTTTGTTTAAATTTCTGTCTTTAAATAGTTGTCATTAACAAAAATTAGCAATGTTCTCTTGAACCATGAAGAATGGAGTCTCACTTTTCCCAAGCTGTGCCACACATTCAGATGCAGAAACTTGAAATCAGCAACTCAAAGGACAAACTGTACCATTACCACTGTCGCTCCAGAAAGCTAAGTTACGCACAGCTAGGACACACTGCAAGGGGATGATACACAGTTATTCATATACCCTTTCATCCAAGAATCTGAAACCATTCTCCAGGCGTCACCTCTAATGGGTAGGTAGGTGGGCAAGTATTATTTTACTCTCCGTTGCACAGTGTATAATACCTCGGCAGGCAGCTCACTCCCAGGAAATAATTACTCTTCTCACCACTGTTTCCCCGAACGCACAGAGACTCTATCTCATGCCATGTAATGAATTACTGACAGTCAAGAGCAGACCCTGGGTTTCTATGTCCCATTTAAGACTGGACGTGTATCTTAGCCTTCATCACTGGCAGGGGCTGAGTTCCCTTCAACCTTACTCTAATTTTAAGCTTATAAATGCTGGCGAATCTGTGCCTGTAGATTAAGACAGTTAAACTTCAATGCCCTGTCCTGTCTGTGATCTTGTCTCCCTCTTCCCAGCTGAACCGTTTGAAAGTCATAGGATCTAATTATGTCTCTGCGTAGTGACATTTACTCCCTTTTCATTAGACACTTTCTCTTGAAACCTCGGAAGTTTCACTCCTTTCACTACCTTTCTGATTTCTTGGAGGCCCTCATCACCCACCCACTCTGTGTCTGATAGAAAACCTCTCTTCTGGGGTCTTCCCCAGGCTGGAGCAGGGAGCTGAGCCCGTGGCACGGAATACCATTACTGTCCCTGGCAGGAAGAGGATCTCACATTCACAAGTGGGAGTTAGATTGTGATGCTGGCTTCCCAGAGGATTTGGAGGGACCCTAAAAGGATGATTCTAGAAAGCGCTGGATGAGTGTCCCCCCTGAATTCATTCTCCTTTTACCCACATTCTCATTTCACCTCTTGTTCACTTTATGCTCTCTACCTTGGCATTCTCGTGCACATCCCAAATTACACTATTCCTTATCTGGGTGACAGGGACGAAGCCAGCAGGGTGCCAGGCGTGCAATGCCTGCCCTTTCAACTCCTTCCTGAGCATGTTCTCTTGGAGGTCCCTGCAGAACCTCAAACTCCTCTGGGGCGTCCAGACTGAGCTCAGCTCCCTGCCTTACCACCTCTTTCTTCCCGTGTTCTCTACTTCTGGAAATGCCATCACTATCCTCACACCCACGCCTTTCACAGTCATTTCCGAATCGTCTTTGTCTCTGCACCCCCGTACTTAATTAACTGTTAGTTGGGATGATTTGCCCAGCACTGCTTCTCTGCCCTTTTCCTCCTCTCCATCCTCTCGGGGCAAACTGGAGGTCAGGCCCCGAGCCTCTGACTTAAATCACAGCAATCACAACACAAGCAAAAACCTCCTCTCAGTTGTTTCTTTCACAAACCTTCTCTAAGCCGCAGCTAGCATCTGTTTTCTGTTACATGTGGGCCTCTGTTCCTGCTCTCTGCTTTACGACATCCCAGAGATTGCAACCAGGAGTGCTCTGCTCACACTGTGTGGTTCTGGCTCTGATGGCTCAGCATCCAAATTTAGAAAAAACAAACCTGCATCCAAGAGCACCCCCTCCCCTCCCAGGGAGGTTCCCCTTAGTGGCCTGCAGGCGTGTGCCTGCATCTCAGGGTGGGAGGGAGAGTGGGGCTTAAGGTCCCATAGTCAGCCCTTGAGGAAGACCCCAAACGTCCACCGGCACAGGCTGCTGTGTCTTGGGTTGTGTAGCAGCTGAAGTAGGCAGCTTGCTTGTAGGGTGTGGATACACAGACAGGCCATGGGGTACTTATTAAGCACCAGACGCAGACAAGGAGCTGAAACTGAGTGCGAGACACGAGTTTTATTTCAATCTCATGATCTCTTCTGACTGTGATTCCAGAGTTGAATGGCACGTGGGGTGGATGGAAGGGGACCTGGCCTGCTCTTTGGACCTGATTGAATCTGAGTGTTAGGTATAGACGTGTGACGATTTTGCCATAAAACTGTACCCTCATTCTGCTTATTTTTATTCTCAACTCAGTCAGATCAATTGTCTTCCTTCAATCCTGCCCAGGTTATTTTCTCCCCAACCTATAATCTTTCAAACTATCCCTCTATCAGGTTACGGGTATTATGGAAGGTGTGCAGTCTAATATAGACTGCACGCCTTCAGTGCAGTGAAAATCAGTTCACTCTCAGAATCCGTCACTCTCAAGATGCTTTTCTGATTAACTAAAAACATTTGCCATCTACATAGCATATACATCGTCACCTCTGGGCAATTTTAATATCAATTAAAGTATAAAGCACCTCTCTCCTTTTCCAAGGTCCAGGCTGGTCCCCTGGAAGATAAAGTGCATCAGCCCCTCTACTGGTCCCACAGCTGACCTTCATCATAGAACCCACCCCAGCACACAGAGGCCGTATCTTCTTTTCCCATGCAGCTCTGGAATCCAGCAGATTCCAGAGAATCTGGAGATCCAAGGTGTCTATTTGTACGTAGGGTATTTGGGTGATTGACTGATTATTTCAATGGTTGATTACAATCCTAAAATGTCCATGTCACTGGGATGTCACCAACTATTATTTAAAGAATTTTTTTTAACAGGTCTATGATGAAGTCCCTTGACCAACCTACTGTTATTGTTAAGAGAAATTCTTACCTAACTTTTAAATCTAACAAGCCACTTCCATTACCTTTCCCGTAACTCTCTTACCTATGCAATCAAACAACTGGTTTAAGTTTTAACTATGTGTGTTCAATTGTAGTTAATTAGCTATGTCAGTAATGATGCAAACACGAGGGTCATTAAGAAGTAGCCTTTCAACCGCCTGCTTTTTAAAATTCCTCCATGAATTTAATAATTTGATACAGGTATTACCTAAATACGCAAACCCAAGTGAAAACATGGGTTATCAGAAAAGAAAAATTAGGGTGTAAAAATTTACTTAAAATTCAGAACATGACTCATTGCTAAAAATGAGTGCCCCTCGGGCATTCAAATATATGATTCAATTTGTTAAAATCTGATTTACATACTACGTGCCAGGAACACGTTTATTAGGTAAAGTGAGATACACCTAAGCTGCAAGCACATTCTCCAAAGAGAATTGGTTAATACAGTCAGAAGAAAAAACAGGAAGGAACGGGAGCAAGGCTTAGCATGAAATCTCACAGGTTATTTCGGAAGAACACAGGTACTGCATTAAAGAGTACAGAAGTCATAGGAATGTTCTGTAACAAGGAAACATCAAGACAGCCATTGGTTCTCTGACACCAACCATAAATGTGCTTCAGAGAGAGGGG
This sequence comes from Aethalodelphis obliquidens, assembly GCF_003676395.1. Lineage (NCBI taxonomy): Eukaryota > Metazoa > Chordata > Mammalia > Artiodactyla > Delphinidae > Aethalodelphis > Aethalodelphis obliquidens. Next base: position 5,366,352 of record NW_020837947.1, read on the forward strand.
TTTGGAAAAAACTCTTTGAATGGACTCAATTAGGCGCTTCAAACCAGAGCAGAATGCCTCCTGTTGGTTCTAAGTGTACGCAGTTACTAAGCTTGAAGGTGGAATACTATTTTGTCCCAGGCAGTTCAACGAGCTGTGTGCATTTTGTTTGCATAAACGCTTCATTATGCATAAATTCGGCAGAAGTGCCCCGTATTTACTTCACATTTATGAAAAGAAACTCCTTATCAATAGCTTCGATATTAATGTCCCTCACCCTGCAGTATGGAAATCTCATTGATTTTGCTGCTGTTTACAAGAGGACCATAAAACCCAGAAACTATTGATTTCAGCAGCTCAACTGTGAGCTGGGCAATTGGGATGAGTTACAAGGGAAGAGGGAGGGGAAACCAGGGGTGCTGTGCAGTGGGAACCAGGTCTTTCCTTTCTTGGGTTCTGGAGTAAAAGGCTCTGCACAGAAGCTATGGGAAAAAATTATTTGATGATAAATGGCAACCAGCTCTGAGGATGAAGAGAAGGAAAACAGACAAGAGAAGCAGAAAGAGAATCTGAAGGACATATGAGTATGTATTCTTCCCACTTGCTCACTGAAGAAATACACAGAGGAACTGAATGACTCACCTAGGGTCATACAACCCCCAGGACAGAGCAGTAATTGAACCCAGTTCTCCTGATCAGCTACACAATGGTCCTTTCAAGAGGTTGCTTCCTTCATTTTTTTGATCTCAGTTAGCTGGTTCGAGCCAGCACAACATGTCTGCAGGACTGATCAGCAAAGTGTTGCCACTCAGTCAATCCAGTGGCTGCTTCAATGGATTGCTGGAGGAAGATGATGTGCAAACAGGGTCTGAACCTGAACATGACGTTCTGTAGTCCCTCTCACCCTTAACACATAACCTGTGTTGCCTGGGCTGCCTAAGGAGCTCCATGGGGAAGAGGGCAATGTGACCACCAGGAGTCTCAGGGACGAGCAAAGCAGGCCCTGCTGGGCTGTACTTGCCAGCCTGGCGGGATGCTTCTCAAGGTCACCTAGTGAAGGCACTCGGTGTCAAGGTCACCTAGTGAAGGCACTCGGTGTCAAGGTCACCTAGTGAAGGCACTCGGTGTCAAGGTCACCTAGTGAAGGCACTTGGTGCGGCGCCTCTGGCCACGAGTGCCCGGTGCTGCTTGCTGCTATCACCAACATCATCATTGCCATCGCTCTGATTTTATGAGAATGAACTTACGTTTGTGCTTTTGTTTAACTTCACTACTCTATATTTGGGGTTTGGAACAGTGCCTGGCACATATAAAGCATTCGGTAAATATTACTGAATAAAGGAATGAGTGAATGGCTTTCTCTATAACGTGTGTCCGAGAAGCAGCAAGAAGGAGAAAGCTAATTCCACCCAGCCTGGCTTCACAGTTCTGAATAAGGAGGTGAAACAATGGCTTAGCAGCCTTTGATAGACATATTATGTTTCTCTCTGCCCTTTCTCTGCCCGAATCTGTGAAGATGGGCCTACTTCTTTTCTTTTATGGATTTTTTTCCCATAAATGTACCTTCTCACAACCCGAACCAACATAATCTCTCCACCCGAGAAATAGCAGTGATCATGATTCATCTTGTGGTTTTCCCGCCATCGCTATAAAACTACCATTCACCTTTGATGTCCCTCCAGTCGTCCAAGCACATACTTGACTTTGTGGGAAACCTCAGGCTCCAACCCCCTCTCATTCTCACTATGGAGGAGGCAGTTTCTTGCCTGAGTACTTCTTCAGAAAAGGCTTCCATAGAACCACAGATAAAGTCATCATGCAAAGCAAAGGTTTTTTGTTTTGTTTTGTTTTTTAATTAGGAATCCCTTCCTATTTATCTGTCAACATTCAGTGAGTTGACATATTTCTTCTTCTACAAAAGTGTCATTTGTCCCAAGAGCACATATGCTGAAGCATCAAAGTATTGGGAGAGGAGTTGCCTAGGGAGTTGAATTCTCTCTTTTCCATGATAGCTAGTACTAAGAGAATGTCATGAGACTATAAAGATAGAAATATTGAGAAAGAAAGAAAAGAAAAACACAACCTACTAGCACAAGTGTGTCCAGCATATTTTAGACTGGAGACTATTTGTTTCTAGAATTGCAGGGAGATTTTCCAATTTGAGACAGAACAAGAAATGTGAGTTTTGCTGCCTGGAGAACAAGGAAGAATTCACTGTATTAGACAAGGTTTAATACTAATGCCCTGAACTAGAGCAGTGGCAGTGGGGGTGGCTGGTAATAGGGGGGCAGAAATACAGTTGCAAATGAGAAAGTATAAAATTGCTAAGTGACTGTACTTTGGAGTGCAAGGGAAACAAAATATTGAAAGATTATTCCATTTGTTTTTTAAAAGAAATTGTCTGGTAGAGAAATCTTACATGTAATCACAGATTTTCTTTGGCAATGTGAAACATGTCCCTGAATCCAGCTTGCTGGGCTGTCCAATAAAAATGCTTTTAACCCAAAACAATCAAGGTGTCAGTATGTTTGTTGAAGTGTTGACCCAGTGCTCTGCCATGCTGATATTTTGCTTTCAGGCCAAAACAGCGATCTAAGTTTCATCCTGAGGAGACAACAGACTTACATGTATTGAATTTGTATGGACAGCTTTGACCTCAAACAGTATCACTTATACCAAGCTAAAACTCAGGTAACAGAGGACTATTCACAATGATAGACGTTTCCACATTTTGAGGGACACAAGATTACTAATAATAGTATACTTTGAAATGCAAACTTGTGTAAGAAGAAACAACCAAACTTCAAACAATGTATTAGGATTTTGGATAAATTGATAGAAAACAGGAGAAACAAAGAGATAAAGCACAGCAAATAAATGTTGTATTGAAATGTCAACATGAGAAAGTAATTAATACTGCATCTTAATACATTTGGAATATGACAAAGTAAAAGTATACCTTGTTCAAACTCAATAAAAACAGGTACACAGGAAGAAATTATACCAAGAAACCTGTGAAAGCCATGAAATAAAGAGGGGCCTGGATACAAGGAGAGCATCTGAGTGAGAACTACATAGTCGAATGAAGACCAAAGTGGAAAAGTTATAGGAAGGAAGGTTTTGCTTAAATATAGGAAAACATTTTTTCAGTTAAGCTGTTCAAAAATATTAGTTGCACTATGATGCTGTGAGACCACGTGATTCAGGGGGTTTAAGCAGAGGTCAGATGGCCACTTGTTGAAGGGTGTTCTATTTGGAGACCCACCATAGATGAAACAAGGCCCTTCTGATACAGTCAAGGAGCCTTTTGTCTGTCATCTTCATTACATTTTGCAGCCTTTATTTTCAATGCATACCTTCTTTATATCTCCAGTTAAAACCGACGGCTCTATCGATATTCTTTCTGTACGTTTTCAGTGTTTTTCCATTTCTCATCATATTTTTTTTAGATTTTCCAAACAATGAGAATCCTTCTGATTTTAGATTTTAATCTCCCTATCTACTAAAATTTCTTCTGTGCTTCTAATCATATTCATTGTTCTCTTTCTTTCTCTCAGAATAACTGCATATTTAAGCTCAAGATCTAGCAAGCCATAATTTATAGGGAATGACTTTCTCCTTGATTATTATTAGCAACTCATCTTCCCCGAACTTATAAAAGTGAAGCTAGGGTTTTTTCCTCACTCCAAGATACAATTAATTCACATCTTTCAATGGACAAATCTTATAAATTCTTCTTTCTAAAGTGCATTTCTTGCAATTGTCTTGAATCGTCTCAAGTTAAGTCTTGCTGACGATGAGGACTTCTGTGCAGAAACTAACACTGTCAGCAAAATTGTCTTTCTACACAAAGAACAAACTACTGCACATGAAGAACTGTACACTTCAGAACAAAATTTCTCACTTTTAAAAGCTACCCATATTATCATGTCCAAGTGGTACTTTAGGTTGGATTTATAAATTCAGCAAAGTGTATGCATGCTGTATTAACTACTATAAAAGAGCTTTAATAAATATATAATATGTGATATAAAATTTTTGATTTTATATATGTTATATATCTGGTGAAGTCTTTTATAAATTATATCCACATAAAAAATTTCATCCTATTGCATAAATAATGAATTTGAGTCTAGTTTTTGTCTAAGATCAATGTCACTTGATATTTAAAAAAATAAATCATAGGAAATAACTAGTATTGAATGCTACTTTTTTTTCATTTAGTATCAAGAATGAAAAAACAGTCTTTGGAACAAGCTGCAAGTTTAAGAGTGTTACTAGTTGAACATGGCTGGTTTAAACACTGGAAGATGAAATCAATATATTGGAATGACTTGTCTAACACAAGGTAATAAGATACCTTATTAGGTGCAGTTGAAATACTGAGTATTCCTGAAATGGAGAAAACTATAGAAGTTATCACTTTTTGTTCCTCTTCCCATTTGAATAATGCTCTCGGTGCCTTTTACTGACTGACAGTGCGCCAATTACTTAATCCCTCTGCCTTCATTTCCTTATCACTTAAATTAGATTAAGGATACTTTCTTCCTCCTGGGTTTGTGTAGATTAAATGAGATGATTCATTAAAAGTGTTTAACCCAGTATCTGGCATATTGCCGTAGAAACATTAGCTAACTATTAGCTATTGCTAACAGTTAAGTAATACAAAAAACTTGGGACAAATTAATAAATAATCTAATAACTAATATGTTATTAGATTAGATATGTTATGTTAATAACTAAAAAAATTAAAAATAGGAATATCTACTCTAAAAATATAACTGGCAGAACAGTTCTGTGAGACATATTAATGAAAGACATAGTTTAGACAAGTAATCAATTCTAAGAATGCATCAATTTTTAAGAGAAGAGATTTCTAAGTTTCCATGATTGATTTGACAAAGATCACAGGATCATGTCACAACATTGCATATTAATTCATGGCCTTGATAACAGAATTCTAAAAAAGTTTATATTCCTGGTGTAAAACACTTCAAACAGCATACCCTCTATAGAACATTCCATTTTTTCAATGACTCAGTGTTGAACCACTTCACCTGAACATAGCATTTATAGATTTAACTGTATCAATGGCCACTTTTTTTTTTTGCGGTACGCGGGCCTCTCACTGCTGTGGCCTCTCCCGTTGTGGAGCACAGGCTCCGGACGCGCAGGCTCAGCGGCCATGGCTCACGGGCCCAGCCGCTCTGCGGCATGTGGGATCTTCCCGGACCGGGGCACGAACCCATGTCCCCTGTATCGGCAGGTGGACTCTCAACCACTGCGCCACCAGGGAAGCCCAATGGCCACTTTTTAAAACTTTTCGAACTTTAAGCACTTTTTTTAGATTTTAGTTGAACATCTTTGAACATCTTTTGAGCCAAACAAATCAAGCCATTGTAGCTTCAAAAGGAATAGCTAAATGCTAATAATTTTAATTGCATAATTTCAGAGCCAATTTTATATTATACTTGCCAAGGATTTTCAACCAAGAAATATAACAGTAATTAACTTAGAATTTGTCTTCCAATTACAATCTAACGGTGTTAAATCTTCAAATGTGTTAGATTGTATCTCGTTTTTATAATGGAAATTCTTGCATTACAAAGCTATCGTTTAACACAGGCATGCTTGGTAGATTATGCGTTGGGCATGGAAATTTTTTATTTGAGAAACTTAGCTATATCAATACTAAAATCATTTTTATTCTAAATGATTATTACCCTGGAATGGTTTTATTTGGAATGAATTATGCTTTCTTTTTAAAATATGGGAAACTAAGAGAAATTTAATAATGCAATCAATTTTCTAGTAAAAGTAGGCAGAAAATTCTAAGAAAAAGTAGGCTAGTTTTCAGAAACAGGTTCATAGAAGTTCTTCTCTGTAACTCAGGGGTAAGGGTAGATAAACGTCACATTTTAGACTACTTCATAGATAGTATAAGAACACTCGTCCTGTGACCTATTAACAAAATTAGGAGAACACTGTTCTCTGTAATCTACAACTGTGCTGAAATCGAAATATTGACTTGGCCAAATAAATGAAGAATAAATGGCAAGAGCAATTTTTAATCTCTATTCCTATTGTTATTTGGAAGAATTATTGGGGGGACTATGGGATTAGTTAGGATAAAGAGACTGTGAACTGCTCCACCTAAAACAAGTGGTCTTTTCTTAAAGAATTGTGTTTGAAAAACAAAAACATTCTGCAAATTAAATTTATACTTGCTCTATAACTTATTAAAATTTTTCCAAATCAATGTAATAATCACATGGAAGTCATTATTTTAGCTTTTCCCATCAAGTAATTCTGAAGTAAACATCAAACATCACTAGCCAATAAAAAACAATCCAAATTTATCAAGCCAGGAAAATTTATTAAATTATGAGTTTAAAAAAATTATTAGGCATCAGCTATATATACAATTTAGTAACTACATCCTTAACCTGTCATGTGAACACTGAATTGTTTTACTTTGTCTATAATAATAAATACAGTTAAACTGTTCTTATAATGTCTATTTTTTTCTACTTTCCTAATTTCATTATAACGCTATCATTATTTTGTTCTACTTTCCTTATAAAGAAGACTTAAAGTTCTATTATTTGTTTCGGGTTATAATTTCAAATTTATTGTTCTGAAAAGCAGCTCTTTTTGAGATTAAAAAAAATAAGCTTATTGAAGACTGAAGCCCATAACTGGTTTCACAATGTTAATTTCTCGACTATCAGCATCATGTAGAGAGTATTGTATAGAAATTGAGCTATATCTATTTTCGCATCCATTAATGTACCCCCCAAAATTCCTTTGATTTTAAAAATGCATGTGCATGTCCATGTTCATGCAGATTCTAGTTATATAATTTAGCTATACATTTTTGATGGATGTTACTTTTATAAAGTACCATGTATTCTAAAGTATAGTCTTTGGTATGGCCTCTTCACCCTCTATCATCTTGGTCCATTCCCAAGAAATGGGTAGATACACTGGCCAAGAAATCATAAGCAGGGAAAAAAGAGATTCTAACCCTCTTAGAAAACAAAATAAACGCATTTTGAATCAAACTAATTTAGTTTTGAATCTTGACTGCTTCTGAATGACCTGGGGTGAAGCACTAAAATACTTCCATTGTTTGTAAACTGGTCTTAATACTTGCTTTATATGCTGGTTGTGAAGATTAGGTTAGATGAGGTACAGGAAAACCCCAAAGAGAGAGGATTGGGGTGTGGTGTTCATTCCATTCATGATAGTTTATTTTTCATGTTCAAGATAGCTGATGTCTCACTTTGCAAGTCGAATTAGACTCAATGTATTTAATTAAGTCACTTTTTAAAAATTTTTACATTTCTGATTCAGGATGCTAATAGTGCATCACAGTTTAATTGGAAACACATTTTCTTTCTCAAGGAGGCATAAAATATAAAATATTTTTAACACTTGATTACATCTTGGATTTAATGAAATATGGTAAAGTGCTTCCACATATTTTTTGAAATGTACTCTAGGGAGTAACTTTCTTCTAGAAAGACCTGGTCCTCAAGGTGATTATACTATGTATACTGCTTTAATCAATAATTGTGAGAAGGAATGCCACTGGATTAAAAATACATATTTGAACTCCTTCTGGCAAAAAGAGTGAAGTTACATTAGAGGGTTAGTTAATACTCTATGTTTGATGATGCTTTTAATCAGGTGAAACTGCTGCTAGTTTTCTGTGTTCAGAGTTTTTCTCAAGCTATTATTGATCACTACTCCACAATAGAAACTGATGATATGAAAACATTTTTGCTTTATAATGCATATGAATTTGTGGGGAAGATTAGCAACAGCTGCTCTGATCTGACAGCATATAATAATTGTTAAAGTGGATCAATGAAATGTCAATTTATTTCAGTACATTAAATAAAATAAATCTGTTGATCAGAACTGCCTCAGAACCCCTATTTCTGGCAAAGCAATTTACATTTTCAGAGTATCTGGCACTCAGGTTTGGAAGTAGGATCTATTGATTTCTGAGGTCTTGGCTGTGACTCATTTCTGTCATATGACCTTAGGCAAATCATTTGATCCAGTTCTTAGCTTCTTCATCTGTAAAGCAACTATAGCAATTCTAAAAACAATACTTCCCTGTCCTTTCTATTGCTGGCCTGTGGGAATTTTAGGTATGTTGATGGAATTACTCAGGAAATGAAATATACTGTCAGTGACAAGGAACATAAGGTAGGAGAGAGAACACCATTGGCTAACGGACTAATTGGCTGCAGATGCTGTTCTTTTATCACTGGCTAATCTTTTGAAAGGCAGGTTGAACTTCTTGACTTTATTCTCCACTTATATATGAATCATCAAATCCTTAGATAATGTGATTCAACTCTGAGATAACAATAAAACCTTTAAACTCTGTGTCTTGTCACACCCATTCCAAGTTTTGCACATCTGCAGTCTTCTCTGAGTTTTTCATGGGAGTGTAGAGCTGTGCTACCTTTGCAAAGATTTTAAGAAATAGGTTCATTTTGTGTCCTCTTGAACATATACTTCAAGGTTCCAGTCATGGCCATCTGGACATCAACTTTTGGGTAACTTCATCCAAAGACACAATTCTAAAGATGTCCCCCATGATTCCTGTCCTCTTGTTATTCAATCAAACACTAGTCTAGGTACTGTACTGCTGTTAGAGACTTTGTAGATGGTCTTAAAATAGGGAGATTATCCAAGATTATCTTTGTGGGCCCTATGTAATCACATGAGCCCTTAAAAGCAGCTGAGATGTGGCAGGGGGGAGTCAGAGAGATTAGAAGTATGAAAAGGATTTGAGCTGCCACTGCTGTCTTCAAAGATGAAGGGGGCCGTGAACCAGGGAAGGTGGGCAGCCTCTAAAAGTTGAGAGCTACCCAATGTTGATAGCCAGCCTGGACATGGGGATTTCAGTCCTACACCCACCTGGAACTGATTTATGCCTGGAAGTAAGATTCTTCTCCAGAATCTCTATAATGAATGCAGGGTAGCTGACACCTTGATTTCAGCCTTATTAGATTTTTATCATATTACCTAATCAAGCCCATTGGACTTCTGATCTACAGAACTGTGACGTAGGCAAATGGGCGTTGTCTAAGCAGCTAAATTTGTGGTGGTTTGTTATGGTGGCAAGAGTAAATGAATACACTATCCATCCATCCATCCATCCATCCACCCAATCCAACTACTTAGCAAATATTTATTGAGCTAAGAATGGCCAGGATCTTCTCTTGAGCTGATGATAAAGCAGTGACACAGAGATAAAAAGTTCTTGTCTTCATGGAATTTATGTTCAAGTAACAATACCCAGATATTCAAAAAGACCCTAGAGCTCCTAGCTCATTGCTGTTTGACCCCATAGGCCTATTTGATTAGAACAAGACTACACCTATCAGGCATTCCTGATGATGGAGAATGCACCAGATGAAGTATTGTCCACCATGGCCTAAGTCATATGCATTTAGATGGACTCTCAAATCTAGTTGGTTGGTAGTTTCAAGACAATCTCAGATGCTCTTTGCTTGAGTTTATAAACACAATACACATATCATAATGTAGTTCTTAGCAAAGGTTTATCAGAAATTACATATAATGGAGCTCCTAGCAAAGATTCAGCAAAAATTGGTCATAGAAATTCTAAGAGACAGCTGATTAACAATATCTGGTGACTATGGTTAACAGCACTGTCTTGTGTTTTTGAAAGTTGCTAACACTATAGATCTTAAAAGTTCTCATCACAAGGAAAACAAATTTGTAACTATATGAGATGATGGATGTTAACTAAATTTAATGTGGTAATTATTTCACAATATATACATATATCAAATCAATTTTGTGTACCTTAAACTTATACAATTATATGTCAATTACATGTCAATAAAACTGAAAATCAAAACAAAACAAATCACATTAGTTGAAGGTTGTCCACAGTGGGAGTTTCTTCTTATGATCTCCCCAGGAATGGATATGTGTAGCTAGGACTAAGGAAGCTGATTCCCCCATTCTTCTACAAGAAGATAATGGTAATGGTGGTAAATCTGAACCTTTATTACATAGCTCACTATTTCATTTGCTCAGAAAATGCATTAAGTCTAAGCAGCACTCTTCTTCCCATTGAAGAGTCTCAACAAGTCTACCATCAAATCTAGGATTTTACTTTTCTAAATTTGTGCCCTCACCTCAGGGCCAAGTTACTAAAGAGTGCAGAAGAAGGGGAGGGTGTATGGTCATAAGGAACCTCAAGTTTGCTTTTTTCTGAGGGTGGAAACCTCCTTTGCTCCTTGGGTCTCCCGTGGAGGTACGCATAGATTCAGGCACACGGGGTACGGCTGCAAAGGAGTGTGATGCGTTTGGTAAGTGGAATATAGCTGCATGGCAGCACACTTTCAATCTTCTAAGGATTTTTAGGAGGTTTTGCTGTGCTGGCACATAGTAAACACTTGATTTTTTTTTTTCAATGAATCAATGAATGATGTACTATGTTGTCCTCCCTTTGGCATCCTCCAAATGGTAAAAACCACATTGTTCTCTATGGCTTTGGAGTTAGCCTAATGAACTTGTCTTTCTGGAGGTAGTGAGACCAGCCTTAAGGGGAGATCAAGAAGGCCCAGTGTACCATGGCAAGCAACGGAGACAGCTCAGCAGGTGTGTAAGAAAGGTGGACATGTGAGCAGGTTTTAAAAGGCTTGTCATCACACTCTTCCCCCTCATTCCACTGCTGCTTAAAATCCTCACAGAAACTTTCAGACGTTTTAGTTGGTCATCACAAAAATATAAATATTGCCCTGCTTCCCTCTGAATATCATCATTCTATATTCACAGATCATAAGGAACATGGAAAGGATAACACATATTCTTCTTCTAGACAGACCTATGTCTCAGCCACCTGGTTAGATGGTTATTTATGATATTTATAACAAATCAACCTACTCACACAAGCACAGATAATAATCAATGATTTGTGTTACAAGACCTACGAACTCCTCAAAACCCTTTAAGTGTATAAATAAATACCCAACTTTCTTGGAGGTAAAAACAAAGCTTGAAATAGTGGGAAAATTACTGGGCAATAATCCTGTTATTATGGCCCAATTACTGCTTTTAAATTTTAACTATTATATCATTAATTTGCTTTTTAGTTTGTGATAAAGATAACTTCAAGGCTCAAGAGATAAATTTTAAGAAAAAAATATAGGGCTCATTTGGGGGAAGTAAAGGCAGGATTGTAATAGGTATGCAAAATCTAAAAGTCATTGAAAGGAAAGTCATTTTTTGTTCATTGCTATCTCAAAATGGATATAAATAGGCTCACAAAAAGCTCATATTAAAGTATTGTGTTTTAGGGAAAAGAAAGTAAACTAATCCTGGAAGGATCCAAAGAGAACTTACTCATAACAACACTGCCATCATTACTTTTTTCTTTATACTTGGAACATTAATTCAAGATGTGCATGACAATATAATACAGAAAGCAGGCAAACAAAGAAATATCAATAATATTTGCAGTTTTTCTAAGGAAATATGTCTACTGTATTTTTCAATTCCTCCTTCATTGATGGTTAAGCTTATGTTGAGCTATATACATTTCTTCCCGTCAATGTGAAAAGTATAGATTTTTGAGGAGGACAATAAAAATGGAAAGCTGATTTCATACTAAGTGGAAAATGCCTCCTACAGTTTTGTGTTTGGCTCAAGTAAACGGAAGCCAGTGTAGTGTGGGGTTGAGACGGGAACTGTGGGAACATGGGGTGTGAGGCCAGCACTTCAGCAGCCGCGGGACTGAGGGCTTTCAGAGGACCAGTTCCACAACCGGACAGATCAGGCTTTTAAAGAGAGACACGTAGTGAGAAGACAGCGAGATTCCTCTAAAGGGCGCTGTCGCTGTGCTCTGGGCCAACCCCACCCTGCCGGAGGTGCCATCTGGAGAGCCCTGGGTGCTCTAAGGCGACACGAGAAGACCCGGGTCTTCCTCACAGTTGAGAAGATGATGGAGCCCGCGAAGCAGGACTGGAGGGCATGGGCTCCAGAATTTCCAGCGCGCAGTGTGAGTGAGCGTGTTTTCCCTATGGGAGGGAGCGCTGGTGCCGGGTCATCTCCCTGCTGGATGACACGGCTTCCGGGGCGGGGGGGGGGGCGGGACCCTGAGCACTGGAAGCGGAGGTGAATGCAGGAAATCGGGCGGCGGAGGGAGGAATCACAAGTGAACATCCAGAAGAGAGAGTCACGTCCGGGGCGGGGAGAACCAGACCAGGACCGCGTGAGTCAGCAGGAGCTTCTGCTCTCCTCGCAGCCCGCCTCCCCCACCCTGACCGTCCAGGGCAACGTACAGGGCAGGAAAAGAGAGGTGAAGCCACTCCACCCCCTTGTCCCACTGCCAGCGTCCAGCCTGAATCAGATCCGAGCTGGGAGAGGGGAGAACACTTGAGGGTAGATCAAGTTTAGAGTTCTGATCAATCTGTTAAAGAAGGGATTCTAAGCACTGGAATTGTGTGTGTGACTCAAAATACCTGAGGATCCCATGCGTGAGTGGAACCACGAAGGCCCCTGCTAAGTTTTATGCAGTGTCAGGGCAAGGCTCCCCCACTGAATAAACCTCATTTTTTGGTCTCCAACCCCCTTTTAAACTTGCCTTTTAATTGTGTCATGAATAGCGACTATTCAATACAACAATTACACTGGTGACATTCTTATTTTCTCTGCAACGTCCACAGAGAGACCTCTAAAAAGTCATTTACGGGTGCTCCTGAAAGATTTGCATATAAAGGAAAATGAGAATGAGACCTTAATTATCAGCAAATCCACAATAGGTGATATTTTAGGTGATTTTAAAAGTACAAATTATGATCTGGCTGAATATAGGAGCCTCCTTAAATTACAGCTTTAGAAATCACTATATGCTTTCTTGGTCAGATTAAGTAAAACTTTCTGTTGCATAAACAGAAAAGAACACTTTTCTCTTGGGCTAATATCCACATTTGGGGCCCACCTTGAGCCTTTAAATACAGTAAAGCATATTATAGACTTCTGGAGGCATATCTCAAAAGCCTTGGCTGAGCTGGTGGAAATCTCCTATTCAGAAACGTGCCAGTTTCCAGTGAGCAGTGACGATGCCAGTGGCCTAGGACTGGGAACCAGCCGGGATCAAATCACTTTGTGGATCCTCTGCGGAGTACCTCAGAGGGGGTGCGAGGGGTGACAAAACACACACTGCAAACATAGCTTGGCAGACAGATTAAGAAATGGCCAGTTGTCCCCACTCTCTCCCTGCATCTGCCCCAGCCCACCCCGGGCTAGTTGAGGCGATAAACCCAGGAAATAAGATCTACCCAGCATGAGAGATTTCGGAAAGACCTACAGAAGAGGACTCCATTCTACAAATCAGAGGGGTATCAGGGGAGGTTGCTGGGAGGACATGATGTTTGGGTTTGCTTCTGGTGCTGTTTCCTGAGAGTCTTTGGACTGGTTTTAGGTTGGTCCCTCAAGGTCAAGAATCAGGGTGTAGGCCATGTGACCCATTCCAGCTAGCAGGTCAATCCTTTCTTTCCATTATGAAATTGATTTTTTTACGATTAACTATGCAAATTCGATCCATCAAACTTGCCTCTGGTCCAGAACTATCAAGATGTGCCTGGGAGGTGAATTTGTCTGCAATTCGGAGTGCTTCTGACAGTCTGATCCCTTTAGGTGAAGTTACACATGGTGGGAGCAGTGGTAAAACCAGAATGATGTAGCAAATGCAAGTGAACCTGGGACGCCCAGGATGAAACCTGAACACTAAGATTTGGAAAGATTCATAAAAAGAAACTGCAAATATAAAAGCAATTTAGAAACTGAAAGCAGTGTCTGTCTTGGAAAGAGGCTGGGTTTTCAATAGTACATCAGGGCAGGCAATTCTTCGTAAACTTCTGGTTTACCAAGGTAAAGCCGTTTGATTAAGTAAATACTTCTGCCCTCTTCTGAAATGAATTAGGAAATCCAAAGAAGGAACTAAAACTATCTTCCAGGGGAGGGAGAGCGGAACAGTAAAAGTTTATCTCTGATGGAATATTTCTGCAAGTCGGAACTATTAGCATCTAGAAAACAATGCATTGTATTTCTGGCTGCTGACACATTAAAAAAAATGGATTCTTGAACGTTTATTTTGCATCTAATCACCTTACTAAATTATCATATTAATTCTAATAGATGCCACTTAACTTTCTTTGAAGGAACACAAAACTACATACATATAGTTTTCTCCACAACCTCGTGATGCAGGTGACAGACTTGTAACACCTGCTAATCTGTAAAGCAATTTCACTCACATTTCATCATCTGTTCCCCTTACCCTCATGCTGCCCACACTCCTACAAAATGATCTCCTGCAGTTCTCTGCGGGTCAATGAGCAGTTTTTCATCTACAACTTGCTTTTCAAAGGAAGGAGATTAAGGTGCAGAGTAGTTATGTAACCAGTCCAAGGTCATAAACCCTGAGCCAGGATTCAAACTCAAGCAACCCTGACACAGAAACTTTGCTCTTAAACACTCTCCCATCTCTTGTTTTTCCACACATTGTCCCACCGGTCCTGGTTCACAAGCTGAACCCCTATTTATTGATCCAAACCCCATTCAGGTACAGAGTGGCCTGACCCTCTTGCCCAGCTGGTTGGGCAGGGACAGGCGCAGGCAATGCAGTCTGCCACCCTGAGTGGGTGCCTGGGGTCCTCTGGAAGGTGGGTGGCAGCATGCCCCTGGGAGTCTGGGATATCCTGGGCAGCGCCCAGAGCCGTGAAAGCATTCGCTCACCTTTGTCAGTTTGCAACATTACCGAAGGAAAAAAAAATCTCCTGCTATCCCCTCTACTCCAAACTTACCTAGATCCCTTTCCTTTCTTAACTGAACACCCCCTTCCTGATGAAGGGAAAAGGAAGAGAATTTTTCCTTGTTATTAAAAGGGGGAGTTCTCATCAGGTTTTGTGCAGCCAGTCCTTGTTCAGTGATGGAGATGTGAGGGAATGGATGGCACGCGAAACCTCCAACTTTACTCCTCAAGTATGGGGCCGCACCTCCACAAGCCCTGGGAGAGAGTTACATGGTCTGTCCCAAGTTGAATAGCATCCCCCCCCCGCAAATTGAAGCCCTTTCTGGAGCCTCCAAACGTGCCTTACTTGGAAATGGGGTCATTGCCGATGTAATTAGTAAAGTTAAGATGAGGTCGTGCTGGAGTAGGGCGGGCACCTAATCCAAACCCGACAAGGACAAGTATCTTAATAGAAGAGAAGAGACACAAAGACAGACACACAGGGGAGAATGTCATGTGGAGATGGAGGCAGCCAGTGAAGTGACGCACCTACAAGCCAAGGAGCGCTGGACCCACCAGAAGCTGGGAGAAAGGTGGAGAACGGATTCTTCCTTAAAGACTGGAGAGCACGGCCCTGCTGACAACTTGGTTTTGGACTTCTGGCCTTCAGAACTGTGAGACAGTACATTTCTGTTGTTTAAGCTGCCCAGTTTGTGGTAATTTATTACAGTGGCCCTAGGAAACTAATAAACAGCCTTCAGAACTAGATTCTGATTCCCTTGGTCATCATCCTACCAGGTCATGTGTTTCTAGATATAGATAGACAACTCTGAGAATAACTTTTCCTCTGGGTAGATGCAATCATGAGGGTCTACAGAGAAGAGCGGATAGAGGCAATTTAAAGTAGGCACCTGACCCCAACATAATGGTAAGATTTCACAGTAGCAAGATGGTCATTTTATGGGCTGACCACATATAAGGTGCATCAAATGAGGTCACAGAAGCCTTGGCTTTTCCCAGGACCATCTGTCCCTTGGGGCTGCTCTCTTGGATTACTGCAGAGCCATCAATGTTTACAGGTACATGGTCTACCATCTCCATTCCCTAAGATTTTCAAGGCTCTGAAACCTCTGCTTATAAAGAATGCTTGGAAGAAGGGACATTGAACTTGGAGAAGTGAAGACTGAAGGGGTAGGAAAGCTTTATATCATTTTTGGGGGTCCTGTTATTTGGAAAAGGGACTAGATATTATTCTGTGTGGTTTAGACTAGAGAGAAGCCAGATAGAAATATTTGGCGTATATTTCATTCACTGTAGGAAGTGATTTTCTCTTTGGATGTAGGACGGGCTACCTCATGAAATAGTGAGGCTCTTTAGGACAAGACTGAATAAATAAGTGTTGGTCATGCAGACTGGGATAGTGAATAAATTCCACACAAACACATATTAAGCACCTAATTCTTCTCAGTGTGCTACACTCCTCACAGAAAAAAGAAATCCCAACACATCTGGACTATGATACCAATAGGCTGATATTTAGTAAATGTGGAGAGAGGTGCAGATCAAAGGGCACCTACATGGATCTGCCAGCTTGGTTAGGATCCTAGGATTCTTTTCAGACCAACTAGAGTGGAAGAAGAGTTCAGAAGAGATTAGATAGATACATGATCATTCCAAATCTAACTTTCAGGAATGCTGGAGTAGTATTCTAATACTTTCCTCAATAAACTTAGGACTTTCAAAGACTTTCAAATCTAATAAGCCTAATGATTCCAAAGGAGCTTTGAAGCAAATTTCTAAATCACACTAAAAATTGTATAGCATTCCATGGGGGAATAAACCTTAATTCAAAATTAAATTAAAAGCTCTGTGAAATAAACTTTATACAAGTCAATTATAAGACATAAGAACTAAAGACATTTTTGGTGAATAATCAGCTCTTAAAAGCTCATCAGCAGTTTAAAGGACCATGAAAATAGGTACCACAGAACTCAAAAAAATATCTAAAGAGGGTCTGAAACAGGTTGACTGAGAATTCTTAGGCTCTCCCTAGAAGTTGTTTTAAAAGACTATCAGTAGAAAACAGTTGGTTCTATTTTTTAGAAACTACTTAAATTTCAGGACGAAAGACCTGGTACAAACTTTCCAAAGTGTTTTGCAAATTTAATGCATTCTCATTTCCTGTGTTATTTAATGTGTCTGAATTTGAATTGGAAATTTTAAATCTCTTTTCATGGACTTCTATTAGTCTATGGCATACATCTTAGAGTATCCTAGATAAATCAAAGACTATTTGATTTCACACACTTGGGAACATGTTATTTCATTATTACATTTACTTTGCATATTCTGTGACATAAAGTTAATGTACTCTTAGAGCTGCTGATACCTGGAGTCTCTGAACTATATCCCTTAGAGGTTGTTTTAGGACTGCTGGTGCAATTAGAAACAAAAGTACCAAAATAAGGATTGCCTCCAAAACACACGGTTGTTGGATAGCCTTAATCTGCTGGCAGAGCCCCATATTTTAGCTGTAAATGTTTTAATGCCATTTATTGGCTCAAGCTTCTCAAATGCAATACACTGCATCATTAATTTTGTAGTTTCATCTCTGAAAGCTATAAATTGAGCATTCCTATTGTCTTAATTTTCTGTAAACTTTAATAACATTTGTGAAAGAACACAGGATAGAAGAAATTGTTGTTATAGAAACTCTTCTTTCTCTTTCACCCCACAGCAGTCACTGGAAAGACAGCATGTCTTAGATATCCAGACTTCACTGTTTAGAATGAAAGGAAACAAGTTCAAGCTTAGATACTAGCTTGGATCTTCCAAAGAGGGCCCTGATCCTGGTTTGTCACACTCAGCTTCTCTTCTTAAGATAATGACCTTCCCCCAAACCGCACTCACACGTTTCAGCTTGCCAGGAAGGGATGGATTTGAAAACCAGTTATCCTTGAATGAATCCCATTGTCCTTAATTTATCTGGCCACCCACCTGGCATTTGGTAGTCAGAGGCAAGGTGAGTCCTTCGAAGCAAAGGGACTGCAGCCGCTGGGGAAATCAGGAGGTCATGCCTCACTCACAGGCTCACAGAAGTGACCAGGGGATACAATACATTAAATCACCTCTTCAAGCTGCTATATACTAATTTATACAGTATTGCTATATTTGTATATAATATCATACAGGAATAACATTGTATGTGTATATAATGTTGTATGATAATAATGACTATCTCATTTAATATTCGGTCAAGGCCAGGCCCCACATGAAGGGGTGTACATTATCTCAAATTGTTTTGCCAACGTTATGAAAAAGACGTTACTATAAATATTTTGTGCAGATGAAGAAATTTAAGTTCAGAGAAGTCACATGATTTGCCTAAGGTCACATCTCTTCTGCTCCCAAATATTACTCTTTATTCCACATTGCAATTCACTGATTTGTCTGTTGTTGTTTTAACTATAGCCTAATTAAAACCTGTGAAAGTATGTTATTTATAAATAGAAATACAAAGCCACTCTTTCTCCTAGACCAGGACTGATCTTGTGGGGCTGGCAGTAAGTTTCATTACCTGTAGAAGTGTGGATGGGGACACCGGTTGGTGCTACCAGTGTCATGTGCTCCCCCCGGTCTACCTATTTCCCACTGGTCCCCTGGGAAGACTGCTGACATGGCTGTGCATTCGCTAGCTACTCAGCCCCTCTGATCATTTCAGAGAAAGTCCAGCTGACATTAAAATAGGACAGAAATTGCAAAAAGGAGCAGGCAGCAAAATTATGCTCAAGCTTGTGCTTCGAGGGAACATTAACGGAAGGATAAGGTCATTATATTTGAAGGAATATTCTCTCTTTCATTCTTTTGGTCATTTATATTGGGTCTTACTCTCAAAAATATTTTGTTGTGGGACTGGAAAAATATATCTTTGAATATGAATTTAACAAGACATTGATTACATGAAGGTAGGGAAAAAGGAAACAGAATATGAAATTGTTCTCAGATACATTGAAATTAAGGATGAAATATTTTTTCTAATGCTACATGCTGTACATTTCTAATTTATTTTTAATTGTAACTAAATACATGTTACTAAAGACACCTGCTTAAATAAAAATGTATATATGGTTCTGTGAATATGAATAAAGTATAATCATAAAGCAAGGTTTATTAAAATACTATTAAAGCTAAATTATTTTTAGACTGAAAATAGTATTGTATTTGGAAATCCTGTGATAAGCTTCTACTGGTAGAACTGGATCTGTGGTAACAGCCACTTTGAAGAATAGTTTTAAGTTTTAGAGCTAGAATGCTCCAATTTTGTAAGATGACCCTCTAGAAATACAGCAAACTGCATTCTGGCATTGTACTGACAGGTTTCTAAGATAAGTAGAAAATGAAGCTGAAGCTAATAGTTTTTCCGCTCAAATGTCAGAAAGATATTAACCAGAAAAATAGTTGAATGTAGAATTCCTGGAAATGTTAGGAAATGTTAGAAATGTTCCAAAATAATCAGCTAGGTGTGGGACCAATTAAGGCCATGATATAAACAGTAAATAAACAGGGGATGTATTCCTAAACTCAGTCACTGCTTTTGCGAAGCACAGGAACATTTTTAAGTTAAAGAATTAAATAAGTAGTATAATGAGGAATATGTAGAAACCAATTGTTTTTGTTTAATAGTCTAGAGCTCCCAAGAGATTTATCTGTCTTAGTGGCAGCTGTGCTTATTCTTCTTTACAGGGTTCCTTGAGGATGAGGGAGATTCTAATCATCTTTTGAATATCACTGTTTTTCTTATTTTATACAAAGATACAAAATGTTGCTTAGATTTAAATTCCGGATCCTATTGTAGGACAAGGAGAGCATTAACGCCCGTGGCGTCCCCCTACTCCTACTCAAGCAAGGGAGGGGGATGCTGGCACTCATCTTCCATGAGAGGCAAGTACAGAAGCAAATGTTTATGGAGGGGAAGAGTTACAGAGAGGCAACTTTTGCAGCTAAAAAATGGAAATAGTAATAGGACGTACATCATAGGTTTCTGTGAGGACTATTGAGGAAACATTTGTGAATCACACACTTCAAAAGTGTTAACTATAACTGAGACTTCTGGGGGTGAGTGTTCCCTGATTCTTCCATTTCTGTCTTTATCTCTAGCATTCCTGTCTTTATATCTATCTCTTATTTGATGCCGCTATGCAGTAAAAATATGAATTATGAATCAAGAATATTTAAGCAAGTATTTTCCACAAAGTAGAAATGCTGTTACTAAAACTTTCAGTTTAGATTGTAAAAGACTGAATTACTAACACCCAGTTTTTACTTTCCTGAAAGAGTGACCATCTCATCTAAATGACCACATTAACTCTGTAGTGTTTAGATATTTTTGAATGGATACCAATTCATTCCATTATGAGCATTCTTAAGCTCCCATAACCCCAGTTGAAGTCCTTTTTACTAAAAATGTTTAATATTAAACATATAGGGAGGCCCTACTCCTGAAAGACAGCTAAAGACTCTGATGATCCCATGATTTCCTGAATAGTCTGCCTGATTAGGGAGACTTTTAATAGCAATTTAGGAAATATATGAAAAATAATGATTCCAGAAACAGGACTTCTTTGTGATTGAAGCTGTCATATGTTCAGTTTTTAGTTTGATTTTTTCTTGTCTGTACAATAAGCAGATCATGTTGCAAAAGTTTCATGCACTGTTCCACTAAATTACTAACTTACTTACATGGCTGTCAGAAATTAACTTCAAATGTTGGCTTACACCGTGCATATAAGAAGTACGGAACTTCAAAGTTAGCAACATAAAAGAAAATTAGATTCACATCGTTTCAAGAGGTACAAAAGGAAAATCACAGTGTCAATGAACAGAGGTACATCCACTGCCTGCCAGGAGGTCACCACAACTTGCTAATACCCTTGGGTGAAACAGATTCACTTCAGTGCATCAGTGCTTTCCAAACCTTATAGAATACTACTTTAAAAAACAAATACATCAGCACATACATATTTAATCAGCACGCACCATCAGCTAAGTAACTACGAATCATCTATTTTTCTTTTTTTAAATAGAAATAGAACTTATATTAAAACTCTCCAAATCGCCTGTACCAGATTTTAATAATATTGCTTTAAAAATTCCTCTTAAATTAATTATAAAAACTGACTGTAATTTTAACAGGAAATACCTAAAGGTAGAATTACCGCCAAGAGAAAGGACAAACTCAAAACCTACTAATGTATTCAGAAGACCGTTTAAAAAAAACTTTACAATTTAATTATGGGAAGATTATAGAACTGTTTCAGTGCTTCTGTACCGAGTAAGTAAGCTGTACATGTGAGGAGTAATAAATAAATGAAATTGTTAATTTTACTCTTTCCCTAGGGAGTGGCAGGAGAAGAGGTAGGAGTTATGCTGTTTAGATCTCCGAATGGATCTTGCTTTATATGCAATAATAAATCCTAAGCATGTTGCTAATTAACTCTACCTCAAACCACTCCCTTTCTTAGTGCTTAAAAGACATTTTGACTTCTGGGATATTAGCTCACCATTCATATTCTTAAAGATGTTGAGGATGGGGAGGATTTGACGGTAATAGGGCACCAAAGCTTCACCCACCATCTCAGCAGACACAACCAGATGCTGTAGGACTTTGAGAGTGACGCAGATGACCTGTCGGTTTCGGAGGTTCAAGGCATCTATACAGTAGGAAAAGGAACAAGCCAAAAATAGAAAGCATTCATTTCTACAATGTTAAGGGAAGTCGTCTCATAGACCACTTAATTAAACTGTACTCTACTGGGGATCACCAATGGGATGAGCCTGGCTTATTGCAGCTTTGAATATATATGAGCCTGGCTTATAGCACTGTTAACGCTATAAACAGCATTGTGTTTGTGTATTATTTGTTCTCCCGACTTGCACTGATTCCTCATCAATCCTAAGAGGCTGGTGATGGACAAGTAGCATGAAAGGTAAAAGATCAGTTCGTGTTGCTAAAGGACCCCGTGGAGGCTGACAACACATAACTTTTTTTTTTTTTTTTTTTTTTTTTGCGCTACGTGGGCCTCTCACTGTTGTGGCCTCTCCCATTGCGGAGCACAGGCTCCGGACGCGCAGTCTCAGCGGCCATGGCTCACGGGCCCAGCCGCTCCGCGGCATGTGGGATCCTCCCGGACCGGGGCACGAACCCGTGTCCCTTGCATCGGCAGGCGGACTCTCAACCACTGCGCCACCAGGGAAGCCCAACACATAACTTTTTATGCAACGATCCCTTTCAGTTAGCAATCCATGCTATGCTTAAAACTGTTGCCATGAAAAAACATTTTTTGGGGAAGAAGAGACTGGTTATGCTGTGTATGAGTAGAAACTATAGACTGGTTATAAACATCGAGAACATTGTTGGTAGAAGTGACCATAAAGTGACTATAATTAGACTCTCAAGAAAGTAGGGAAGAAAAGCAAACATTTTTAACGTTCAGAACTTTAGAAGGAATTAACTTTATATAACTAAGATACCAAAGGCATGCAAAATGTTTTTAAAGAACAATTCTGAATGCACAGTAACAAGCTGTACTGCAGAGATAGAACAGGAGACAGTAAGTTACCTGGTGTCCCCCAAGTGCAGGGTCTGGAAACCTGCTCCAGTGGGGATGCAGCGGCCCAGGGACAAGGACACGGATAACTGGCTGTATAAACACAGCCAACTCCCCCACACTTTCTTGGTCCTTAACCATGGGAACCTATTATTTACTTTCTAAAATGGCCAAAATTTCTATGATTTAAATAGAAAAGCCATATGAAGCATCTATTATAGAAGGTCAAAGGTGGTGACTGATAAATTGCAATGCCTGAGACTACTTCAGGACAAAGTCAGAGGCTCTTATTTGTAATATTCTACCTTCTAAAGAAAAACTTGACTATGACTTTAAAGCATGTGCCATTTACGGAGCGACAAAAGGAACCAGTCCATCCAAAGGAATGACACCATGGTCACTGTACTTGTGAGGCAGTCCTAACATTGTTCTTGAACTCCAGCTCACATTTCCAGCAGCCTGCGTCTTGCGATCACCTCAAATTCAGTTTGTTCCAAAGATAAGTTTCCCCCATAAACTTTACCTTTTACCTATTTACCCCATATTTAGTATTGATACAACCAGGTTCCCAGGTATCCAGGGTCAAAATCTGTTTCTCATCCCTTGCATTCTTCATGTTGCGAAGTCATCTTATTCTGTTTTTGAAGTAGCTCTTGAATTTGTGCCCTCCTCCCATCCTCACCTCTACCCTTCTAGTCCCAGGGCTCCACCCTCACCACCTCTCCCCTGGTCCTGGGTCTCCATCCTCACCACCTCTCCTCTGGTCCTGGGTCTCCATCCTCACCACCTCTCCTCTGGTCCTGGGTCTCCAACCTCACCACCTCTCCCCTGGTCCTGGGACTCCATCCTCACCACCTCTCCTCTGGTCTTGGGGCTCCATCCTCTCCATCTATCCTCTGATTCTGGCCCTTAGAACTCCTCTACTGGAGAACTGCCATACCTTCCTAACCCACCTGCCTTCTTTCTGTCTTTCTCCACTCCCTCAACCTGTCTTTTCACACTGCTGCTGGATTCACCTTCTTAGAACGTATTTGATAATTTCTCTACCTGCTCAGAGAGTTCAGAGTCTCCCCCACACCATTTCCTACAGAATAAAGTACAAACTAGCCAGGCACAAGGGTGACACTTAAGGTAAGTGTGAACCAAACTAAATTCTCAATTGAAAATACAAGAATATAAGGTATCATTTAGTGGTTTCACAGCTATTCTCTTTGGAATCACTAGGAAGTGTTTAAAACTAAAGTGTGGTCAGCTTCATCCCCTCCAGCAAAAAAATGGGGATTGAGGTATGAAAACACCTCAGGGCAACCCCACAACTTCTGGTCCAGTTCAGACTACATTCCTGTTTGGTTTGAAAGCAAACACAAATACAATGAATAGAGAAGCCTCAGCTTCAACGCAAGGAACCAAGTTAAATATAACTATGGAATTTGATTGCATGAAAGCTCATTATTACAGCATTTAGACACACTGCAGACCATACCATATATTCTGAGAAATAACTAAAAATAGAATGCTGTAATTTAGCCTAAAAGCTGTAGCAATGAGATGCTCAAGAGCAGAGCTTCAGAGAACCACGGGAAGTTGGAGAGGGAGAAGGTCAGGTAGAGTGTTTTGTAGTGGTAGTGGGGGTCCTCTCTTCTGGTCTTATCCAAGCTAAAATTGTTTTGTCTTTTTAGGAAGCCAGAGGTTATTGATCCCTGCTTTACTGACGCAACTTCGTTTGACAGAAGAGAACTGGGAGCCTGCAGAAATATCATTCTGAGTATTATGGGCAGTGGACATTCTTTCAAAACATCTACCAATGAAGCTCAACATGTTTAGGGTTTGGTACTGCACAGATCTGTGTGATGGTTCATATACTAGTAGCTAACATGTATTGGGCACCTCTATCTGCCAGGAATTAAACTGAGCACTTTACATATATTAGTTTACTTAATCCTCGTTCACCAAATATTTATTGAGAATGCATTATGCACCAGTTATTGTTTTAAGAATTGGAGATATAGAAGTGAACAAGACAGTTATAGTACTCAGCCCCTTGGGGCTTACAATATAGTATGGAAGAAGATATTGAACAAATACTACAAGTGTGTTGAGATTTCATAAGAAGGATATGGTATTTAAACAGCAAATCCAAAAGGCATTCAGCCCAGCGTACAAAGCAGGGAAGGCTCCCAGACACAGGTAAGGACCTAAGGGACGAGTAGATGTTATTAGGATGAAGGAGAGGGAACAGCATGCTAGATTGCCCCCTCTTGGATAAAGGACTTCTTTTATAAGGTCTACTCCAGCTCATAGGGATAAAATTCTACTTAGCAGTGTGAGAACAAAGCCCAAGACAGCAAAGAAGCAGTCTTCCAAATGCTTTTATCATTGTGTATGTGTTTTCCTTGGGATCATTCAGAAATGGTGGGAAGAAGGATGTGAGTATGTGTAGATGTACATAAAAGGAGAGTGAGGCATAGTACTTTTCCCCAAGCTAAAAGATCCCTAGGTCCTGTCTTGTCTTATCAGCCAAACAGAACCAGATGTGTAAAATCCTGGGTTTCTGTCTTTTCTTACTATTCGTCCCTCTATCCCACCCCACTTCTTAAAAAGGACTCACAGCCACATCCAGCTAAATGTTTTATAAACTGCTTAGTCAGGAAAGATTAGACAACGAAACAGAATTACATGAGTTTGTTGTTTTAATTTTTTATATATTAAAATAAATAAAATTGAGTGTATATAATTTCATTCCATTTTGTGTGTTTTTTTTTTTTCAAGAAAGCCTTTCTGTTGACACTATTAAGTCACAAGTAGGAGAACCTATTGAAAGTATTAGAAGAGATAGCTATCTGAGCATGTATAGAGCCCATCTGGTGACTGCAGAAAAGATATTGGTGGCTGTAGCGCCTACTGAATGCTGGCTTGTCAAGTGCCCTCTTTTAGAGTATATATGCCAAAGCTTGCAATAAAACAGGCTAAGATATGCTCATCTACTACCAATGTTAGAGAAGAGTCTTGCCATATAGAATACATTAAGGAGTAAACCTTTTTATATATATGAGTAATAATAACATCGAACTTTTGTTGATTAGGTTTATCCCTGTACATATGGCTAATTGATTGCCTGGGGATAAATTAATAATCTCGCTCACCATGGATAGTAATAATAGCTATTAAGAAATAATTATTTTATCTCATCGCAACACCGACTGAATTAACATGATTGTGAAAAATGTTATTGAAATGACAAAGACTGACAAGTAAAATGCTTCGACTGTTACTCTTAATGACATCTAAAATGGAACCCTGAGGCATCCTAAATGACCAGGGACTGGCTCTAAAACTTCTGCAGTAGCTGTGAAATAGAGCCATGGTATGCACTAGAAAAGCCCCTTAACTTCATCTTAGAGGGATTTTTTTTATATTGCCCATTTCCACTTCAGTTCCTCAGTTCTATTTTTGTTCCTCATTCTTAGGGAATTAAGATATACCATTAAGTTGGAAGTATTTTTGTTCTTACTGTCCCAGTAGAACTAAATAAAAAAGAGGTTTTTTTTTGTTTTGAAACAAAGTTCTTTTCTTTTGAAAAAGTATGTTAACAGATATAAAGAGAATATGATTCTATAGCTGAAAGAGAAGAAATGTGTTTATTCTTGTGTTGATGGGCCTGAAAGCAATTGTCAAGATTTAAGTGAGGACTCTGAACTCAAGATTTAAGGTTTTGAAAAGGGTCTAACATGAGAAATCTACTGACATTATAGATCAACCAGGGGAACCTTTATATTCAGAAAATTAGATTTCTATTGTATTGCTTACTGCTTTCAAGTATAATCAACAAGATAGAGCTTCCAGATGTATAGAAATTGTTGAAGAATAAGGAAAAAATAATTTAAAGTCAAAGTAGTAAAACATTCATCTTAGATGGTTGTAAGTTACATGTATGATTTTCTCAAGCATAAATTCCATTATTGCTATGATTTTTTGCAAAGTGAGAACATTTTCTACTATTAGATTATGATTCACTACTGTGGAATCAGGAATAGATGGAAATATTTCTACTTCTTTTAAAATTGGATGCACCAAACAGAACGTAAAAGCAAACAATAAATTCTAAAAAATATTTTTGACATATGGTATACATGTTAATATCCTTGATACACAAATAGTACCACAAAAGATTGAAACTGCTAATTTAAAAAATGGGCATATAATATAAATAGACAATATACAAATTAATAAATACAAGTGAACAATTTCTATTGTAGAGTTTTCAACTTCATTGATAATCAAATGAAATGAAACACTACTCTATAATTTTGAATATCATATTAACAAAAAGTTTTTGAAAATTTAATACTCAGTATGGAAACAGGTCTGGGAAAAGAGGCACTCTCCTAGGTACCATATTGTAAACCATCACAATCGTTCTATAGCAACATGCATGCAACACTTGACCCAGCAATTTTACTTCTGGGCATTTAGTCAAAGGAAGTATGCAGCTGTGCAGAAAGAGTTATAGGATAGGATGTATCAATAGTATTACTTATAATTAGAAACCATCTAAATGTTCCCCCAAACACTGGCTTATTTAAGTAAAATCTGGTATACCTATACAATGGAAAATTATAGCTATTAAAGTCATATAATAGAAAATATTTTTAAAATAGGAAAATGTTTATAAGATACAGGTGAGTAAAGAAGAAGGTTATAAAGTGTATTTTCACTCTGCTCTCATTTTGAAATAGAATGTAAACAGTAAATACTGGAGATTTATAAGCTCAGATACAATAAACACTATCTTATCCACTGGCATATATAGACACTGGATTTTATTCTATTAAAAAATACCTTTTTTTTTACACTGCTTTTTTAAAAAAATCAATGTACCTTCCATATTTCCCTAAAATATTATTCTTCATGATTATAATTTATATGTTTTAATGTAGCAGAATTCTGGCCCTGTCTCCTTATTCTTTCTCAATATTTTCTTGATTATTCTTAACTATTTACATTTTGAGAGAAAATTTAGAATAATTTAGTCAGGTTAAAAAGTATGCTTGGCACTTTGATAAAATTTCCAATAAATTTAGAGAGTAACTTGGAGGAAATGGCCATCTTTCCAGTTAGGAACATGTATCTCTTCAACTGTTCTTGTTTTTTATTAAACTCCTCGGAAAAGCTTTATAGTATTTTTCAAGTAGATTCTGTATACTTTTGTTAGGTTTACTAGTGTCTGAATCGTTTTTATTTATTTTGATATCTTAAATGATATATTTTTCAATTTACTGTGTAAAATATATATAACATAAAATGTTAACCATTTTTAAGTGTACAGTTCAGTGGCATTAGTTACATTCACTGTATTGTACAATTATCACCACTATTTCCAAAATTTTCCATCACACAAAACAGAAACTCTATACCTCTTTAAAAAAAAAAACCCTCCCCACTCACTTCCCCTTGAGCCCTTGGTAACCTATAATCTACATTCTGTTTCTATGAATTTGCCTATTATAGATGTCTTAAAGTATTTTAAGTATTATTTTTTTCTGATGTTGCAATATTTAATTAATAATTGAGACTGCTGCACCCAGTATCATGTTAGTCGAATTAGACTGAAATGAATATAAATTTTGCTAGTCAAGGGGCACTAACCATACACATTTTTAGTTTTCTGAATATAATGAATTCAAAATATGTTTTCAAACCAAATTTAGGTTTCAAAATTGTAGAAATTATTCTCTTTCCAAAACAGAACTCAATTGCTATACAAATAAATATGACGTGGCCTAAGTTCTCAATTAAAGTATCAGAGACTTAGCTTAGCTATTATGTACATGGAGTAAGCCTATCATAATTGTTACCATTTTTCTTCAATTCATTGTTCTCCAATGAGTGTTATATTAAAAAAGCATCATTTTTCTCTCACCTCATACAGAAAGGAATTATCTTTACGCAAAATTCAGACTTTTCCATCAAAGGTTTGTTATTACAAGTGGTTAACTTTTTCTGTTTTTTGATAGACAAGAATATATTCTGACTTTAGGACCATAGAATGCAGCTTAGTATTCAGTGACAGTGTTTGGTCTTTCTTTCCATTAAACACTTAGTTTTAAAGATAGATACACAGTTAATATTATTTGCTTAAATAAATGACAGTATTCAGTTACCAAAATGGTCTCAACATTATAGTCAGTAGCATGATCTATTTAGTACTCACAACTTTCTAGACATAAAGGAACCTGAGGAACAATGTCATTCAACACACTCTTCTTCAATCTTGTTGCAACCAAGGTTGGGCCTGTTTTTGCTCTCATACGTACTGAAGCCTCTAAGAGTAACTGAGAGTAAACTTATCAGTACCCTGCTTTGTCAGAAAGCAGAGGAGGATTTGTCTCTTTGGAGCACCCTGCTCCCCTGTCCCTACACTACTGGCTCAGTTCAGCTTGAAGGAGTTGGGTGACAGATGGAATGATGAGCAAAGGAAGCAGTTAGGCAGCCTTGGTGCCATTCTCAGAGTAAAACCAAGTGACAATGTGCTGTGACAAGCAGGCACTGCTTCTAAAAATTGCGGTTATGTTTTTTCCTATGGTTGAGAAAAGGTGTCTAAGTTTGCTCCAGCTTTAGGATAACAGAAGCAGTGGACTATGAAGAAGGATACAGTACACACAGGCTTTTCACAAAACAAGAAAGTTGAGAGCTGTGCTACAAAATAGAAGATGGGTAAATACATCACTTTCCAAAAAGGAGCTGCCCTTTCCTCCCCAAAGAAGGAATTTGAAAAACTACTCACTGCTAAGCTTGACATCAATACCTGGTAAAATTCTAGGACTGATTATTTAAGCAAGTGATTTGAGAGCTCCTAGGACAACAGCGTGATTTCTAGGAGCCAGAGTGAGCTTTTTGGAATGTCAGGCCAGGCTTACCTCATGCATTCTAACAAGTTTACTCATAAAAGAGATCACAAACAGACTATATTGCAAGGCATCTGGCAAGAACTCTCTTGTAGGCAAGATACAGACATGGTTGAAGAGTTGGGCTTTTTCTTTTTTCCTTACTGTGTAAATAACTGAATTTCAGTAATATGCCTTGGTGGTTTGGTATCGACCTGCAGAGTCCTTACTGGAATACTGCAGTGGTCCATACTTGACCTAGTCCAGTTTCCATCTAACATTTTTATTGCAACTTGTATGAAAGTTATAAAATCCAAATCTATCAATTTTTTGATGACCCAAAGTTGGGAAGTCTGTAAAGACATGGCCACGAAGGTACACCAAGGAGGTAAAAATAATAATTTACTATTATTACCACCTTGATTTGGCACTGTGCTCAACTTCCTACCTGTATGATCTGTCAGTCCTCACATAATGCCTGGGCAGTTGGTTTTATAACCCCCTGGGAAAGATGAAATAATTAATTTACCAAAACCACACAGCTAGTTAATGACCAGCTGTGGTCTGGTTTGCACGAGCCCAAGGCCTGTGCTCATATGGTTAGACCCCACTTCTTCCCAGCATCCCACCAAATCCTGGTGGACAACAGGGCCAGACTTGGAGCCTGCTCAGGAGGAATGCTGAGTGCTGCACAGTGAACACAGGTTCTAGCGTGGACTTTGAGCAAAATAGACACCTGTTGGGACCTGAGCTTAAGTGGTTTGCTCTTGGGGAACAAGTCATCCTGATGAAGCTGGGTTTCCTGGCATCTTCTGAAAAAGCAAGCAACACTCTGCAGTAGTGTTATTCCTTGACTAGAGTTCAGCTCTCATGTGGAAGGAGGAAGTTAACAATAGGAGATTTTAGCCTGGGTGTCCAAAATCTGTTGTCATAATCCAGACAGAGAATGATGATGATGGTGATGATAATGATGATAAAATTTATCACCCACTACATCCTCTGCTAAGAGCTTGAAATGTATTATCTCATTTAATCACTAAACTAACCATAAGTTGGGTGCCATTCTCACCTCAGTTTTATAAATTGAGTCCCAAAGTGATTAACTTGTCTGATAGCTGGTATGTGGCAGAGTTAGAATTTTGACCAGATAGTCTGACTTCACAGCCCTTGTTCTGAATTACCACACTATACAGGAAGAGTGATAGAATTTGCTTCTTTATTTGAGAATGGGAAAGGGACAGCCAATATGTGGTGAACTCAGTTTGAAAATGCAATAATGCTATTGTTAGCTCTTTCTCTCTTTTATTCTATTGTGTTTTTCTGGCATGGACAGCTGTAATCTCCATTCTCATTGTTTTTATTTTGGATCACTCTGAGTCTTTTTCCCTATTCATACAGGGATAGGCCTGATTTTTATTCACCCTCACAGGTCCAGAAGGAATTTTTCCTCTGGCAAGTGACCGGGTAACTGTTTAAATACTTCTGAGAATGTCTAGTCTCTGCCTCAGATTGCTATCATCCTGCATCCACTAACACATTACTTATGTATAGGACATCATGTAGAGGGACACCAGTTTTTATATTAGGGCTTTCTTTTTTAGGGAATTAAAGGCAGTAGGCAATTGACAGATCAAGTGTGAGAGAAATGGACAGAGAGGAAAGGAGAAAGCAGCCTCCATCAGGTTTTTACAGCCCCACCTGGCTATGACTGCTCATATTCAACATGACATTTATTAAGAACCTGCTTATCACCTGACCTGGGCATCTCTACACGACCTCCCTTAATGATCACAACAGCTATCTGGGGTATGTGTTAATTCCCTTGTTTTGGAGATGAGGACTAATCTCCCAAACTCAAGGAGATGGACTAATTTATAGAAAATGGTAGAGCAAGCACTAGAACCCAGAAACCAGCTCCATGGCTTCTCCAGTGGCCACACTAATCCTGAGAGGACAGAGAAACATGGTCTTTAGCACCACCTACTGAAGCTTCCTCAGAAAATGGATGTTTCAAACTTTAAGATTCCAGATTCCATTGACCTCAACAGCTATGAATTCTCATTTGGGAATATCAATTGGTCAGCAGGGGTAAAGTTTGCTGTAGTAATAGACTAAGCCTAAAATCTAAGTGGCTTCACACAGAAAAGGACCATTTCTCATTCATAGTAGATACCCAGTTCACGTCAACATGGGGGTGAGGAGGAGAGAGGACTGTGCACTGGCTCTGAAATGCTTGGTTTGAAGGGAACGCACATCTCGTTTCTTCCATTCACAGCCCGTCGGCAGAGTTAGTCCCACGGTCCGCATAACTGCATAACTGAGAAATGCTAAGGAGGCGATAGATGTTTGGTGTGCAGTAAATATCTTTGCTATAGAATTCACTGTGTTTTGAGAAGCTACCTCTTTTCACTTCCACTAACCTGTACTATGGGTAGGTTACATGATCTGGGTTAATTGAGTCAGTGTGTTCCATCCCCCTTGGCGATAGTTCTAAGCTGGTACATGTGGTACAATCACAGTGCACCTCTGACTTTTATTTTTTCTGGGAATTAAAGGACAATGGCACTTGTTCCTTTCTACAGGTATAAATTAGTAAGCACGTAGTTCCAGGATTGGAGCATTCTGAGGCCAAAAAGGGAGCCAGCTTTAAGATGACCATGCATAAAACAGAACAAGAGTGACACTGGCAAGCCACCAGATTAAATCAAGCCCGAAATGAGACCCTGGATTGTTCAGTTATGTGAATTATTAAGCAAACCTAATTCTTTATGAAGCTTTGAATTAGTTTTCTTTTTCTATCTTGTAACCAAAATAATCCTAAGTAATACACAAATTTTTTCCATATTTTTAGAACAAATAGTATATTTTCTTCTTAAATTAAAAATTATTACTTTTTAACTTTTTTAACTTTTTAAAATAACTTACCTGGAAAATTTCAAGTGATATAAGTACAATTATTAGATCGTAAAGAATAATGCAGTTCAACTGGACTTGTTCCCTTCTAATTAAATAGAATTCTCAAAACAATTTTTGTATCGTGATACAGATTCGCATGTTTTATTCTTACTTGGTATATTTTTTTCCACTGCGTATTCTTTAAAAATACCATTTTGCTTTTGAAAATGGTATTGTTTAAATTGCTTCAGCTGTGTCTGTGCATGTTTGTCCTTTATAGCTGGGTGACCTCAACTCATTAGAGCTCTCCTAATGAGGCCACTGTTTTATGACCTATTTGTAGATCAGTGATATTTTTGTAATTCTTTAGCCAGGTCACCTTGCCTCCTAGTACACCATCTCACAAATGTATGTTACTGCTCATAAACAAAAAGAGTCACACGAGAGAATGTAGATGAATAAACAATTACTCTCACTACTTAAATAATTTCTCCAATAAGTGGAAAGCATTATATCATTATACGCTTTATTTGCTGTTTCATATTAGAGATTCTTACAAGGTAGTTTTTATATAATATGCAGTACAGTGGCAAGCCTAAATGGCCACTTCACACTTTCGATCATGACACCTATACAAATTTCAGTATGGATAGCAGCTATGTACCTGATTAAATAGATTATGCAAATATTTTGATGCATCTACTGTGTATTAGCCAGTACATCAGATGCTGTGGGGACATATCACTTTCTAACATTATATTCTAAGTGACGTAGGAGAGAAAAATTCAAAGTTCTGTGAGAATAGGAAGGCAGAGTGGGGAGAGGACTGGAGTTGAGGGTAGGGAGGGAGAGGGCAATCAGAAGAGGCTCTCCAGGACAATTCCTATTGGAAGTGGGTTTTGAAGCTTCCTTAACGTTTAGGCATTTGAGGATGTGTGGGAATGGGTATGCCCCGAAGAGCAAAGATAGAAAAGGGCAAGACAAGTTCTATAGCACAATCAGTTTGGCTAGAGCATTGGGTGCATGAGGGGAAAGAGTAAGATATTAAGTCAGAAACATAATTTGCAGCCAGATATTTAATGCCATGCCAAAGAATGGAAAGTAGGCAGAAGCTGGTTGGGAGTCTGTCCTTGCAAGATGGAAGTGTACTAGGTAAGATTTTGAGTTGAAAACTTTTTGCCTCCAAAAACTAAGGTGTGTGTCCTGAGGCAGAAGGAGGTAGAAGGTATATTTAATTGAGGTATCAGAGAACAGAGTTTTGGGCTGGCAGAGTATGTAAAAAATTAGAGGGGGGGATCCTGGAAGGTAGAGACCCACAGATGAGGTAAACAAAAAACCTGCAAGAAAACTCTACCTTAGCTGATCTCTAAGGATTACACACATGAGAGAGATCTCAGTAGGCCCAGATTATAAGCAGAGGCTGGAAGGTGAAAGAACTGAAGATGAAAGAACTTAGCCTCCTGTTCACCACAGGGAGACAAAGTTTAGAGTTTGTGTTTAGCAGGTTAACTATCCATTAGAATTAGAACTGACACTCTTCAAAAGAATATAACAGAATCCAGAGACTCTATGATATATTAGTCATAATGTCCATGGTAGGATTATACATTCTGGCCCCTAAGCAACTACAGTTAACAGAACACCCCACCTCCCCCATTAACCTGCAATAGGTGTGTAGCAGATATGAGAAACAGAACTTTTTAAAGTCACTATTGTTTTAAGCTTTTGATTTTGGAGATTGGTTGTTCTTTCAATGTAACCTAGCCTGCTCTGATTGAAAAAAATTCCTTTTATCATATTAAGAGAACTCCCTTCTATCCTTAGTTTGTTTTAAAAATAGAAATGGGTGTTGAATTTTATCAAATGCTTTTTACCATCATTTGAGATGATCACCTGATTTTTAGCCCTTAATACACAAATGTAAATGGCATTATCTGATTTTTCTAATGTTAAGCCAATCTTATCTTCCTGAAATAAAAGAAACTTTGTCATGAGAAATTATCATTTTTATATATCAATGGATTCAGTTTGCTAGTAATTTTGTTCAGAAATTTTTCACTGATATTCACGAATGAGATTTTCCTGGAAGATTCCTTCTTGTAATTTCTTGTAATGTCCTTGTTGGTATCAAGTTTATGTTGCACCATAAAATGAGTTGCAGTCTATATTCTCTATTTTCATTGTCTGAGAAAATCTGTGCAAGATTTACATTATTTTTTCCCTAAGTCTAACCAGTGAGGCTATGTGAGCCTTGAGTTATCTCTGTATGAGGAATTTTAATTACTAACTTAATTTCTTCACTTGTTATACTACTGTTTGTACCTTAACTTATTTTCTATTTCTCTGGTGTCAATTTTGTACATTATATATTCCAAAAATTTGACCATTTCATTGAAATTTCAAAGTTTTAGGGATAAAGTTGTTTATAATATCCTATCAAGATATCCTATCAATGTCTGTATAACATTTCCTTTTCCATTTCTGATATTGGTTATTTTTGCCTTTCATTTTTTATTTATAAGCTTTTACAAATGTTTATCAATTTTATTAATCATTTCAAGAAACCAAACAACATTTGGTTTTTGATGCTCTCATTTGCATGGTTGTTTTCTATTTTTATTTTATTTTGCTTTTATACTAATAATTTATTCTTCCTTTGACTTTCTTTTACTGTTCTTCCTGTCATTTATTGAGGTGGATACTTCATTTACTATTTTTCCCTTTTTTTCTTTTTGATACCATGTTTAAGGCTACATATTTTCCTCTAAACACTGCTTTACATGTCATATGTGATAAATATTTTAATGTAATTTTTTGTAATATTTTTATGTAATATATTTGGTAAGTTTTTAATATGTAATTTATGTGATATTTTCATTATTGTGCAGTTAAAATACTTCATAATTTCATTAGAATTTCTTATTTGACCCATGAGGTATGTAAAAGTATATGTCAATTTCAAAATATATGGGAATGTTTTAGTCATTGCTTTAAAAAATTGATTTCTAACATAAATTGCATCTTAGTTGCACAATATACTTTGTATGAATTCCATGCTTTGATATTTTTTGAGACTTGTTTTATGGCCTAGGATATGGTTAATTTTTGTAAATATTCTATGTGTGCCTAAAAAAGTCATTTGCAGTGATAGATGCAGCCCTAAATTTTGTAAAGAAGAGAAGAAGCTCAGGAGATCCAGATATGATTCAAATCTTGA
Organism: Aethalodelphis obliquidens; assembly: GCF_003676395.1. NCBI lineage: Eukaryota > Metazoa > Chordata > Mammalia > Artiodactyla > Delphinidae > Aethalodelphis > Aethalodelphis obliquidens. Next base: position 5,401,728 of record NW_020837947.1, read on the forward strand.
TTCTACCATTTGGCAACTGTATGACATGGATGTTTTTCTTAAATTTTACATGCCTCAGTTTTGTCACCTGTGAAATGAAGATTATAGTAGTTGGATTGAATAATATGATTCCAGGAAAGCGCCTAGCCCACTGAAAGCTTCCAAGACATATGGTGGTTTCCTTGCTTTTGTAGTGCAAAACTTTAGCATAATTTTCTGTCTTTGACCTCACAAATTGTGAAAGAGAAAATAATATATAAATTATTTGAAGCACATGATAGAATAAATATATATTAAGATCTATATCATAGACAAGATTCACTTTCTTTTCAGCCTCCATGATGACAATAACTGAGCATTCCTATAGCCTAATAAGAGCCTCAGTAAATTCCCCAAAAAATGTAAATAGAGGAGAAGCTACATTCTTTTGCCACAGAGCAATAAATATAAATAAAATGATCATGAAAAAAAAATCTCTAAATATTTGTAAATTTTAATGTATTATTTTGTTCAAATGAATCATCAAAACTATAAATACAAACTATAATATAGTGACAAGGAGAAACATACATATAAAAATAAATAGAATTAATTCAAAATTGCACACAGAAGCAAAGTCATAGCTTTACATGCTGTGATTACCAAAAGAGAAACAATAAAAATAAAAGTGAAAGTATGCTTTTAATGTAAAATGATACAAAAGCAAAACAAACAAAAATCTTAAGGAAAACAGATAAACCAACTGCCTTGAAGAAGATGTGATATATATATACATGTGTGTATACAATATATATACACACAGTATATATATACACACACACAGAATGGAATATTACTCAGCCATAAAAAGAATAAAATTCTGCCATTTGCAACAACATGAATGGACATAGATGGTATTATGCTTAGTGAAATAAGTCAGCAAAAGACATACTGTATGTTATTACTTATACGTGGAATCTAAAAAATAAAACAAAAGAATGAATGTAACAAAACAGAAACAGACTCACAGATATAGAGGACAAACTAGTGGCTACCAATGGGGAGAGTGAAGGGGGAGGGGCGAGATAGAGGTATTGGATTAAGAGGTACAAACTACTATGTATAAAATAAATAAGCTACAAGGATATAATGTACAGCACAGGGAGTATAGCCAATCTTTTATAACAACTTGAAATAGAGTATAATCTATAAAAATATTGAATCATTATGTTGTACACCTGAAACTAATACAATACTGCAAATCAACTATACTTCAATAAAAAAATTAAAAATTTATAAACCATAAAGTTGAACGGAAACAAGGTGAGACTTTTAAAAAATACTAAACATAAAATACAGAAACCACTGGCTGACAATAAATTAGAGAGAAAATATAAATGCATAATATTATCCCCATTTTATAGAACAGGCAACAGTGTAACATGGAGTAAAGCAACTCGCCTCAGATCACGTGGCAACTAAACAGTGCAGCCAGGATTAGAAGGTGAGCAGTCTGATTCCATAGTCTATGCTCACAACTAGTACACTAGTACACTATCCTGTTGATCTATATGCAGGATTGGGAAAGTCTTAAAATCTAGTAAAGAGGAAGGTAATTGTTACTGAATGAGGGAAGGAAGGATATAATGAGTCAGAAAGCAAAAAGCAAATACACAAACACCCAAATCCTACAAATCTATAGTAAATATTCATGGAGAGATAAGAGAATGAGCATAATGTGTTCATAAAAGAAGGGAACAAAATACTATTTTAAAAGAACAATGAGATTAAAATAAAATTATGATAATTAACAAATTATTCAATCATATTTTTGGAAGATAATGTCAAGGAAATTTCCCAGGAAGTAGAACTAAGACAGAGTTGGATGATATGAGCAAAAGGATAAAGAAATTCGAGAAACAGCCCACAGGGTGCAATATATTAGTAGCAGGAATTACAGACAGAGAAGTAAGAGAAAATAGAGGGAGAACATTATTAAAGGAATAATGCATGTAAAGTTTCTAGTGCTGGAAGACATATGTCTCTAAATTGAAATTTTCCAGGACAATTAATGAAAACACAGCCATATCAAAGCATATCAACATGAAATTTCATATTACCAGCGATAAAGAGAAGAACCAGAAAGCTTTCAGAGACTAGGGGAAACAAGCCACAGGCAAATGGCTGGAAACTCAAGTGGCATCAAGATTTTCTAAGCAATGTAAGAACCTGGGAGGCAGCAGAGACATGACCTCAAAATTCTGGATGAAAATGATTTTCAGTGGAGCCAAACTAATAAACAGTGTGATGGTAGAATTTTCAGATAAGCAAGGCCTGAAAAATATACCTTTCATGTACTTACAAGAAACTACTGGAAGATGTGCACTTTAAAAATGAGGAAAATAGGACAAACAACAAAGGAAAAAAAGAGGTCAAACATGAAAGAGGAGTAAGGAGAAGTAGCAGAAAGAGGGAGGGTGCAAGGGGTATCTCCAGGAAAAGAAAGAAAATTGATGAGTTGTCCGATGCTCTGAACATCTGGAAAATAATATTCATTTGCTAGATCCTGAAATATTTGAAAAGAAATAGTAAGTATATAAGAAACAAGCAAACAAAATGAGAGGCAATTTTCAATGCTAAGAAAAACAAGTTGCCTAAGAAAGAAATGCAATCATAGTAATTGTGTGATTTGCAGTGAACAGTATTTATGTCATCACAATAGTGTAACAACTGATTATTGATTTATCCCAAACTGTATATAACTATATTGGAAGGGTGGAGTGGGAAAGAAGGCAAGTTTGGGTAAGAGAGCCAGATTCTGACCATTTCTCGGTGACTGGCAGCTCTCATCAGAACCATATTGTTGGGAACGATCAGTGGGAACAACCTCTCAAAGAAGTTTCCACACCAAAGCTTTTTTCTTGTGATTAGTGATTATTTCTCCCATTTATTTGTGATCATCACAGATAATTTAGCTTTCCTTTTGTCATCTCATTAGTTTTCTTTTTTTTTTTTGCAATCTCCCTTGTCTTTTTTTTAACGTTGTTTCCTTATTGACAGTGTTTCAGTTCTCTTTCCCTAGTACTTCATCTGATATACCACCTATTTTAATCTATTAATGGTTACTTTTAAGGCCTAAAAACTGAACCTTACACTTCTCTAGTCACATTATGAATGAAGCAGTGTCTTTGGGTTTATTACATATAAGAGAAATGATCATTCATCTATTTTCCACCAGCTCATTCCCCACCTTGCTCTCATGCCCAGGATCTTGTGGGAGGGTCTGAGGAGTCCCAGCCTAATCTTGGCCTGGTCACCCTTGTCCTGACCTTGCAGCAGCAGCAGCATTAACTGGGGGCTTCTTAGAAATGCAGCATCTCAGGTCACTTCATATCTACTGATGTAGAACCTACATTTTACTGGGGTCTGGAGATGATTTGTGTGCACAGTGAAGTTTGGGAATTGGTGCTTTAGACAGCAGGCTGTCCCCTTGGGTTGGTAAAGACTATATGTAGATTTTAGGCCCCAAGGTTAGGCAGTGGAGGAAGGACCAGCATCTTATTGTCTCTCAATCAAGAGCTTTACTCTTATTCTAGAGGCAAAAAATATCAGTATAGCAGCTGATTGTTGTTCTAAAACATGATGTCATGGTTTGCACTGCACAAAGGGTCATGACAATAACATCTTTACTGTGAACATTTTTATCAATAGAAATTGATCCTCTTTACACACATAAAACTTCTTTTCATTAAATTCTACTTTTCTAAAATTGAATAACTACTCCTGCCTTCTTTTTCTTCATTTTCCCCAATACAGCTGTTATTTTTTAAATGTTTAAGCATTATTTTGTTTTTATATATATAGAGAGAGTTTATATTCAGATTTTGTTTTTCACAAACCAATCTGAAAGTTAATTTTCATAGTTGATACATTTGATTTCACATTTTCACCTTATTTTGAGCTTTTGGCTCAGCACTTCCTTGCTGCCTATTCAGTTTCATTCTTTTAATATATAGACTCTGTTTTAAATACTTTTATCTTCTCCATTGACTTTGAAGGTTTATATCCAATTTCTCTGAATTATTTTTGCCACATTACTGCAAAATGATCCTTTGACATTTCTTGCAGTTTTGAAACTCTTTTCCATCAACTATTTACACTTAACTCTAGATTTAGCGGCTCTTAATGCAACTTGCTTTTCAAACTATGAATCCTCATTTTGGGGTTCTTATCTTGGCTTTACTCTCTGAGAGCTGGAGCACATCCACAGTAACCCTTGGTACGAAGGGCAGGTGGGCATTATGCTCGCTGGGTCTGTGAGTCTTCTTTCTCTTCTCCTTCTCCTCCTTCTCTTTCTTCTCCTCCTACCTTCTTTTTTTAAACCAATTTTCATTCCGTTTATTACATCATGTCTTGCTACTCATACGACAGGGATGAAATGTGCATAAGGTGATTCTCCTCCAATTCTCATTGCTGTCTGGAATTTACTCTTACGAAAAGTGTCTTAGCCCCAGTTATTTTTATTTCTTGATGTGTACCACTTTTTTCCCTGTCCAGATGTTTTTCCTTGTAATGAGCATTTTCTACCTGCAAAATAAGGGATATTTTTCATGTCTGAAAATTTCTTTCAATTCCTTCTGCCATTACCATTTCTATTCCTGTTGTTTTGATGATTCCTCTTGGGAGCCCCTATAACTTTTAGCTCCTGCTTGTGTCCTATGTTCTCCATTTTATAGTCCTTCCTCACCTTCTTTTTTATTCTTGTCTTTTCTGAGGGAGATGAGCTACATTTACAATTCCAGGTTGTGCAGTTGATTGTCCTCTGTGCCTCTGGGGGGACATTAATCCTGCTCTGACATTTTTAGTTTCCCTTTTCTCAGTCAGCACTGGCTTATTTTCATGTGAGTCTGGTCTCCTATTGTAACTTTCTGCTTCTGTTTCATAGAGGCTGTATCTTCCTGAATGCTGAGGATGTCAAACACGTTTCTACAAGTTTCTTCTGGATCCTATGCAAAACGTTGTTGAGGTACAGTTTTCCTCTGACTATTCATGATATTTTCTCCCCTGTGTGTAGCAACTTGTCTTGAATGGCCCTGTGTGGCTGGGTTATTGTTATTGTTCTTGCTTTTATGGAGGAGAGAGAGCGCTAAACCCAGACTCTGCAGGTTGCTCTTGGCACCTCCTATCCTCCTGGCTGCTATGGGAATCCCCTTCTGCTTTCGATAGGCAAAGCTTCCAGTGACTTCTTCCTGGGATTGCTCTGCTGGATTTTGATGGATTTGTGTTCTCCTCACTGGATGGAGTGGACAGAAGTCTAAAATCCACAGTTTGGATTGCTCACACGGTCCCTCTCATCTCATCCTCACCTACAACGTTTTGCTGTTGCTCTCAGCAATCAATACTCCATTGCCAATGCTGACTACTTTATACTGGGATTTTTTTTGTAGTTTCTGACCCAGAATAACTCAAGAAGGTGTAAATAAGAAAGTGGGAGAGGAAGAGGAGGACCTGTAGTGATGCCATAAAGCAACAGGAATGGAACAATGTGTTAAATGTGCACTGTTCCCGTTATTACTCGATGACCCCACTTGGGGTCTTGAGCCAAGGAGAGAAACAGAAAGTAAAGGGTCTTCTTATCTCTTTTTATGTTAGAAATCGTAGAACCACTGAATGTGTCCATTTCTCATTCCAGTATTATCAACCTTCCATTTAGTTGAAATAAACTCCAGATTCCAGAAATAGATAGGCAGGTAATCCCATTCACAGCTCCACAGGGAGTTTATATATTTTGCTTTGCCTTCAGAGATATTAATTATCGATGAATTAGAATTCAAGAAAAGATGTTAAAGAACTGCTAGCTGGTGATGGTGAGGTTAACTTTTGCCCCTGGAATGAGCCAAAATTTTACTAATAGTACCTTTTGAAAATAAGGTACACACAGCTGTTATATGTTATGCCAATTATGTGTATCAGTCCGCTTCTGGATCAACTAGCTCCCTTCCAGAATTCCACCTGAAAAATGTAGTTTATGTATGTAATACTTTTCACACTGTGCTGGAAACATGCATTATCTTGCATAGTTAATCACTATTCTTTGCTGAGTAAAGTTTGGCTTTCAGTGATGTAGACAGAGTGAGAAGAAGCAAGCTGAGTTAGAAGATTCAGGATCAGTATATAATAGCAGAAGCCCAGGAAGGCAAACTAGGATATCTACCAAGAGAAACTTTCATTGCTTCTGGAACTGTAAATGATCAAATTCATACATAGTTCCTATTCCCTGACAGATCATGTTTACTGAGTTCTTAATGTTTTCACTCATCAGCAAATGACCTCTAGGATGTGTCCTTAGAACACATCACTTCTCTCTTAACTCATTTAAGTATCTTCAAAATACTTAAATCAAATAAAATTGAAAATCAATCCACCTTGGCCTACAATACTCTAATTTGGACTGTTTTAATTGTAAGTGGTATAATCAAAATATTTCTTAGAAGTTCTCTTTCTGCCCTTCAGTGTTTTCAGTGGGGCTATGAGGGAGAGACTCCTGAGAAGGCAGGGATCCCAAAATGAACAGTTTATTGTAAAGAAAAGAACAGACTTCCGGTATTGCTGCTGTTCGGATGGGTGCAGGACAAAAGGATAATGTGCTCTCCAGATAGTTCCCCGGGGAGAATGTTCTGGGCTTTTTTGATTATCGATAAAACTTGTGCATCATCTTTAGAAAATGTAGCATTTTTACTAGAATTTAACATATTCAAAAATTATGACTTGTTAGAAAGAATAAATCACATTTGGAAAAGGTTTTAATATAACTCAGTATTATATATCCTTCCTGAAGGCCTTTAAAGATTAGCCCTTCACTCAGCTGATGCATGAGGGGAAAGGAAAATTGGTTTTTAATAAAGTCGCTTTTGAAGAGTCGTTTTTCTTTCCACATTGCTTTTCATAGCAGGTATCACTGTCCTCTTGTTTGGTTTCACTTTCTATGTCTTGGTGGAAATTGGAAGCGGTCAGTTACATATCTCTTACAGAAATCTCAAAGACATGAGAGCAAATTTTAAAGTTGACTCAATTTACATAGTGACGGAAGAACTGCCAAAATTCTAGAACTCTAATGACACTTAATTCGAATCAATAAACTAGGGACCACAGATCAGATTAAGTAATCCAGACTGTGGGAAATGACCCAATGTTGAACTATTTTGTTCTTGTTTTGGCCAAACCATATGGCAAAACTACCTCTGAGACAGTGAGGATGGGGTTCCCCTGTATCCTAGGAGACTAGGCAGGTATACCGTCAATCATCCTGGGCAGCGGTCCATCCTGGAGTTGGGAGTGAGTGGAACTTGGGGTGGGGAAGCAGGGACCTGCTCATTCCTCTGAAGCCATGGGGTGTTTGGGCCCCGAGCCAGTGGGTAAAATGCCTGGGGCAGCTCTGGCTGGGAAAGGGTGGGATTTCCTCTGCCCATGACCTGCTCAGAGGCACCAACCTCTGCTTTTCAATCAGCAGCAGTGACAAAAGCTGAAGCAGCAGCAACAGTGCAGGTCAGCAACTCTGGTGCAGGCAGAGTCTGGGGGCTTAAGGGGATAGCAGAGGGGGCCAGTCCTGGCCATTTGGACTTGAGAAGAGGCTGGAATCTCGTCACTGTAGGGTGGCTCTATTTCAAGGGCCGTCAGCAGGATGGCAGCTAGGTGAGGAGACTGGACTGGAAGTGGCTAAGGGTCTTGTCTGGGGGCCATGAGATGCCATTGCACTGGACAATGAACATCTCAGAAAACACTTTTATTTTTTTCTTAAAACTTTTTAATATGGGAATTTTCAAATACATATACAAAAGTAAAGAGAATGATGAACCCACATACCCATCACCCAACTTTAACAGTTATCAACATTTTGCCATACATCTTCATCTGTCCTTCACCTCAATTCTTTCTCTCTCCTGGATTTACTTATTTATTTATTTTTGTTAGTTTCTTCTTTATAACAAACTGAATCAGCTATACATATACATATACCCCCGTATCTCCTCCCTCTTGTGTCTCCCTCCCACCCTCCCTATCCCACCCCTCTAGGTGGTCACAAAGCACCGAACTGATCTCCCTGTGCTATGCGGCTGCTTCCCACTAGCTCTCTATTTTACATTTAGTAGTGTATATATGTCCATGCCACTCTCTCACTTACTGCCAGCTTACCCTTCCCCAACCCCATGTCCTCAAGTCCATTCTCTACATCTGTGTCTTTATTCCTGTCCTGCCCCTAGGTTCTTCAGAACCATTTTTGTTTGTTTGTTAGATTCCATATATATGTGTTAGCGTACAGTATTTGTTTTTCTCAGAAACACTTTTAAAGGGGTGCTCTCAGCCAACTAGTCTGTAGGGACTCAGGCCAGAATAAATTGACCACAAAAAGGAAGCACAATCTCATTTTATAGACAAACAGATAAAGCCAGTGACAGGATTACTCAAGGGACCTCCCCAGATAATCCACTGTGACAAAAAGTTCAAGTATTTAATAACATTGATCTTTTCTCTATTCCAGATTTTTTTTCTTAAAATTATGAATTCTGCTGCATAAAAGATACTAAATATAATTGTGTTTGTATTGTATATTATACACTTTACTTATGAATGTACAAATTAATGTTAATGCTTATGTCTTTACTATGAAACATTTTAAGTTAGTGTAAACCCCATGCAATTTAGTTTATTTATGTCGCTAAGCTGCACCGCAGTATCAATGATGGGATATATTAGGAGATTTGGGATGTTTGGCCCCATAAGTCAATTTATAAAAATTATTGCAAAACCTGGGGATAGCCTCAGTCTGTTGTGTTTTATTGCTTAATTAGCAAGTTGTCAAAAAGTGGCACCATATAAAGTGAGTGATGCTTTTTTACCTGTTCACTTACTTTTTATCGGGATAATGAGCTGTGGAATGACAGGAAGAATCTTGTTCCCCCCGTGTTCCAGCATGTCGTGGATTCCTTGCCGAGCAAAAAATTCATAGGGAAATGTCATTTCACAGAGCCCATCAAAAAACAGAGGCAGATAATGATGGTAATCCAGCTTCTCAATTTCCACCTGAAAGAAGAGAGAAAAAAATGCTATGTGAAAACAAAAATGAGGCAAAGCATGGCTGGGCCAACTGTGAAGCTGTCATTAACTTAGGAGAAGCAAGTTCTTCAGAACTTCAGGAAGATTTTATTAGCCAACTCACGTAACAACCTGAAGTATGTTGTCACGTCTTTAATCTAGTAGTAATGAGGTTAAAATCATTGACCTTTAAATAGTAACAGATTAAAATCATTAATAATCTACATTGGGAGCATTTTAGTACTTTTCGGGGGGGGTTCTTAGGTTAATTTTTTACCATTTGGCACAAAGGCAATACTGAAAAGGGATTCAAAAAGTCCATGGTATGTATGCTGAAAAAATATATATATATAAAAGAATAAAATGGGAAAGAAACAGTTGAAAGGAGATTAACATCTGAATTTCTAACAAAACTCTAATAGGTATTGCACATTAATATATTCTTGTGAGATATGTCTCTTCAGGACCTGGCAAATATGAGAGTAAGGGGTAAAATACGATTCCATGGAAGACACACACTGAGCTGAACCTAAACAGACCACGGACCCCTCAGAATTAAAATATCCCAAACTCTCCTCTGCTTCTTCTGGGGCCAGAGATATACCACTTTTCCACTTCTATATACTTCACTCTCAATAATGCTTGCATGACCTGTTGTCCAGATCTTTGCAATAGTATCAAGCACCGTAAGGAATAGGAACAAAATTTCCAGAACAGAGAAAAGAGATGGCACTTTGGCAGCTGTTCACATGTAGATCTGCTCTAGCCTGGGTCCTCTACTATCTAGAGTATCCATGACCTGACTTTCTACCCGCAAGGTGACAGGAATGATGGTGATATCATGGATGGAAAGAGGCCAACAGACAGACTGTGGATATAACACACCTACAGAGCAAAGGATGCAGTGTTCCCAGTAAGAGGTGCAAATTTCCCTGATTTTCATGTCCTTATGAAGGTACCCAGCTTCCAATTATCACCATATATATATATATATATATATATATATATATATATATATATATATAAAATTAAGTGAGGAGCCCACCAAGACCTCAGGGAAACCTTTTTACATTAGGAGGTTTTCATACCCTCCAGTTGTCTCCCAGCATTCTGGAGTTTCTAGCCATGTGCCTGCCTGGGCCTGGGTGTGAGTAACTGATAACAACCCAACCACATTTCTGAGTGCTTACTATAAGTCTGGGTGAATCAAATGTCCTACAATTCTCCAAGCAGGAGGTCTGTCTCCAGACTGCTCATGAACTACCCAGCCAACTAAGGAAGTAAGCACTCAGATTCTAATATTCATGCCCTTTGGGAAGTGGAGCTTGGAAAATGAATCCTAAATGGAGGTATGTACAGATATGCTTTACTTTACATTCCTTCAATAGTTGTAAAAGTTGCTTTATTCATAGTAAAAGTTTATGAAGTATATATTTAATACCAACCTTCTCAAGGATTGTTGTGTATTTGAGAACACTTTAGAACATTATTTTGCACAATTAAAAACTATTGTTACATCATTCAGCTCCAAAAGTATTATACAATGTTGTTACCTATAATTTTACCTTGTAACTTAACTTCATAATAAAAGTGTCATCTGTACTATATTTTGACTTGTACTTTTGATATTTTGCTAAATTTTTAAGCCCATTGTCACAGTTTTACATATGTCTCTTATAAAGTAGAAAATCATTAAATTTTCTACTTTAATATGATCTAAGACTTTGTATTTTAATATATTAAGCATTCACATTTATGGCTATGTCTAGTTAACTTCTGTCATCTTATTTTTTGGTCTCTGAATTTCATTTTTCATTTACTTTTTCCTTTCAACTGTGTATTTTTGTTATGTGGATTGTTTTCTTTACATTTTTGTGTCTGATGATTTGAAAGATAAAGCCTGTTTTACTATTTTATTGGAGCTATCTCACAGTATTCTCAAATATTTTAAAACATATGTATCTTAGAGAAGTAAGTTAAAAATCTCCTACTACGATTACTGACATGCCAATTTTTCTTTGGAATTTTGTTGGATTTTTTTTTTAGTGTGATTTGGGGCAACAATTCCAACATCAACAACAGCAACAAAAAAAAGCCAAGTTTATGATACCAGACACTATTGTAAATACTTATGTGTATTAGTTCACTTAATCCTCATAACAGTTCTAAGAGGTAGGTATTACTGGCAACCCAATTTTCAGTATAAGGAAACTGAGGCACAGAGAGGTTTAATAACTTGCCTAAGGTTTGCAGCTAGTTAGTGCTAGAGCTGGGATCCAAACCCAAGCAGTCTGGCTGCAGGACATGATACTACTTATCAGGCTATGTTGTGAGGCATGTCAAGGTTCAGCATTATTGTAATCTCCTTGTGAACTGGTCCCTTTATCCTCCTGTCTTTATCCTCTTTATCATTATTAATGCAGTCTGTCTTAGTCTAATCTAATTCTAATATTGCTATCACTGTTTTGTCTACTTTATCTTTCTCCATACTTTACTTTCTTCCTTCCTTTGACATTATGTTTAAGCATATCTTTTTTAGGTGGAGCGCCAGAAGCAAAGCTGTGAGAATGTTGGAGGGAGTGGGCCATGTCTGGTTGTCACACTCTGGAGGGAGACTATTGCTTACTGCAGTGCTGCGCGCAGGACAAGGAACATCCAAGATACCTGATCCCAGAGATTTGCAAACAGTTTTACCATTTGGGCTGGGTCACTGGGACTGGAGGACGAATTAGCTTGAAGCATGGCCGTGTGGCTGACAGGGTGTTGGTGCTCCAGCCGGGTCTCAGGCCTGAGCCTCTGAGGTGGGAGAGCCAAGTTCAGGATATTGGGACCTCCAGGCCCCATGTAATATCAATCGGTGAGAGCTCTCCAGAGATCTCTGTCTCAATGCCAACACCCAGCTCCACCCAAAGGGCAGCAGGCTCCAGTGCTGGATGTCCCATGACAAACAACTAGCAAGACAGGAACACAACCTGATCCATTAGCAGTGAGGCTGCCTAAAATCATACTAACTTCACAGACACCCCAAAACACCAACGGACGCAGCCCTGACCACCAGAAAGACAAGATCCAGCCCCACCCACCAGAAAACAGGCACCAGTCCCCTCCACTAGGAAGCCTACACAAGCCACTAAACCAACCTTACCCAAGGGAGGCAGACATCAAAAACAACGGGAACTACAAACCTGCAGCCTGCGAAAAGGAGACTCCAAACACAGTAAATTAAGTAAAATGGGAAGACAGAGAAATAAGCAGCAGATGAAGGAGCAATGTAAAAACCCACCAGACCAAACAAATGAAGAGGAAATAGGCAGTCTACCTGAAAAAGAATTCAGAGTAATGATAGTAAAGATGATCCAAAATCTTGGAAATAGAATGGAGAAAATACAAGAAATGTTTAACAAGGACGTAGTAGAACTAAAGAGCAAACAAACAATGATGAACAACACAATAAATGAAATTAAAAATTCTCTAGAAGGAATCAATAGCAGAATAACTGATGGAGAAGAACAGATAAGTGATCTGGAAGATAAAATAGTGGAAATGACCACTGCAGAGCAGAATAATGAAAAGAATTGAGGACAGTCTCAGAGACCTCTGGGACAACATTAAACACACAAACATTCGAATTATAGGGGTCCCAGAAGAGGAGAGAAGAAAAAAGGGTCTGAGAAAATATTTGAAGAGATTATAGTTGAAAACTTCCCTAACATAGGAAAGGAAATAGTTAATCACGTCCAGGAAGCACAAAGAGTCCCATACAGGATAAAACCAAGGAGAAACATGCCAAGACACATATTAATCAAACTATAAGAAATTAAATACAAAGAAAAAATATTAAAAGCAGTAAGGGAAAAGCAACAAATAACATATAAGGAAATCTCCATAAGGTTAATAGCTGATCATTCAGCAGAAACTCTGCAAGTTAGAAGGAAGTGGCAGGACATATTTAAAGTGATGAAAGGGAAAAACCTACAACCAAGATTCTCTACCCAGCAAAGATCTGATTCAGATTCGACAGAGAAATTAAAACCTTTATAGATGAGCAAAAGCTAAGAGAATTCAGCAGCACCAAACCAGCTTTACAACAAATGCTAATGGAACTTCTCTAAGTAGGAAACACAAGAGAAGGAAAAGACCTACAATAACAAACCCAAAACAATTAAGAAAATGGTAATAAGAACATACATATCGATAACTACCTTAAATGTAAATGGATTAAATGCTCCAACCAAACGACATAGACTGGCTGAATGGACCCATATATATATGCTGTCTACAAGAGACCCAGTTCAGACCTAGGGACACATACAGACTGAAAGTAAGGGGATGGAAAAAGATATTCCATGCAAATGGAAATCAAAAGAAAGCTGGAGTAGCAATTCTCATATCAGACAAAATAGACTTTAAAATAAGGACTATTAGAAGAGACAAAGAAGGACACTACATAATGATCAAGGGACTGATCCAAGAAGAAGATATAACAATTGTAAATATTTATGCAACCAACATAGGAACACCTCAATACATAAGGCAAATGCTAACAGCCATAAAAGAGGAAATCGACAGTAACACACTCATAGTAGGGGACTTTTCACCAATGGACAGATCATCCAAAATGAAAATAAATAAGGAAACACAAGCTTTAAATGACACATTAGACCAGATGGACCTAATAGCTATTTATAGTATATTCCATCCAAAAACCACAGAATACACTTTCTTCTCTAGTGCTCATGCAACATTCTCTAGGATAGATCATATCTTGGGTCACAAATCAAGTAAATTTAAGAAAATTGAAATCGTATCAAGTATCTCTTCAGACCACAATGCTATGAGCCTAGATATCAATTACAAGAAAAAAACTAAAAATTCCAACACATGGAGGCTAAACAATACACTACTAAATAACCAAGATCACTGAAGAAATCAAAGAGGAAATCAAAAAATACCTAGAAACAAATGAAAATGAAAACTCAACGACACAAAACCTATGGGATGCAGCAAAAGCAGTTCTAAGGGGGAAGTTTATATCAATAAAATCCTACCTCAAGAAACAAGAAAAATCTCGAATAAACAACCTTATACCTAAAGCAATTAGAGAAAGAAGAGCAAAAAACCCCCAAAGTTAGCAGAAGGAAAGAAATCATAAAGATCATATCAGAAGTAAATGAAAAAGGAATGAAGGAAACAATAGCAAAGATCAATAAAACTAAAAGCTGGTTGTTTGAGAAGATAAACAAAATTGATAAACCACTAGCCAGGCTCATCAAGAAAAAAAGGGAGAAGACTCAAATCAACAGAATTAGAAATGAAAAAGGAGAATTAACAACTGACCCTGCAGGAATACAAAGGACCATGAGAGATTACTACAAGCAACTATATACCAATAAAATGGACAACCTGGAAGAAATGGACAAACTCTTAAAAAAGCACAAACTTCCAAGACTGAGCCAGAAAGAAATAGAAAATATGAACAGACCAATCACAAGCACTGAAATTGAAACTGTGATTAAAAATCTTCCAACAAACAAAATCCCAGGACCAGATGGCTTCACAGCTGAAATCTATCAAACATTTAGAGAAGAGCTAACACCTATACTTCTCAAACTCTTTCAAAATATAGCAGAGGGAGGAACACTCCCAAACTCATTTTATGAGGCTACCATCTCCCTGATACCAGAACCAGACAAAGATGTCGCAAAAAAAGAAAACTACAAACCAATATCACTGATGAACATAGATGCAAAAATCCTCAACAAAATGCTAGCAAAAAGAATCCAACAGCACATTAAAAGGATCATACACCATGATCAAGTGGGGTTTATCTCAGGAATGCAAGGATTCTTCAATATACAGAAATCAATCAATGTGATACACCATATTAACAAACTGAAAGAGAAAAACCATATGATCATCTCAATAGATGCAGAGAAAGCTTTCGACAAAATTCAGCACCATTTATGATAAAAACCCTCCAGAAAGTAGGAATAGAGGGAACTTACCTCAGCATAATAAAGGGCATATATGACAAACCCATAGCCAACATCATTCTCAATGGTGAAAAACTGAAACCATTTCCTCTAAAATCAGGAACAAGACATGGATGCCCACCCTCACCACTATTATTCAAAATAGTTTTGGAAGTTATAACCACAGGAATCAGAGAAGAAAAAGAAATAAAAGGAATGTAAATAAGAAAAGAAGAAGTAAAGCTGTCACTGTTTGCAGATGATATGATACATTACATAAAGAATCCTAAGACTCTACCAGAAAACTACTAGAGCTAATCAGTGAATTTGGTAAAGTAGCAGGATACAAAATTAATGCAGAGAAATCTCTTGCATTCCTATACACTAATGATTAAAAACATGAAAGAGAAATTAAGGAAACACTCGCATTTACCACTGCAACAAAAAGAATAAAATATCTAGGAATAAACTTACCTAAGGAGACAAAAGACCTGTATGCAGAAAACTGTAAGACACTGATTAAAGAAAATAAAGATGATACAAACAGATGGAGATATATACCATGTTCTTAGATTGGAAGAATCAACATTGTGAAAATAACTATACTACCCAATGCAATCTACAGATTCAATGCAATCTCTATCAAACTACCAATGGCATTTTTCACAGAACTAGAACAAAAAATTTCACAATCTGTATGGAAACACAAAAGACCCTGAATAGCCAAAGCAATCTTGAGAAAGAAAAGCGGAGCTGGGGGAATCAGGCTCCCGGACTTCAGACTATACAACAAAGCTACAGTAATCAAGACAGTATGGTACTGGCACAAAAACAGAAATATAGATCAATGGAACAGGATGGAAAGCCCAGAGATAAACCCACACACACATGGTCACCTTATCTTGACAAAGGAGGCAAGAATATACAATGGAGAAAAGACAGCCCTTCAATAAGTGGTGCTGGGAAAACTGGACAGCTACATGTAAAAGAATGAAATTAGAACACTCCCTAGCACCATACACAACAATAAGCTCAAAATGGATTAAAGAGGGCTTCCCTGGTGGCGCAGTGGTTGAGATTCCGCCTGCCAATGCAGAGGACATGGGTTCGTGCCCCATTCCGGGAAGATCCCACATGCTGCAGAGTGGCTGGGCCCGTGAGCCATGGCTGCTGAGTCTGCGCGTCCAGAGCTTGTGCTCCGCAAGGGGAGAGGCCACAACAGTGAGAGGCCCGCGTATCGCAAAAAAAAAAAAAAAAAAAGAAAAAGAAAATGGATTAAAGACCTAAATGTAAGGCCAGACACTATCCAACTCTTAGAGGAAAACATAGTTAGAACACTCTATGAAATACATCACAGCAAGGTCCTTTTTGACCCACCTCCTAGACAAATGGAAATATAAACCAAAATAAACAAATGGGACCTAATGAAACTTAAAAGCTTTTGCACAGCAAAGGAAACCATAAACAAGACGAAAAGACAACCCTCAGAATAGGAGAAAATATTTGCAAATGAAGCAACTGACCAAGGATTAATCTCCAAAATATACAAGCAGCTCATGCAGCTCAGTATAAAAGAAAACAAACAACCCAATCCAAAAATGGGCAGAAGCTTTAAACAGACATTTCTCCAAAGAGGATATACAGATTGCCAACAAACACATGAAATGATGCTCACTATCACTAGTCATTAGAGAAATGCAAATCAAAACTACAATGAGGTATCACCTCACACCAGTCAGAATGGCCATCATCAAAAAATCTACAAACGATAAATGCTGGAGAGCTTGTGGAGAAAAGTGAACCCTCTTGCACTGTTGGTGGGAATGTAAAGTGACACAGCCACTATGGAGAACAGTATGGAGGTTCCTTAAAAAACTAAAAATACAACTACTGTACAACACAGCAATCCCACTACTGGGTATATACCCTGAGAAAACCATAATTCAAAAAGAGTCATGCACCACAGTGTTCACTGCAGCTCTATTTGCAATAGCCAGGACATGGAAGCAACCTAGGTGTCCACTGACAGATGAATGGATAAAGAAGTTGTGGCACATATATATAATGGAATATTACTCAGCCGTAAAAAGAAACAAAACTGAGTTATTTGTAGTGAGGTGGATGGACCTAGGGTCTGTCATACAGAGTGAAGTAAGTCAGAAAGAGAAAAACGAATACCATACGCTAACACATACATATGGAATCTAAAAAACAATCAAAATTGTTCTGATGAAACTAGGAGCAGGACATCAATAAAGACACAAATGTAGAAAATGGACTTGAGGACACAGGGAGGGGGAAGGGTAAACTGGGATGAAGTGAGAGAGTATCATTGACATACATACACCACCAAATGTAAAATACATAGCTAGTGGGAAGCAGCCGCATAGCACAGGGAGATCAGCTCGGTGCTTTGTGACCACCTAGACAGGGGGGATAGGGAGGGTGGGAGGGAGACGCAAGAGGGATGAGATATGGGGATATATGTATACGTATAGCTGATTCACTTTGTTATACAGCAGAAACTAACACAGCAATGTAAAGCAATTATACTCCAATAAAGATGTTTTAAAAAAATAAAAGAATATCTTTTCTAAGTAGCTTATAGTTGGATTTGTTGTTTTCCTCTCTCATTTTGTAATATGTCTTCAAACAACAAATATCAAGCATACATATGACTGTTAATTTCAAAAGTTTTGAAAAAGAAAGAAAAGCAATGGGAGCAAGGATAAAGGAAAAGAAAAAAAAGAGGGAGCATTTGCAAGACAGTAAAATTGAATGAAAGACTGAGTGAAAGAGACTGAGAAAGAAAAAGATTTTCTCTGTGTCTTTAACTCATTCTAGCTCACTGACCACATATTCATACCAGAAATTCTTGTAAGTTCTTCTTCTGACCTGTTTATCAATTATTTGGCATGTCTATTTCACTCAGATCTATTGTCTTAATGGAATAACAAATTGCCAGTATAGTTTGAGATCAAAAACTTCTTTAAACACTGTAGACATTTCTCTACTTGCCACAAGGTCACTTTTTTGTACATAACTCTTTTCTGTTTGCGTATCTTCTGTTTCCTCTTTATTATTTTAATACTGTTTCAGTTGATAGATTTGGCTAGGGCTTGGGAAACATTCTCACATTCCATTTACAATCAAGAGCTTTGTCTGTATTTGTTTTGTTTTGTTTTTAATGATATATCTGACATGATATATCTGACTCCTCCTTAATGTATTTTTCTTTTTATCTGAAGAGCTCCTCCTAGCTACCACACTGTTTTCACATTGTTTTCCACAATAAAGGTATCAATGCTTCTTCACTCCCATTTCTCTTCAACCTGGGAGGCCCTGGTGGGACATTAGTCAGGAGCCACAGCAGGTCGGGACCCGAGCATATGGAGAAAGGAAATAGGAAGGGAAAAATGGAAACAGGTAGATCAATTAAGAGACTGTTGCGGTAATCCGGGTAAAGAAAGTTGGTGACTTAGGGTAAGCTGGTAGTAAGCAAAATGGCGGAAAAGTGAATGAAATAAGGACTTGTTTGGAGATAGAATCGATCAAACTGCTGATGGATTGAATGCAGAATTTGAAGGAAGGAAATCAAGGATGAACTCCAGTGATGAGGGTGTGGTGTCAAGGGGCCCAGGGAAAACAGTTTCACAAGGCCAATTACATCATGTTAATGAGAGCCGAAAAGGGACCAAAGGATTGAACAAAACCAAGGTCACTGGGAACGTGGGTTGTTCCCTTCACTGCATGCTGTCCTTCTGCAGCATTGTTCCCTGGAGACACTGGTGCCTTTTGTTCCCCAGACAGCTGGTGCATCACTCATTCCTCCTTAGAGACTTTCTTTGAATGCACTCCTCCCTTTCTCTCCAGACCTCTCAGTTGCTGGCAACTCCTTTCATCTAGATTTCAGTTCAGTGAGGCCCTCTTACCACTGCCTACTGCCCTGTTTGATTTCTTTGCGGTCCTTATCATTTATACATTGCAATTTCTTAAGTTCTGTTGTTCAGGGAACTTGTCATTGCCTAGAAGGGTGTTTGGCACATAATAGGTGAATACTCAATAAGCATGTGTTTGAATTTTAATTCTGACCTTTTGAATCTGTCCTCTGAGCTAACTCTGAGAAGCATACTCAGCTCAGGAACAATGGCCAGATGATGAATGGCCATATCTAGAGCTGAGGGCGGGGACCATGGCAGAGCGCACAGCGGGCTGGTGCTGAACACTGACCCTGTAGCATGAAGAAGCACGTACATTTCTATAAACTTAGGTATCCCACAAATAAAATGCCATGTTTTCTCTATTAAGATTGCAGTAATTATTCACATTTCAGGAATTTTGTGAATATTTTAACAGACAATCAGGATGGGCTTCTTGGTGCTTCTATTTACCCTCATTTCATTAGAAATCATTTAGGGTTTAATTTGCTATTCTGTTTACCTTTAAAACTTTAGAAGGGAAAGTTTCTGTTGTTCGTAGTATCATCAAAAACAAACATATTAATGTACATCTATAATTAATATATTGGAATAATACAAGATCGTCTTTCTAAAGTATATAGATGTTGAGAATAATTCAAGATTAAAACCAGATTTTAAACTAGAGATAAATTAGGAGATCCCTTATTTATCTTTGTGTGTGTATTTGCCAGATGGTGACTACTATCCCTTACAGGTCTTCTAAATTCCTGGCTTCATTTATTCATTTAAACTTACAAAAGATAATTTTTACTGTTTATTTAGCAATAAATGTTTTTCAGTTATGTAAATTATTTTTCTTCTAAGATAATTTCTTAGTAACAAATATTTTACTTTATATTTCTTTACTATTACTGTAAAAATAGCAGGTTTCAAACTTTTATAAAATTTGGGAATCTTTCTTCAAAGTTTATGCAAGAATTCCAGAATAAAAAGAAAACTGTATGAAGTGAGACAAAGAACAAGGGCTGTTTTAAACATATCAGATAAAATTTCATGGTAAAATGCTGATTGATAACAGCTTGGATATTAACTCCAGAAACATCAAGCATTTTACTCACAGAATCTCTCTCTTTTAAATTTATGTTTTATAACTTTTTAAAGATCACATAGTACCTACAAGTTGATCTTTAAATCTTACAGTGACTTTTAGCCAAAAGCAATACAATTCTAACTTCACCTGTCCTATCAGATATGACTTTTTACCCCCATAACAAATGTGCCAGGTAGTGACGCTGCACTAAGAGGTCAGAAAAACAATGAGGTAATGATTTTCATTAAAAAAACTCAAATCGGAAACTTACTCTTACACTTTCCATATCCTTGCTTCAATTAGCAAATGGAATATCATTTACAATATCTGTTATTACAAGTCCTGTAGTAATAACCGAGAATCTTGCTTAGAATCATAAAAATCTGAAAAAGTGTACTTATCTATTAATATACTATGACCTCATTTAGCCTTATTATGACATTTCTAAAATAAAGTTTTAACTTACTCTTTTCAATCCTTAAGGCAGCTGTTGAACTACTGCAAGAGGTCTTACAAGTTATATAGGCATTAAGCATGTTTGCAGATGATATATATATTTCAAACATGGATGCACTTTTCTTTTTCAAATGTGTGGATGTGTTTGTGATGAGTCACTGAAAATAATTTATGTCGTTTTACATTTTCTCAATGATACCGAATATGTAACTAAAATCCTATTATAGTACATGATGCAAAAAGTAAGAATTTTTAACATGAAAAATGTTCTTTGGTGTCAAAAGGAGATTTCTTGCAGGATGGCAGACAAGGATAATGTGGATCCTTAAACTGTTATAAAGTCTAATAAACACCAAAATGTGTTAAATTCAAAGTTGAGGTCAGGAAATCCTCAGATGCTAGAGATAAAGACAAAAACAAGAGTCACAGGGTGATGCCACATGACCCTAGGCTGTGTCAGACACAGACCAGATCAGAAGACTGGAAATGAGCCTTTAAAGTCTCAGGAGTTCAGGAAAACAGGGTGCTTCGCAAGAAAAGGGCTGCAACTCCTGCACCCAACAGGACCCTTGAAGGGCTGTCCCACTTGTGAAAAGAGGACCAGAAACTCTCTTCCCATGAGTCTGTGGAAATAGAAAGAGAGCTTAATGTTTGACAAAGCTCTTGATGGGAAAAACTTCATCTGAGAAACAGAAACCCAAAGGAATTAAGGAATTAATCAAGGAAGTCAAGGAATTAAGAAAAAAAAATTGTTTTCTGACCACTGAAAGGAAACTTTTGGGGCCCAGATAAAAGCAAATACAAAAATGTTAATACTTGCATAACAGAAAATATATAGTATCATTAACCTTAAAATCCAATAGTTGTTTGGAGAATAGATTGGCCGCAAATGAAAAGAGAAGAGGGGTCTGGATCACAGAACTGAGGGACCAACACAGAGTCAGCACAGGGAGATAGGGCAATGGAAAAGATGCAGATAAGTCCCAACCTGAGGTGCTCCCACACTTGATTCATGGGAGTTCCAGAGAGGACAGAGTATGGAGAAAGGAGGATTTGGAGAAATAATGGTTGAGACTCTTTCAAAATTGAATAAAGATGTGAATTTTCAGATTGAAGATGCATATATAGATACCTTTTTGATAGAAAAACTATAAATAATCACATTTAAAAGACATTTTTGAAAGTCATTCTTATATCCTTTTCTGTGAATTGTATTTTCATATCCTTTGCCTTTTTTTTTTTTTTTTTTCAGTCTGGTATTGACCTTTTTTTTTTAGGAGCTGTTTTAGATTACGGGGATTCATCTTTTGTGTGTGATAGGAGTTTCAATTTTTTCTTTTGTCGTGCAGAATTTTTGTTTTAGAATGTATTAGTTTTTTATGGGTCCTGAAGTTTGAGTCATCATTAGAAAAGTTTTCCTCCATTTTGTAGCAGAAAGAATAGAAACAATTAGAAAACACAATTTATAATTGTTTACTCTAGTACTTTTATGATTTCTTTTCTTTACATTTAAATCATTAATCCATTTGTAACTTTTCTTGGTGTAGGTATGAAGTATGCTTCCAATGGCAACTTTTTTCCAAGTGGCTACCCAGTTGTTCCAATGTATTTATTTAATAGTCTTCTACTGGTTAGAAGTTTCACTTTATCAGGAAAGCCCTATGTCTTGACTTTCTATTCTATTATGTTGGCCTTTCTCATTCATGAACCAGTACTATTTTAACTATCACAACCGTTTAATAGATTTTAATATCTTGTAGGCTAGTCCCCCTATTATTACCTTTTCTATTCTGTTCTATTATCATAATTTGTTTACTTTTCAATATGAAATTTAGGCATAAATTTTAGACATAACGTTTACTTAATGGATCTATATAAAAACTTGCATTCAATAATTAGATAAAACACATTCTTTACAAGCATACATGAGAGAGTTTAGAAAACTAAATGAATGCTAAGCCACAAAGTAAGTCACAAGAAATTCCAAAATACCTTTGCTATATGTAAAATTTTTTGAAGAAAATTAAATAAAATAACAAATCACTAACTAAAAGATAGCCAAACTTTAATCTCCATACATTTGGAAACTTAAAAACATTTAAAATTACTCATAGATCCAAGAGAAAATCCTTATAGAAATAACAATGTGTTAAGAATTGAATCACAGTGAAATCACTTAACCTGAAAGAAGAGAAAAATGCCCATTTATACAGACTCTCTTTGAGAATAGAGAAAAGAGGAAAACTACACAGCTCACTATATGAGGCCAGCATAACCTTGCCACTAAAATCAGATAACTACAGGCCAATCTCACCGAATCAAAATAAAATAACAGGCAAATTGAATTCAATAGCATGTTAAAAATTATGGCCAAATTGACTGTATTGCAGAAATATCAGAATATTTCAACATCATGTTTAAATTTTTAAAGGATGAAAAATTAGATCATCTCAATAGATTCAGATAAAGCACTTGATAAAATCATTCATTAAAAAATAAAAATGCTAAGGAAAAGCCTACAGCAAATATCATACTTTATGGTGAAACTTCAGGAACGTTCCCATTATGGAAAAATCCATAGAAATCCATAGAAAAGAGACAAGAAGACTGTTATCATCGTTTCTATTCAACATTGTACTGGAGGTTCTAGCTAATGTAGAAAATAAGATACATACGAAGATTGGGGAGAAAAAAACCTCTTGTTATTTGAGGATGTTATGGCTATATAGTATACCGAGAGAATCTATAAGCAAGTTTAATTAGTAAGAGAGTTCAGAAAAATTGATGCATAAAAGATCAACACACTAAAAATAGTAGCATCCCTATATGCCATTAAAAATTATTTAGAAAATATATATTTTTTAATGTCCGCAGTAGCAAGAAATGAAGCAAACAAACCCTTTAAGGTAGCTAGTAATAAAACTAGCAGTCAATACGCAAGACTTTATGGAGACAATTACAAAAGATTATTGACAAGTATAAATGGAAAGCAAGAACAGTCTTCTATGAACAGATGAATATATAGACTATAATCATGGATGGGCAGACTGAAACTTATAAAGGTGGTGATTTTGTCCCAATTAATCTACAAATTCAACCTAAACTCAAGGCAGCTTCCTCATTCTTAAGGAGAGAAGCGGAAGATTTGAGAGGCTCAGTGACCTGTTGGGACCACTTTCCAAGCAGCGACAGAGTGAGAATCCAAACCCAGTGTTTCTTTCCATTGACCTGTTCACCTTTTTTTCACTATCTTGATAGCTTGCTGTTTTACTACAAATACTGAAGGCTTTGTCTAGCTGGAAGATATTAATTACTGAGTAACAAATCTGGACTTGGGAATGGAGAATCAAATTATTTTATGGAATAACCTTATTTCAAGTTTCTGTCAGAAGTGCTAACAAGACAGCTAAAGGTCAGTTGTAAGCAGATCTCGAATTTATGCACACTTAACCTTTATTACTCAGGAATTGTGTGTTCCTAACTGCAGCAGTCAATGAGTGATGCTCTCAAGTGTAATAAATAAAAAGAAATAATTCCCAGTTAAAGGAATCTCCTAAAACTTTTAAAATAGCATTTTTTCTTTTTTACACTGGGAGGGTGGATGAAAAGGAGTAAAATATGTATTAAAATACATCTTTGAAGTTTCTCTTTCATTTACCACATTTCTGTATAATGGTAAAAATAGTATAATTTTGTCAGGGGTGGACAGGGAATAATTATATTTTGGGATAACTGATGTTCATTAAATAGAAGAGCAAGAAATATATGATAGCCCTAAAAAGTTCTAGCACTGTTTTAGGAATTGAGACAGAGTTAGAAACAGATTATTTGTGGCTTTTACCATTGGTGTCAATTGCAAAGCATGGCATTATTTTACAAAAACTCTCTATGAATTAGATAATTTACTGTGAACTTCAATACACTCAACCAAATAAGTAGAATTAAAGAGGTCTGGAAAGGGTTGATTTAGGTGAAGTTAATGCTATGAAGCAATTTTAAGAAGAAATTACCGTGGTAGCACTACTGGCTGTCTCTTACATCAGCATATAATTTTGCTATGTATATATTTTGCAGGGATTAGCTACAAATTTATTAAAGTTCTTTATTCTCAGGAGTTCTTATATTTCTCAAATTTTACGCACCCCCCAAAAAAAACAAAGCAAAAAATATGCTCAATCACTGAACTAGTTATAGTGCTGTGTTGAATGTTGGAGTGATGGAGTTAGTGAATAGGAAAAGAACATGAAAGTGTATTCAGAGAAATATGACTTCTTTCCTTGGATTCATATTTTACTATTAACAGTTTGTTGAAAAAGTAAATTAATGACACACTCCCTTTATGGAGAGCAGCCTGGGATTGGAATCAGGCAGATCTGTGTTCAAATCCAGCACTCGTATGTAGTGAGTTCTATCACTTTCAAACTGACTAGTAGAAAGTTACCGACCTTCTCTGGGGCTTAGTTCACCATTTATAAAAAGATACCTAATTCCCAGGTTTATCATAAGGATTATATGAGATACTATGTGCTAAATGATGTTCGTTCCCTCTATTCTTTGCCAAGAATATAATACCAAAAGTTAAGTAGTATTTCAAGGTGGTACATGAGTAAACACCAAATGAGGGGTACAGACCAAGAGGATATAGGAAGAGGCCCAAGTTTAGAGAAAGAGAGATAGTTATGGGTTGCAGTGAATAGGTACAGTTTCACTGGGGAGGGAAACCTTGTTAAGTCCTGCAGTATGAGAAGAGATCCGCATTCTGGACATACAACAGGCTACAAGTTCAGTTTAGGATATAGACTATGAGACCTCTGGGTGGACATGGTTCAGTACTAGTGACTTCAGAGACTCTCTTTCATAGAGATCATGGTCTCGTAGAGTGTGAAGTGAGAAGATCTTCAAGAGAACCTGTGAGGACTGTCCTCAGTGAGAACAGAAGAGGCAGGGGACTTGGTCAGGGAGCTAAGAGAATCATGCAGAACAACCAGTGTTCATGAGCTTTGCATTAAGGAAAAATACGGCTTGAATGCTTTACTAACCCATCACAGTGGAAACAAACGATAATTATTTTATTGGAAATATGAAAACTGACAAAGTTATGAAATAAGGTACATAAATTGTGAAACTCATCATGGTACTAATTGTTTCATGGCAATATAAAAAATGTTTCTCAATGAGAGGACTATTTACAAAGGAACTTGAACCATCTCGTGGAGACCTATTATCACCACGTAGAAAGACTATGTTTCTCTATCTCAAATACTCATGCTAGGCCTGTGAGTGGCGTGGCAAACTTTCTGGTCTGTGAATCCATTATCCATTCTGTGCAACACTCGGGGGAGGAGGGAGTCATGAGCAGAGGAGGGTCCCTGGGAAGAACCTAGAGTTTAAAACATCCCCTCGGGCTTCCCAGGTGGCGCAGTGGTTGAGAGTCCGCCTGCCGATGCAGGGGACGCGGGTTCATGCCCCGGTCCGGGAGGATCCGACATGCCACGGAGCAGCTGGGCCCGTGAGCCATGGCCGCTGAGCCTGCGCGTCCGGAGCCTGTGCTCCGCAACGGGAGAGGCCACAACAGTGAGAGGCCTGCGTACCAAAAAAAAAAAAAATTCTCCACAGATTTATCAAAGTTTTATTTCATTTCTTTTTAGAAAAAAATACCCTTAGGTATGCTTCAGTTTACAGGCTGTTTACATCTTGAGGTAAAACTAAAATTAGAACATCTAATTGCTCTTCTCCAAGTACTGAAAGAATGGGACTGTGTACTTGGGTAAAGTGAAAAGAGAGGAGAGGTAATTTTGGTGACCGGAGCCAACGGGAAAGGTTTCAGGGGAGATGCCACCAAACTACTAGAAAGCACTTCAGTTTGCCTGATCACGTTTTGGCGTTTGTAAGGCAAGCTGTTAACGTGAACTGTGCGTTCTCAGTAGGGAGGAAGGCAGGATGGAAGAGTAACGGCATGTGGCTCTGCAGTGGAGTCATGGCTCCTCCGTGACTAGCAGATGACCCCTCCCAAACTACTCCATCTCCTCACGTCTCAGTTTCCTCATCTGTAAAGTAGGACAGTAATAGTACCTGCCTCCCAGGGAATGCTGTGAGCCAATCCGTATAAAAAGCTGAGAACAGTGCCTGGGTGGTAGAAGGGATCAATAGGTGGACGCTATGAAACAAAGGAGCCCTCTGTTGTTTTCATTATTGAGTTACTTCTTTATCAACTGCAATCGTCAGTCTAGTTCCTCTATATTGACTACATTCTTTAAATTTTGCTCTGTTCCTTTGTAGAGGAAAAAAAATCTTCTGGGTGTACCAACATTTTCTTAAACTATTCTGGTCCTGCTGTCATTTTGTTTAAAGTGACTGAAGAACAGAAGTCATTTGTGAAGGACACAGAACATTGAGCCCAGAGAGCTCGCAGGTTAAAGCGGGGTGCACATCAACGGCTGCCAGTGATTCAGGGGACTTTCAAGTAGGTCAGAGTATCTTTATAGAAACTGACACCAGCGTTCTGTGTTTGCGTGGTATAACAATAAATCTAGGCGATAAAAACACAAAATGCTGAAAACTCCATCTTTATTATAAAAAACACTGTTATTCGTAATAACATATGAATGCAAATATGTATTACATAACATAAAAAGACGGCAAAAATATATATAAGCTGGTCAAATAACTGTGCCTAAAATTATTGTTTCGGGGATAACAGAGGCATATACTTCAAATGTCTGTTGTAAATAATACATTAGTTCTTTCATGCAAATCATCCAGAACGGCGTCAGGTACACGTTAACCATTATTATTATCGTTGAGCTCTTCTACCATAGCATTAAACACATTATATTATAATTATGTAAGTAATTATTAGATGTGTATACCCAAATATTTACCTCTTTGGTAATATGAACTAGATCTCCTGTTGCCTTTCTAGCTGGAGTGGGGAAGAAGGAGGATGCTCCTTCCATCCAGGGATGGCATAGAGGTGGGGGAGGGGCAGATGGTGAGGAGCAGGTGGTTAGTGTTAGAGTCCCAGAACCTTCCACTCAGGATGGGAACCGAGTGCGTGTGTGTATGTGTGTGTGCGTGTGTGTGTGTGTGTGTGTGTGTGTGTGTGCAGGCATGTGTGCTTATGGGTGTGTTGTAAACAACAAGAGAGGGTTGAGGGACATCCTAGGGTACATGAGTATAGTGCTTGCCAGCTATGCTTGGTTTTTCACAGCACAGATCAGGGAAGTTTCAAGTCACAGCAGAGACTGGAGGTGATGGCTCCAAGCCAGACAGGACGGCAGACTCGGCTGAATCTCGGTAGCACCCCTGCGAGCTGAGCTTTGGGATCCAGCCAGCAGCTAAGCTTCAGAAGCAGCCATCAGGCATTATCAATGCCGAAAGTATAGACCAAGAACCAGTTTCAACCATGGATACCTCCACAACAGATAAAAGGACAGAGGCCCACACCCAAGGACCCTGTGAGATGACCTATAAGCTCAACTGAACGTCTGTGGGAATGAAAAGAGAAGGACAATATGAGGTTGATTCCAAACAGTGCATCACTCTTGGGAGGCCATCTGAGCTTCCTCCTGCACCTAGGTGATGCCCACTGGGAAGGAGGGATGGGGGCAACGGAAGGGAAACATTCAGACAGAATCGGTTTCAACTGCCTCTCTTCCCCCATCCCCCATCTCTGAGTGAAAATGGAATCTCCAAAGCAAGAAGAGAACAACTACAGGCAATAAAGGGGCTACAATGTTTTGTACGTAGGTGGCGTTACTCCCAGCACCCGTCAGTACCCCAGGACACATGTGCGCACACACACCCACACATACACTTGTTTACAATTTGTCTCTCATTAGGTCTGTCTCTCTTTATGACGGTTTCATATCTAGGCCACAACTTAGCACGTCACAGGGGCTGTCACATAGACTTGGATGGATGGATAGATGCATGCATGCATGCATGGAAAAATGAGTAAATGAATGAATGGATTTATCTTTAATTTACTCCATATCCTATCTGGATCAAATGTCCTCTATTTTAGTGTGTTTTTCTGGGAATTTCTGAAAAATATGTCAAGCAAGTATTGCTTTCAGACCTCCTGAATTTAGTCATCTGGGAGCAACATGTCATTTTGCATGAGTTTAAATCATTCATTTCAATCCCCTTTTGATTCACAAGTGAGAACCAGAATTCCATGTAGGGTAAAATGACTTGCCCAAAGGCAGAAAGTGATTGAATTGCCCACTCATCAATCCTAACTTATTTAGGACTCATTGTTCTTTTTTCCAGCTGAAAGGGGCCTTTGATTTCATTTAGTCTCCTGCACTTTCAGTTCATGAAACGTGTCAAACAAGGCCCAAATTATTAGGTCTATTAGATCCTGCCTCGTTCCAGGGTTATGTGTTATGACCTACAATATGCAGCCTAGCAGTTTTCAGAATGCTGGTGTTTGTTAGATTCAACACAGTGTATAGTTATATTCCAGCTCTCTTCAAGGCCTGGAAGTATGGGAAACAGAAGAGCTAAGGTATTCCTTAGTGTTAATTCCTGATAGTCTACATAGTTTTCATATATAGAGAGATGGAAAGTAGAGAAGAAAAAATTGAATAAGTTTGAAAATATTTCAGATAGTTAAGCTTTCAGTCTTGCGATGTACTATTTGCATTAGCAACTAATTTTAGTAGATCCATTCAGCAAATTTGAGCAGATTGATTTAGTGAATTAAAATATTAATCATGTCATTACATTATGAGTAGAGGTAAGGAACAACCAAAAGTAATTAAAACTCAAAATCATCAGTGAAGGTAGAGACCACATCTTTACTATCATTCCTTCCAGTGATATGCTGGTAAATGTGTTAACTACTGACTCTTGGAGAAGAGAGTTCTGATGAGTAGCATTTGATGATTTTTGTGGTATAAAAACTCCCACCATGGCCGGTTTCAATCTACCAATTTGAAATCAGTGGATGTGGAGTTGGGAAGAGATGCTGTCACAAGCCATAAGAAACCTTATGCCATGACTTACTGTATCTTAATAGAATTTTGGCTAATTCTATACATACAGAGATATATATGTCTCATATAAAAATTTCTCATATACTTCTCATACTATATACTTCTCATATCATATAACTTGATTGGCCATGAAAATCCTCAAAATGTTGGATCTGTCTCCTGACTGCCTTTGATCTGTCTCCTGACTGCCCTGACACTCTGACCTTCTAAAGCACAGGTAGAGGTTAATATAAAAGTGATGCACATGGGGCTTCCCTGGTGGCGCAGTGGTTGAGAGTCCGCCTGCTGATGCAGGGGACACGGGTTTGTGCCCCGGTCCGGGAAGATCCCACATGCCTCAGAGCGGCTGGGCCCGTGAGCCATGGCCGCTGAGCCTGCGCGTCCGGAGCCTGTGCTCCACAACGGGAGAGGCCACAACAGTGAGAGGCCCGCATACTGCAAAAAAAAAAAAAGTGATGCACATGTGATTCTGATTATGTATTTTACATCAGAACAAGATTTCATCTCCTTCACTCTAAATGAAATAAAAACAACTGGCTATACAAAGAAATAGGAACATGGAAACAACCTAAATGTCTATCAACAGGTGAATGGATAAAGAAGATGTGGTACATATATACAAGAGAAAATTCTCAGCCATAAAAAATAATGAAATAATGCCATTTGCAGTTACATGGATGGACCTAGAGATTATCATACTAAGTGAAGTAAGTCAGAAAGAGAAAGACAAATAACACATGATATCATTTACATATGGAATCTAAAATATGACACAAATGAACTTATATAAGAAACAGAAACAGACTCACAGACATAGAGAACAGACTTATGGTTGCCAAGGGGGAGGGGAGGTATGAGAGAGTTGGAATGGAAGTTTGGGACTAGCAGATGTACACTATTATATATAGAATGGATAAACAACAAGGTCCTATTATATATCACAGGGAACTATATTCAATATCCTGTAATAAACCATAATGGAAAAGAATAATAAAAAAGAAAAAGGAAAATGCAAGCCAGTAAATAAATAAACTTTATTTTACTAAAGTTGTTAAAATGGATTTTCCCCCTGGTTTTACAAAAGATCTGGCATCTTTTATGATCTGGTATCTTTTATGTGATTCTTTTTCCTTCCACTTTCTCTTGTGCACAATTACTTTCCTCCTGCCCCCTATTTACTGTTGGAAGGTCTGAAGCAATGACCCAGAAATTCCTACTCAGCTCTTAGGCTTAGTCAGCAGCATGAATCAAGAAGTCCCATGTTAGGGCAGCTCCGAAGGTGGTTGGCTAATTAAATGGTTCAACACTATCATCGAGGAGTCAGCTTATTTCCAGTTTTCTTCTGTGCTATTGTAGAGGGTTCAGCTGGCTTCCCTCCTAATCACACAGAATGGCTGCAGAAGTTGCAGGAAGCACAACTAGCTATAAAAACCTCCATAACAGAAAAAGAAAATAATTTTTCCTTTTATCTCTTCTTAATAGCTAAGAAAATTTTCTCAGAAAAATACACTTCCCCTTTTTACCTTTAGAATTGACTCAAAATCTCTTTACCAAGCAATGCAATCCAAATTACTGGCAATGAAAATGTATTTACCACAATTGTCTTAGACCAGCTTTATCCCCTGGTGATAAAGGAGAGAATAACTGGTGGATAAGGTCATTTTTTTAAAAATCTGTTACAGACAGTAACTTTGAGAAATTAGAAAGATAGACATAAATAGACCATGACATGCTGGCTTAAAATATTTGGTATATTATATTCCTACAGCAACTTACTACAAACTTAGAGGCTTAAGACAACACAAATTTACTATCATAATTCTGGAGCTCAGAAGTCCAAAATGGGTCCTACAAGCTAAAATTAAGATGTTGGCAGAGCTGCAATGGTTTTGGATGCTTTCTTCAAGAATCGGTCTCCCTGTCTCTTCCAGTTTCCAGAGGCTGCCTGCATTTCTTGGTTCACGTCCCCTTCTTCCATCTTCAAGGCATATCACTCAACCTCTGCTCCCACTGTCACACCTCCTCTCTCGAACTTGGACCTTCTTGCCTCCCTTTTACAAGGACCAACTACTTTGAGTCCAGATGGATAATCCTCAATCAAATCTGCAAAGTCCCTCTTGCCATGTAGGGTAACATTCTCAAAGGTTCTGGGAATTAGACGTGGATATCTTCTGGGGCCATTATTCTGTCTACTTCAGTTGTGGGTTATAAAGTGACACTCTCTAACAAATCTATAAGAAAATGGTTATATTACTTCAAAAGTGAGACTTGAAATTGGAGTGACTGTACTAGGCACGAGAAAAACAGATTATTGCAATGCCTCCTTTTAGCATGTACATGGCCCAATAAAAATTTGTAATTTCATATCACACAAAGCATTACCAAGATCTTTATACTGTTGAAGTCATTTTCAATAATTTTAACTTTATACAAAAAGTAGAATTTTTATCAGTTAATTAAATTTAAAATATTGTGGGTATGGAGCCAAGTTTACTCATTAGCAGAACAGAAAGTAGTGGTGAAATCTGAGACACTAAAACAGGTCACTGTGGACCATGAGCTCTTTCCCAGGGCTACATGATTCTGAGGAACAGCTGTATTAGAACCTGCATTTTACATGGCCCTCTGCCCGCCAGTGGAGGGGCAAAATGATCAAAATCTAACTTTGGAAGGTGTGAGTTGAGCTCTAGAATGCCCACAGAGTGCTACTAGATACTTAGAAACCTTCCACAATTCTGATACAAAACCATACCAGGAGAGATTCTCATGAGCCTGTGACATTTAGATATGGACCCAACAACAGATGATCTTAGAAAGACTTCTTTCAATCAGGTATAATTTAATTTTTTCTGCTTATATTTCCCTGGCTTATTATAATGGGACAGAAACTAGATAGCTGTTAATTTATTTCTGCTTCATTTGGGGTGCACCTCTGCACTACTTCTTCCAGCCTCTTTTGGGGTTTAGGTATGACCATGTGACTGACTTCTAGACAACTGGGTATGAGAGTAAATGATGGGAGCTCTCTCTCCAGTGCTGGACTTCCTGTGTGGTTCTCATGCTTTTGTCCTGTCCCTCGGCTTGAGGCTGGGGAGCATGGCTGGCCTGGAAGC
This sequence comes from Aethalodelphis obliquidens, assembly GCF_003676395.1. NCBI lineage: Eukaryota > Metazoa > Chordata > Mammalia > Artiodactyla > Delphinidae > Aethalodelphis > Aethalodelphis obliquidens. The sequence goes on from NW_020837947.1 coordinate 5,434,332, forward strand.
CAGTGATGAAGATGGTGAAAGCAGAGACGGAGGCAGAGACTGGCAAAACCACCAATCAACTTTGCTTGTTCTTTGCATGTGAAGGAGCCCCATCCCACTAGGTTTAAGAAATGAACACCTGCTTCTTTCTAAATTTTGCCTTGACCATGAAAAGCATGAAGGAAACTTTATGAAAGTTACTTCTGGATTATTCTCTGCTGAACCTGATATGATATATTTTAGGGGAAAATCCACGTGGGCCTCTCTCGAACTGTGGGGTTGAGCTGTTATATCCTGTAGAGACTGAGTAACAGGGAGAATTAAGGAACTGATATTCTAAAGCACACATATTAGGATGCTTTTATTCATGTGAGGTTAAAAAAGTACATCGAGAATCACCTTGCAAATGTTCCCCTAACCTAGACAAAGGGGCCCATTAAATTAATTCTAGAAATTCAGTTGAGATTTTGAAACAGTGATCTTGAGAGAAATGTTTCCAGATTTTAGCCAATACTTTTCAATTTACTTGCATCATTAAATATAGCATAATTTTCAGAGTAATGAACATGATGTTGTACAGAAATTAGATCTTCTCAGTATTACAAGATGAAAAAAGCTGGAGCAGTCAGACAAACCTAGGGCAAAAAATGTTCTGCAAAGCTCAGATAAATGAGAAGACTTGCAAGCAGAGTCTGTATAAAGCTAATAGATGCAACCAGAGTCACACTCTATTTCCAACCCAGATAAAAAATAAATTTCTCATCCTTGGATTACGTGCATTTCCATTCAAATCCACTGCAGCTTTTAAAAGATGCAGGCACCTTTCAGACAAACCTAGTGGGCTCATCGTTCATCCTGAGTGCTCCCTTTTGTAGGAAGCACAGGAGGATATTATTACTTATCCCACAGTTTTGATGACAAATGACCTACCGACCCCACGGCTTCTAGCAGGTGAACAATCCCAACAGACAACCTGTGAAAGACTTGCCCTGAGGAGAAGCTTCTGGATCATCTTAAATTTGCTGTGACATCTTTCTGCCCTGTCTCTGTGTGCCCTGGCATGTGCCTCTTTCCTGAGGTTTTCAGCTGTGCCACACTTCAGTCATTCAACAAATATTTACTGAGTGCTCCGATGTGCTATAAACTAGGAACTCTTGGTAGGAGGTGGGTACAATTCTCCCTCCCCCACCCAAGGAACTTACAGTCAAATGGAGAACACAACCAAGTTAAAGAATGCTTACATGGGTGTGATGGGGTAACGTGGGAAGTGGCTCATGGGAAACAACTGTCTGCTGTCCTGCCAACATGTAATTACAGCCACCACGCCATGGTAACAGTAGGACTTTGATGTGTTTCAAACATTTAAAAATATATATTTCTTTTTTATTCTAGCATACATCTGGCTATTGTGTGTCTTCTTGCTTAATGGTGTTACAAATGTTATTAATCATTTTATAAAATTGTTCTATCAAAGCAATGTAACAATTAGAAAGGTCACATTTGATACAACATTAACAGTTAAACTGCACCTGAATAATCTGAGGGAAAGTATAGTATTCATCAGTGTCTGTTATTAGATAAACAAATTCCACTAACTGTGAAAACAGATGAGAGTGGTAGCTCCAGTTGCAGTTTTAAGTGTCCTGTATCGTGTAAGTGTGAAATAAGCAGGGAGGAAGAAAGTTACTTGACTATTATCTGCAGTGGAAGGACATTGGCTGGTTAAATACATGTAACTTTTCCCTCCGGGTTCAAATTTCTGGATTTATACACAAGGCTTGTCTTTTATTTTGTTCTCCTTTGTCAAACTGATTTTTGACTTTAAAATGCCTTTTTTCCTGCTCGTAATTGTTTAAATTGGCCATCCTTTGCATTTGCCAAACAAACTTTGAGCTCTTTACTTGGGGCCTTAACATGAGTATGGTGGACCCATCCTGGGCAGTTCCCCTCCACAGGCACCTGACCCCCAGCTCCGCCCTGCAGGCTGCTATGGAAAGAACCAGTGGCCCAAGATTCTCCAAGGGAACTGGAGTCTCGGCGCTGCCTGGTTCGTTCCCCCGCAAATCAAAGGGAAAACCTCGATCTTGAAATTCTAGAGGAAGATAAGTCCTAAGTACCTTGATTTTTAATGCTGGCAGCAAATTTCATCCATATTTTACTCTCAAAATTACTACAAAGTGGTAGAGAACGTCTTAGAGAGCTAAATAGTCATGTTGACTCTTTCATTTATTTGAAAACAAGATCTCGATGCTTTGTAATTCTTCAGTAAGTAAAAGTAAAAACATGAAAAAAATTTGGAAAGATCTCTGAGAATAGTAGCCCTTGAAGACCAATACTCACAAAAAATTCTCCTTTTTACAGGATACGATAGTATCAAGGAAGTGGAAGCAGGAAATGATTTAAGCAAATTCAGTGTCAATTTATTATAAGGAAACCATGACCCAGGACAAATCTAAGGAAATCTCATTATTCCTAAATCTCTGACTTGACACACAGATTTTTAAACTGTTGAAAACTGTGAGGAAAATGGCAAATAATCCACCAATGTGTGGGTTCAGTGCTACAGTTAATTCCATTATGTATAATAATGGATGAATCACTGGAGCCGGTAATTAGAATTGGCATACAGCCTACTTAGTTGGAATTCAGTGTTTCTTGGGACACTCGTGTTAGTGAGAAGCACGTTCTACAAAGCTGCTCCAGGAGAGCCAGATTCCCTAGTTTCCACAGCATAATGAGGAGGCCCCTGGCTGCCATCCTTTCCTCCAGGTTATCCCTCGAATCTTGCCAGGAGGTGTCCACTCTAACCTCAGGAAGGGCTACCAGTGCCTCCACCAGTGAGAGAATCAGCAGGATGAAACACAGTATGAATGTGAGGCTACAAAGAAGTCAGCTGGAGACAGTGAGCATTCTCTTCCATGTGGTACATGTTATATTCTATAATTACAAAATAATGTGTTTATCTGTTGATTATCTGTCTTCTCCACTAGACTGTAGTGCTATGAGAGCAGGGGCTAAGGCTGTCTGCCTTGTTTATCATTAAATTCCCAATTCCTAATATAGTGCACATGATTGAACACCTATTAAATGCTCAGTAAGTATTCGTCGAGAGTTGAAATGAACAAAAGGGTTTCTGGCCCCAGCCTCCTTCAAATGGCTCGAGTCCATTTTCCTCCCTGTGGCCAGTAGCAGTCCTTTATCGGCTGGGCCAAACAGAACTGAGGATGGCTCTAAAGAGCACCAATAAGCTTATTGGGCTTAGCCTACCAGCAGACAGTCGGTAGCTAGTTGCACATAACCATTCTGAAAATGTACAAATTCTAGGAAGAAGAAAAATATTGGGGGGTATTAAAATGGATTTTTAATAAGATAATGTTATGATAAAATTAGAAGTTATAAAAAGGAAACTCATATTTGGGGCATGTACAAGGAGGACGCCTAACTCAGGAAGGCAGGCTCCCTTGAGGCAGGAAGAGAGTCCCGGGAAGAGAGGCCAGGAGAGTAAAGATGGAAAAGTTTGTGAATGTTGCCACTGGGGAACTGCAGGGTTCGGGGGACTGAGGCTTAGGCTAGAAAGTGAGGGGCAATTATGAAAGATGAGGCTGGACACAGGGAAGGAACCAGGTTATGAAAGACCTTGCCATGAGTCTCAATTTTATTAAGGAGGAAATGGAAAGATATTAATCAGAGGAATGAGAAACTGGATCTGTATTCCCAGGATGAACAATTAGGCTGGCATGTGGAGGATAGACTGGGAGAGACAAACCTGAAGCTGAGAAAAACATCGACTTCTAGTCCACTACTGAATTAGAAATGTGGTCTGAACCTGTTGAGGTCAGTGGGCATGGTACGGGGCAGACACATCTGAGAGATATTTAGGGGACAGAAGTGAAAGGTAGAAGTAAAGGATTTAAAAGTGGGAATAAGGAAGAGTTCATGGTCAAAGATAGATCCTGGTTTCTATCTTTGGCACCACGTGCATGGAGCTGTCACCCCAGTTGGAGGCAATGATGGAGGGCAGCTCTGTGAAGTGACAGGGGAGGGGAGGGGGTATGAGGCCATGATTTCCATCGTGGACATACTAAGTTCTGAAGTGGCTACTATGCACCACACAAGCGAAGTGGAGACGTCCAGGAGGCATCTGAATGAGTGGGCTTGGAAGGTGGGAGCCAATTCTGGGCTGAAGTGACAGATCACCAGGTAGAGTGATTACAGTGAACCGGAAGAGGCTCAAGGACCGTATGCTGGGCTCTACCACAAAGAGCGGGCAAACAGAAAGATAAGCCCTTAGCAGAAGCCTGAGGAAAGAGCAAGGCAGTAGGATGACCAGACTGTGAAGCCAGCGAGGGAGGTGTGCAGGCAGGAGTGTGACTGACACAATGGGTGACAGCAACAAGGATTTGGAGAAGACGGTGAAAGTCCCTTACTGGCATTTTGTTGACTGATAATGGCAGGACTGTTAGAGGTACTGGACAGTAAAGAGCAGGTGGGAACTTCTTAATCGTCATCTTCTTCTTCCTCTCCTTCTCCTCCTTCTCCGTCTCCTCTTCTTTCCAAATATGGCATTTTTAAAGTAGTTATAATACTAAGCTTGTACTGAAAAATATCACCTGAAAGCAATGGATCTTTCAGAATAAAACTCTGAAAGGGGGGAGGGGGATTGTCTCGGTGACTTATTCATTAGTAAATAAAAGTAAAAATGTGACAAAATTAAGATAGATTACTAAGAGCTGGAGCCAGAAAGTAGCAGGACTGCAATCCTAATGCAGCCTGTTGAACTCAAGGGAACCACTGTGTAGAACATCCGCGGCTTAAATTGGTTTGGGTTCATTTCTACTCATTTCAACCAAAAGAACTTTAAATAGAGTATAATGTCATTTGCCTCTTAAACTAGATGCAGAAACCAGGTTGGAGGGATATATATGCATGTTTGGCTTTATTTTTATTGTTTTTATATTATGAGGGTGACAGAATGGAGAATAGTTCAAGAGTAATTCCAAGTTGGCTTTTTTTTTTTTTAAATAATTGGTTCATAGCTCCATATGTTGTAGGATTTCTTCTCTTCCCCCATAACTGACAAGGTGACTGGTATATTCACATAAGAAATATTTTCTCATTCATAAACAAGTTATGCTAATTATCAAAACTGTTTTAATTAAATCTTGTAACAGCTGGTCTGTGCTCTTGGCAGTCAGCCATAAGATCGCACCATTCCCTGAACTGGTAGAGACTGGAAGTATTATGTTTTCTTTACATTGTTATCCTGACAGTTTAAATGAAGAGCAACTTGTCTGAGTAATTGTTTCCCATAATTAAGATTCTCAAAGGATTCCTATTTTTTGCCAGTGCAAAGATATCTTGCCAAAGATATCTGAATTGGCCATGGTGTTCATTTTGCTCTATTTGAGGAGGTCTCATTTATCTTGAGAACATTCAGAAAAAGTTCCTTAGCTACTGCGTTTAACATAGGAGTCAGTGGCTATAGGCAAAGGGGAAGAACATGACAGTAGCATTGTTTTTGAATCTCTCCCTATCCCATCATAAAAACAGACAGCGCAACTAGGACAGCACAACCAAAGCCTATATACAAAATCTACAACAACACAGTGTGCAAGGTGCCCCCTGGCCCTCAGAATCTGCGTCAGTGTGCAAAGAGCTAGGACCCATGTGGCATCAGCTGTTGTGCAGGAGGAGGCGGAGGATGGAAAGTGGAGTCCCCTGACCTGAGGACTGGAACTTCCCCAAAAGATGCTGGAAGCAGCATGTGAAACTAGAAGAGGTTTGTGCCACTCCAATTCATGGAGAGTGAAGGGGTCTGAGGAAAGGTCTGAAAGGGTTCTTGAACATAAAATATCCCCAGTCCCTTCTGGTAAGAAGCCCTACTGAGGAGAATTCATTGGAATAGAATCCAAATTGAGCAGAGCAGCCCAGGTCAAAGGAGGAAAGGAAAGAGAATGTTCAGCTAAGAGAACAGAAAGACAGAAGGCAAATCATAGAAAGTATGAGGCCATTTTTTAAAATCACTGTGTAGAGACAGTAGAAGAAGCTCTAGAGCTGTGAAGCTTGAAAAGCTAACCTGATCAATCCCTCCCTTCTGAAAGTGTAGGGAGATAGAAAAGAATTGTCAAATCTCACACAAAATCATTATTTTAAAAAGTGAATAAGAAGCATAATAATGTAACAGTAATGTAGAGACAGGTAATGAAAGTATGCTAGCAAGACATGCCCCCAAAGAGAAGAACCTGTAAGCTAATGTTTCAAAAAAAGATAAAGTAGATTTTAAATAATAGAAGATATTTAAAAAATGATTAGAAAAAATTCAAAAACAAAGTGACAGAACTCAAAAAGAATTTAAAATGCAAACAAACAAAAAAGAAAATCAGAAACGGAGCCTAAATTGAAACACAAGAAAGAACAGTCACAACAGATAATAGTTTATGAGAAATAGAAGGAAAGGAGGAACATTTTAAATATCAAAAATCAACAGAGAATGATAAAAAGGAGTTAAGAGAGTGACAGATAAAGACAAGAAAATTGACTCAATAAACACAAACTCCCAAGGAAGAAACCCAGAGCAATAGAATAGAACATGCACTAAAATATAATACAAGAAATTTTTCCTTAAAAAAAGACAACCTGAAACTACCTATTGAAAGGGAAAATCACATTTCTGGAAATTTTAATCCTAAAGACCAACATTGGGCCATATTTTTAAAAAATTACTGGAGCTAAGCTAAAAATGAAAATAAAATCCAGGCAAAATTACCATTTCACGTGTAAAAGTTGTCATCATACTTTTTGACAATTTTGCTTTATGCCAGAAGAAATGGAGTAACTCAAGGGAAAAAATGTAAGCCAAAGATTTTATACTTAGCTATAATAACTTTCCAATATAAAGTCTCAAGCAAACTGTTAAGGAATATTCAACAACTCATGGACACTACCTAAGGACAATTTGGAGCTCAAGCAACCAAATGTCTGGAAAGGCATTGCCATAAGGATTGGAGGTGAGGATGAGGTATATATTTACCTGTCAAATTAAGACTGATAGTTATGAGGAGAAAGGATGATATATAATGGCTATATACTTTGATGATACAGATATAGTAGAAATATCAGAACATGAGGGGAAGCAGAATGGGGAAGGTATGTGAAAAATAGAATGATCTTGCTGAATGCCATGTGGCTATTACTCCAAATCAGATACTGTGCGAGGAGGGAATGGAGAGAATTCAGTACTTCCAAAAGTATGGTAAGTATGCTAGCATTTTTCTAAGCAAGAGAAATATGAACACACGGACGTAGGCCTATAGAAAAAAATAGAAGGTAGTTCCTATCATTTTGCAACAGTTTCCTGTAGGGGATGGGAAGCAAAGGACAGTGACAGTGCTGCCAGATGTTAGGTTCATAATCTGTTTCTCTTCTATAAAGAGAGCAATCCAGAGGCGTACTCTCAGGAATGTTATTGACTGGAATAAATAGAGGCTGTGTGTAGCAAGTCATGTAGAGAAGCCTGAATTTGAGTCTCAGTCTTTTTTTGTTTTCTGGCCGTGCCGCGCAGTTTGTGGAATCTTAGTTCCCCTGACCAGGGATTGAACTCTGGCCACGTCAGTGGAAGCTTGGAGTCCTAACTACTGGATCGCCAGGGAATTCCCCTGAGTCTCACTCTTATACTAAATAAAGTATCAGGTGAAAAGGAGGAAGGAAATAGTTTTAAAGTAGAAGTAAAAAGAAACTAATAAAATGTTTGCTAGGTTAAACAGAAAAAGAGGAAATAAAATATAAGAATGGGCAGGCATTTTTAAAAGTGCTAACTCTCTCCTCAAATATATACTCTGCTTTAAAAAAATACTCTCTTTCTTTTAATCAGGCTTCCATCAACTTCTTCAACAACTACCCAGATATAATCTTTTCTCACTTTTAATATTTGCCTACCTCTTATTTTTAAACTTAGGTGTAAAGGATGCAGGGTGTGATTTACTTAGGAAAGATAAATACAGAAATATTAAAATTTTATCTTTCTCCTTTGGAACCTTAACCTCCTTTTAATATCAAATATGAATTTAAGAAGGATACAAAGAAGTTTCTTAATATTTTGGAAACTTTTTTTTAGACCACCTCATAATGACCTATGCTGTGGTCAGCTCTTAGGACCTATGAATTTGTAAATAATTGGTGTTGTTTAATAACTTTATGTGAGCACAGAATACAGACATAGTGAAAGTCTGATTGCAAACTCTGCTCTCATGATTTATTTTCCATAGAGGTATAATTGATATTTCATGCATGTTTATATGTATTTTTATGTACAGTACATAGGCATGTATAAAATAGCTCAATCATGATTTGTGTTTAGTTTATACTTTTATATGCTTACGTCTGCCTTCTTTTAAACTTTATGAAAGTGATGGGCTCAAAAGAGTTAATACAGTAAAAAATAGACATGAAATAACCATTTAAAGAAGGAAAACAACTCTCCTGGCCATGAATAGTTTTCTAGAGGATAAAGATTTTGAATATATTTTAGGACCAAACAAATTTTCTGATTTCAATTTTATATTAGTCAATGTACCTGAAATAACAAGAAATTCATATTGACCTGATCCTACTTTATAAAATACTATCCAAATATTTAAGTTTAATAGACGAGAAAGGGACAGACCTAAATAAGTTAGAATAAGTTCACATATCCAGCATATATATAGGTACTAGAACTTATACTATTATGGAATTCCAATATATTTTAACTCTTAAAATTTACATTTGCTGAAGTCCAGCTGAATAGCTAGCATATAGTGTTCAATAAAAAACAAACTTTGATAGTTCTAGCTTTCCTGTCAAATAAATGAAAGATGGGAATGCTGCCATTTTGTAATTTCCCCATGTTTGTCATATCATTAAATTTTTTTCTAGATCCTTTAGGCCGTATGTTTTATCTAAACCCCATATTCATCTTTAGAATCATTAACTAATGGGAATCTAATCAAAAGGTTTTTTTCAAGGATTTTACAGGTCTACTATCATTACAAATATATTTCCAGTTCTGTAAACAGGTTTAGCATAAATTTTCTAAATTAAGTGACCAAATCTGGTGGCAGACTTGAGGAATTAAAAAATAAAAAAATAAAGAGTCTGGCATTTGTCTATTTCTACTCTATGTTGCTAAAACAAAAGGACCAGAGGTTTTTGGACTTCCAGGAGTAGCTTTCATCTAATCCTATCACTTCTCACTTCTTTCTTTCCCTTCTCCCTGCCCACTCCCCATCCTGAACATAGTTAATGATTGAGGAACAAATTATATCTAGCCCATCCCTCTTTAAAAATTATATTTAATAAAAGGTACATCAGGGAGAAATCAAATAACACTGTCAAATTTGAAAGAAACAGGCAGTAGAAGTTAGCTACTCAGAGACCCATGGAGAGTCTAGACACATGACCCTTGGAAGGTGTGCTGGCTGTTGAAAGAGCTGTGGGCTATGGTCTTGGGGGCATTTCATTCTTGTCTCCAGATCTTCCTAGATTACCACATGATGCTTCCCACAAAGTGATGGTCATCTTTTATGTCTTATTTGTTTAACAAGAGGGGGACAAGGAAAATAAGAAGAAAAGAAAAGAAACACAAGGTATTGTATAGGTTATACCCTCTATCTTTGCTCAGGATTCAACCAAGCAAAGGTTTATAAAAAGTTACTAAGACTTAAACAACAATCATAATGTAATGACTAATCACTCAAATACACTGAAGATAACATTTTTTTTTTTTAAATAGTAAGGTATAGATTTTCTATACTGGAAGCTGATTTACCTTTTCATGTGCAGTGTGCATGTTCAGGAAATGTGCCATTATAATTCTTAATAATTAGGATATTATTCAGAAAATACTGGCTTATCCTATGATGTGCAGCTGTTGCTATGGGATTTTATCAGTTTAGAATTTGAGTTCAGAAAAGCTGATACAGCATTGCGTTTCTGGTAATGTAAAAGATAACTAGGGGCTTCCCTGGTGGCGCAGTGGTTGAGAATCCGCCTGCTGATGCAGGGCACACGGGTTCGTGCCCCGGTCCAGGAAGATCCCACATGCCGCGGAGCGGCTGGGCCCGTGAGCCATGGCCGCTGAGCCTGCACGTCCGGAGCCTGTGCTCCGTAACGGGAGAGGCCACAACAGTGAGAGGCCCGCGTACCGCAAAAAAAAAAAAAAAAAGATAACTAAATAATTTATCTATAAAAGACAAGGCTTTTATTGTAGATAGTACCTATTGCTTAAAAATATTTTCAACAATATAATTCATTGTGGTAACTGGGAATAGTTTGTTAAAGAAATGCTTACTGAATTATATTTGAGTAAGTTTTTTCAAAATATCATAAAATTATAAGGAACATGCTCCTATATGGCATATATTACAAAATTTAGCTGAGACTATGACAAATGGTGGAAAAATTACCCACATAATGTTATCACTTCACAAAACCACTTTTCATCAAGTATGCAGCTATTATATTATTTTGGTTTGGATCCAAAGTCAAGATTTGATCTAATTTTTAAGTTAGTTTAAAGCAATTGTTTTCTAATAAGTCAATTCAATAAGGTAGAATTGTTTATCTAGCCTAAAGAATAGTTTTCTTATCTATTTATAATTATTTAAATGTGAATACATTGTCTTGATTTTAATATATTTTCAAATAGTGTGAAAAGTTAGATGTGTTGGATTTTGATACCAATACAGCACCGAAATACATTTGTTTGCATGCCCACTTGTGTCTTCCAGAGTCTAACATGCAAGTTGGCACAGACTGCTCCTGAAAATCTGAGCTCCTCCATAGCCTGACATCAGATCACTTTTAGAAGGACCTCCAAAGCATAACTAGCTTAAGTATAATTGAAGGTAGCTTCAGAAAGGGAAAACCATCCACACTAACAGAAGGTAAGTTACCCCTAAGGTGAGTAGGAGTCCGTGTAACAGCTACTATTGCAATCTTTAATCACTGCTGTTATTGCAGGGCAAATATTCTTTATATGCCATGGTGAAAATATTACATGAATTTCAATGACAGTAAAACTTTTACACTCCATTGTCACAGTGATTACTTGTGTGTTATGGCTACCAAGGAAAAGCTTTAACTCAAATCACTACCCAATTTTTGTCTAAAGCAGCATTGTCCAAAAAAAAAATCTAAGTCACCAATGCCAGCCACATCAAATTTAATATTTTCTCACAGTCAAATTAAAAAGTAAAAAGAAACAAGTAGAGTTAATATTATTATTATATTGTATTAACTCAATATATCCAAAATGTTACCATGCTACCAATACAGAAATTAATGTTTTGCATTCTTTCTTTCACGCAAAGTCTTCAAAGTCTGGTGTATATTTTATAATATTTTATAATTTGGACTAACCACATTTAGCCATGTCAACTGTATGTGCCTATGTGCGCATTAGCCGTATGTGGATATTGGCCACTGTGTTGGAAGTACAGGTCTAGAGGTTCAAACAGACCCTAAAAGTTTTGGTTCACTAAACGAACATTTACTGAGCACCTGCTGTATATCTGGAACTGTTCTGTGTATTCAAAAGTGTGCAAAGGTAAACAAAAGAATGTGCCTGCACTCAGGTGTTTACACTTTTGTCAGGGAAATGGATTAGTTACATAATTAGAGAATGATAATCAAACCATTTCAGTGCTTTCTTCCTGTAAAGTTAGCCCATTATAGGGTTGTAAACATGTGCACAGCAAAGTACAGCCTTGGAGGGCACATGCAGAGTGGGGCCTGTGACAGCAACCCCTGGAGTTGTGCTGTACACAGTCAAATACACAACAACAAGAATGTACATCCTAGAGCTATGCACCCTGGTAGCCCTGGTGTGAAACACCTGTGGGTTTGAAACAGATTCAGATCTACTCTTTAAAATAACATATACACTTATGGATACATTATTGGTCAATTTCCAACTTTCTTGCTAGATTTTTGCTCTTTGTGCTCTCACTATTTGTCAATATTGGCAGTACAGGTCACTTTTCCAAATCGATTTAGTTCAATATGTCCTTAGCTCTTATTCAACAATAAAAAGCAAGACTTTATTTTTTCTAGCTTTCCAGATGCTGAGTTCCACTTGAATAAATCTGAAATGTCACAACAACAAATGCATTCATAATCCTGTTTTGACTGTGGGGAAAACATATTGACTAAATTTCTTTTGGACCTTAGGATTGAGATAAAAGGGGCACAATATGTTAATTGGGACAACAAATATTGAGCATGTATATACCAAGAAGTATAAGGTTTCCTTCTTGTCCTTATGAAACTGGAATGATGTTACCATAAGCAACCCAGTTAATCCTTCCCAACTACACCAGTAGAATCAATCACTCCATTACCTCCACGGCAGAGTGACTGAGGAGGAGGGCCAGGGGTCACACTAACTGAACTTCTGTCACATGGAAGGAAACATCAGGAGTAAAGGAAAAGAGTTCCACCCTAATATCCAAGTCCTTCTGATCCTTTTTACTCTGCTCCATTTTGTCCTCCTACGGCAATCACCACCTCCTAACACACTATATGACTTAATTATTGATGTTATAATTTATTTTTTTGTCTCCTCCAGGTAGAATGTAAGCTCCAGGAGAACAAGCAATTACATTTGTATCATACACTGGAGTCTCCTGCTTAGAAAAGCACTCGACACACTGTAAGTACTTATTGTTGAATGAATTAATTCATAACTTTTTCAGAATTCTGATGAGGAAGAGGGTGATATTGATAAAAAGAAACATCAGAGACCCAAACTTTGAAGATGAGAGATAGACATAAAAAGAAAACTAACATAACAGGGATCATCTAACAATGACTGAAAGGATGTCATTGGACAGAAAATATGATTGCATATCAAAATAAAGATACTGAAATTATTTTCTTGCAATACAAAAGGAGAATGTCTGAATGAGGCTGGTTAGGTAGGGCAGGTTTCATAGAGGAGGAGGCACTGTGCTGATGGATGAGTAGGATTTCACCTGGAGTGCAGGTATTTGCATTTAGGTCTATTTTCTTCCCCTCTTGTCACAGGGAAGGTCATCTACATTTAAGCATGCTAATTCATTAGCATGACCTCCTCATTTCTTTCTGGCAATTCTGAGGGAATGAGATACAAAAAACATCGAATAATGGATTTTGCTTTTATATAACACTAGATAAATCAGAATCTAGTATTTTGCTTATTAACTCTGTAAAGAACAATTAAATCACAGTTTAGTCTCATCTAGTATAGCAAAACCAATTTGATTATAGTGGATCACTCTATAATCCTTTGGCTTTTAAATTTAATTTATGAACTCTGTCTTACAGCATATTTGTAAAGGAATCTGAATTTTTTCTTCTTGATGAAATGCTATTAGAAACTTAGATCTTCTAAATAACCTTCAATCCAAAACATTAACAAGGCCAGAATTTTAATTTCTTTTAAATGTGAATATTCTATGTTTTCTACTAACACAAAATCAGCTATGAAATGGACAAAAATATATAAATGCCTGAAGATATGAGTATCTCATTTTACTTAAATATTAATAATATGTTTCATGTCACTGAAAACAGATAATCTGTAACTTTCAGTTCTTTCTACTCACTGAACTTAACCTTCTCTTCTTTTAAAAAAAATGGTGACGCCTTAGCAAATGAAAAAGAACTCAAATCTCATAAAAATAAAATTTTATAACAATAATAAAGCTTATACTTAAAGTTTTTCAGCAGCTTTTAAAGTACAAGTTTAAAATTCTATCACCAGGAATGATTTAGCTTCAGGTGTGTAAGATTCTGTACAGCTTCCAGATGTGTAAATAACTCTGTCACAGTTGGTTAATCGCCAATGGAATGGGCCACAGCATGGCTATTTAGCTCACTGCTCATCATATGAAGAAAGTAAGTGGTGAGATGTGCTAATAATTTCCATGATTTGGATTGTCAAAGAAATAATGTCTAGATTAAAAATTCTGGATATAATCCACCCAGGAAAGCAAAATCTTTTTCTAAAGATCACGGGAAGAAAATCTAAGTGATTTTGGGGAGCTATGGTCTTTATTTTTATTGAAATCATTAACTGTAATGAACCACATGAATGCAATGTTGAATTTGAGATTCTAACAGTGCAGTGATTTTAGTGCAGTGATCTTATACTTTCAATTCTGAAATTGGGATATTTCAAATATCTCAATGAGTGAAATGTTTTCTACATGAGTTAGCCTCAATAAGATGTGAAGAGTTACACTGACTTAGATTTTGCCAATTATCTGGATTTGTTGTTGTTGTCACATGGACCCAGGATATGGGTCCACATGCTTTTTTAGTCTTTTGCTTTATAGAATTTACTGAATAAAATACACTATTCCATTCTCATTGTAATTTTCCCAGTATCAAAACAAAAGTAAACAATCAAAGACTTTTGGAACTGGAAAGAATCTTAGAAATCAAGTTGTCATGGCCTTTTCTTTATTAACAGATGAAGAATCAGAAACCAGCCCAGGTAAAGTACTTTGCTCAAGGCTGAATAACTGGTTAATTAAAGAGCTAAAGTTAGTTTGAAGTTCACTTAAGGAGGCAAGTGGTTCCATGCTTCAGTCATAGATGATGTCAGGACATGACACACAGGGATGTTTTGTTTAGCAGGTTAGAAGACTCTTTCGTGTTACCCAATCCAGACATTCCTCGGTCCCCCATTGTGTGAGGTGCTGAGTCACCACTCAGACAGGATGAATGAAGTTTCTGGTTCTCAGGGTCTCCTAGAGAATCTTTAGACCAGGCTTGAATAAGTTTTGGCCAAATTTCATTAAAACTTGAAACAAACTATCATTTGTCCACCCATTCTTCTGTGTGCCTCTCAAAGTGAAGGAAGGAAGAGATCTATATAGGAGATCATCTGATATAGATGACCCTCTTCATCTACGAGTTTAGAGAATCTATGAAGTAATGCTAGCCACGAAAGATCATATGTGGATTTGGACGAAAGTCTGGTCTACAAAATTCTGAATCAACTAGCTGTGATTTTGATGAAGAAATGTTGCTGTTATATTGGTTTTTATTTCAGAAGAGATTATGGACAAAAAATAAGCGCTGAGAAAGCATCTCACAGAAGTACATGTGGTAACCTATCTTTGAAGGGCTGAGCACTACAACTGTATATGTGTCTCCATGTTGTACTTGAGTGTGTGAGTGTGTGTGTGTGTTGGAGAATAAGCTATAGAAAAACTTGGGACCTAAATGGATGCAGGAACACTGAGGACCTGCAAGGGACTAGGTAAAATTTATCAAAGTCCCTGTTTTCTCTGATGTGCTTCTGAAGGTTGTAAACACAGAACAACAACAAGAGCAATATTCTAAGTAGTGTCCAGGAGCCAGAGAATTGAGATTTAGGAAACTTTGAGAGAGGGCAATTAAAAATAAACCATTTGGCAGTGGAGCCCCAGCTAAAGTGGGACTGCTGAGTTACTGTTCTTCTATGACTTGGAACCAAGACTCCTGGCTTCCCAGTAAGACAGCTGCCTTCTATTTGAGGCTGGTGAATGCGGATGGCCTCTCAGGAATATCTATTCAATCTGGAGATCAGTGACTTCCACATCTGACCAAGATGGAGAAAGATGAACCTGATTAACTCTAATGCCTGAAACAACTAAAAATCCAGACAATGGTTCTGAAGACAATGGGCCTCAGACAATGAGGCAAGAAATAAATGAGGTAAAACCTGCTATCGCCCCCACTCACTGCCTAGAGAAAGTTTGCAGTCAACAGAGCAAAGAGGAAGAAACCAGTGGTCTCCTTGAGTCAAGAAGACAGAGCAGGGAGTCCAGGGAGCCTAAGGCAGCTGGAATTCCAGGGGAAGAATACCAAAGAGGAGAGAACCACAGAGATAGAGAGCTCTGTAGATGAGCAGTAGCTCCTCCAGAGTATTCAGCTGCGTTCTGAGTGGCTCGTGTGTGAGGAAACTACCTGAGCCTGAAGAAAGAAGCATCTGAGAACGTTAGTAAGCACATGCCAGGGAGCACTCACGGCTGGGAAAGTTGCCTGCTACCACCAGTCTGAGTGGAAACCTCATAAATTGTAGGTCACTGGGTAGAGTACTCAGAAGGATTTGACTCAATAGGGTAAAATCAGCCTTCAATGAAATGCTGCCCTGGTTCTACCTAACAAAGCTTAAAAGCAGAATCCAAAAGGACCAAACTCTGGTCAAGTAACTTGACTGTGTTCCAGAATAAAGCTACACCACATTCATAGAAATCCAAAAATATCTAGCATCCAATAGTGTTTTAAACTCACAGTGTTTTCACATAGCAGATATACAAAGAAGCAGGAAAATAAGACCCATGATGAAAAGAAAAATCAATCAATTGAAACTGACTCAGAATGACACAGATGATAGAATTAGTAGACAAGTATATTAAAACAATCATTTTAACTGTATCACATATGTTCAGGAAGCTAGAGGAAAGAATGGACATGTTAAGTAGACATGTGGGAGATATAAATAAATCCAAATTGGACTCCAGAAAGGAAAACTAGCATGTATGAGATGAAAAAGACAGTGGAAGCAATTAATGGCAAATTAGACACTGCAGAACAAAAGATTACTGTACTTGAAGACACAGCAATAGGAAGTATCCAAATGAAAAGGGACTGAAAAAATCGACAGAGCTTCAGTGAGCTGAGGGATAACTTCAAAGAGCCTATTATATGTGTAAGTGGAATCTTCAATGGACAGAGGATAAGGAGGGAAGAAGAAGAAATAATGAATAAAAAATTCCCAGATTTGATGAAAACTATAACTTACAGATCCAAGAAGCTTAACAAACCTCAAGACCAAGAAACATGAAGAAAACCACACAGAAGAACATCACAATCAAATTGTTTAAAACTACTGATGAAAAGAAAACCTTAAAAGCAGCCAGAAAATAAGAAACACATTTAATATAAAACTAGGTATCTTTACCCAGCAAATATATCTTTCAAAAGCAAACATAAAATAAAGACTATTTCAGACATATGAAAGAATTAATAACCAGCAAACCTGCACTTCAAGAAAAGTTGAAGAAAGTCATTCAAGCAGAATGAAAATGATACCAGATGAAAATCTGGAACTATGGAAAGGAATGAAGAGTATCAAAGATGGCAACTCTTTGGGCAAATATAACAACTTTTTTCTTATTATTTTAGTCTCTGTAAAAGATAACTGACTAAAGCAAACGTAGTAACAATGTGTTGTGAGGTTTATAATGTATAGAAGTAAAAGTTACGATATGGAACACAAAGGTTAGGAGGAAAGAAATAGCAGGATGCCATTGTAATATTCTTATACTATATATGAAGTAGTATAATATTTTTAAAAATTTTAACATGATAAACTATAGTATAAAGTTTATAGTATAAAACTGTATACTATAAACTTTAAGGCAACCATTAAAATAACACAAGAAAAACTCAGAGCTATTAAACAAGAAAAAATAAAGTCACAAAAATACTTACCCCAACAAAAGATTTCAAAAAAGAGAAAAATTTAAAAACAGCCATATCATAGTAATATTAAAGGCAATTAAATTAAAAAGCAGAAATTGAGAGAATGTATAGAAGACTAGGCAAAATTATATGCTGACTCCAAGAAACATACTTTAAATATAAAGACACAAATAGATTGAAAGTCAAAGGATGAAAAAAGTTAAGGAATGCTAAAGTAAACAAAACAAAGATAAAGTGGCTATATTAATATCAACAAAGTAGATTTCAGAGCACAGAAACTTGCCAATGATAAATAAGGTCATT
The DNA here is from genome assembly GCF_003676395.1 of Aethalodelphis obliquidens. Taxonomy (NCBI): domain Eukaryota; kingdom Metazoa; phylum Chordata; class Mammalia; order Artiodactyla; family Delphinidae; genus Aethalodelphis; species Aethalodelphis obliquidens. Next base: position 5,452,110 of record NW_020837947.1, read on the forward strand.
TCATATTGATAAAAGTGTCAATTTACCAAGAGGGCATAACAATCCTAACGATTTATGCCCCTAATAATGAAGCTTCAGAATACATGAAGCAAAAACTGATAGAACTGGGGGAAGAATTAGAGAAATTCATAATGATAGTCAGAGGTTTAAACACCATTCCCTCAGTAATTGACAGAACAAGTAGACCAAAAAATCAGTAAAGATACAGAAAACTAGGATGATATTATCAGTCAACTGATGCGAATGACACTATCAATCAATTGACCTGGTTAACATTTACAGAACACTGCAGTCAACAACAGTAGCATGCACATTCTTCAGTGTGCACACAAGACATTTACCAAAATATTCTGGGTCATAAAACAAGTCTCAATAAATTTAAAGCAATTCAAGTTATACAAGGTATGCTACCTGACCACATGAAATTAAATTAGAAATTGATATCAGGAAGATATCTGGAAAATCCTGACATATTTGGAGACTAAACAAAATACAAGTGTCAAAGAACAAGTCAAAAGAAAAATTTTAAAGTATCTTAACTGAATGAAGATAAAATATATCAAAATTTGTGGTATGCAACTAAAGTAGTACTTAGAAGAAAATTTACAGCAATAACATCCCTTTTAGAAAAGAAGATGAAATATGTGAAGTCAGTGACCTAAGCTTCCATTTTAAGAAACTAGAAGAAGAATAGAAAATGCAAAACAAAGTGGGAAAACCAAAGAAAATAACAACTATCCATGTGGAAATTAATGAAATAGAAAATGAAACAATATTATGAAAAACTTTGTGTCAATAAATATGACAACTTAGATGAAACTGACAAATTTATTGAAGGACACAAACTATCAAAGCACACTCAAGAAGAAATAGATAACCTGAACAGTCTTATATATATATTTTCATTTTGTTTTTCAAACAAAAACTTGAACAAGGTTTTATAGATAGTAAGTGGCAGAGTCAGATTTTGTGTCCAGGGTTGACTGATTCATAGCCCATGTGTTTGTCTACATGTTACCACCTTGAACAAATAAACAAATAAATACGTTCATACACAGATTAAATTTTCCTATATAAAAAAGTATATCATACACACTAGAATTTTATATATATATATTATAGACAATATATTTTATATAAAATGTTATGTTTATACGTATACATATTAGAAAACTATGCAGTAGAAGCTCTGAAATTTTAAAATCTTTTCATGCGTTAGTTTGGGAAAGTAAAGACCAACTGTGGCTTAAATGATAGTAAGAGAATCTTATTTTGTAAATTATACTTCAGGATCAATGAACTCTGAAACAGACTGATATGGTTATTTTTTTTTTTTTTAAGCATGAGTTAATGAGCCAGTTGAAATGATTAGCCAACTATTAAGCAAGTCCAAGTGAAAAGAGTATGCCCAGTGCAGTCATGTAGCCCTAATTTGAATTTTGGTTCTGCTTTTATTAGCTGGGAAAAATTACTTAACCAGCCTAAGCTTCAGTTATGTCATCTGTAGAAATGGGGATAGCAATGTTACCTTAAGTAATTATTGCGAAGATTAAAGTGAGTTTATTTAAAACACCTAAACCAGTGGCAAGCAGAGAGGAGGACAATAAATGACAGCTATTGTCATCAATATTACTGCTGTTAGTGTTAGATTTCATTTCCTAATAAGTCCATCCAATTTTGGTTGTTGATAAAATAATTTCTGGGGAAAGATGGGAACAATAAGAACAGTTAAAAGTGGAGAAGGAGAGAGACAGGTAATAATTAAGAAACAAAACAACAATATCCAGATAGAAGCAGATAGAGAAAAAAAGTGAGATTTGAGTTGGAAGTATTTCCTTTCTTCCTTTATCTCCTGCTATTTGTACTCCCAGATTTTTCCAGCTCATGTCATTTCTAACTCTGTTACTGTTTTGCAAACAGACTCAGTTTTCTCTTCCTTTCATCATTAATATTTGTAAAGCAAGAATTAAAATCAAATGCTTATAGGAATTATACAAGTAAAGTGAATAATGGAAGCAGGCTGTGTTATAGTCTTTCCCCACAGACATACTTCATTTGCATATTAATTGATGAGATGATTATTCACTTCCACACAAAAATTTGCTCTCTCCCATTTTTCTGGCAACATGCAGCTCACCCAGTCAACCTGGGCCCATAGAAATATTTCTCTACTTTAAGAAAAATAATAATGCAAACAGGATAACTAACATCAATTGACATTACATTATCACTTTGTGGTTAGAAGCAACTGGTGAGAAGGGAGAAAAATGGGGCACACATGCCATCTAGAAGGGGGAGGTGTTACTTGCCTCTAGATAGTTACTGACACACAGGAATGTGGGTCCAGTATTGCCAGACCTTGCAGTATTCAAGAGAAGCCAGAAATCTTGAAACTCTCCATTTTTAGATGTCTCAAAAAATAACATAACTCAGGCTTATCAAATACATCTGAGAGCTGGATCCAAACTTCAGACCCCCTCACTACAGAGGATTTAAGTTTCTCCATGATTTGAAAGGCATTGCTGAGTAGGCCTACCTAATAAATCAAATAGAGTCTGATTACAAGAAAATGATTTGCAAAAGATAAATATATATAAATAAATAAATAAATAAAATAAATTAAAAAAAATAAAATAAAAAATAAATATATAAATATCCATTTATAGTCACTTGATTGTTTATAGTAATATTCTCTATTCATTTGTCAATAAACAGAACTTCCCCTAACCACTCAACCAAACTGTCTTACAAAAACGCAAAGACATTTCTTTCATCTACTAATTGATGAAGTCATTCATTCATTCATTCAATGACTATTTTTCTGAGCATTTATTTTGATCAAAGCATTGTGGGCAACACCAAGATAATTAAGATACAGTTGCAGCTCTCTAAGTTTCTGTCCTTTTTGTTTTTTAACCTGAAAAAGACCTTTTCTAAAATCACTCTGTTGCTTGGTTCAAATAATTTTTCTTCGCTTCCCTCTTTCTTTCACTCCCTATTTGTATATGTGGCATTAGAGAATTTGTTGAAGGTCAGATGGAAGGAAGATGTCAAAGATAAACGTGAATCTTACTGAGAGTCAATCAAGATATTTTCCATGGAAAATATTATCTAGCAACAAACAAACAAATGCTGTGATGGTCAGCAAGTCAGAATGGCCCCCAAATCACCATGTTTATATTCAACACGCTCCACAAGCATGAATTCGTTGTCATCTAAATAGTCCTATAGTGTGTAACATGGGTCAACCTAGGGCACTTCTTAATTACAAGTTCTTAAGACTTCCTACGTCCAAATAAATGATTAAAATATTTTTCTGTCATTCTGAAAAAGTTGCCTTTATTCAGTTACAGCAGACAGGGTACAAAATGCTCTCAATATTTTTAACATCACGGTCAGGAATTTTTTCAACTCATTTACAACTCACTGCAGTGATTAAAGCAGGTTGCCTAACTCTCTTTAAACACATTATTTTATGCATATAGGATAATTATATTAAATGGGTATACTATCAGTGGACTTCTTGGATGAGTGAGTTTTCTTGGGCTAAACAAATGCCATAACGTATATTAGATGATTCTGTTTTGCCACATTAGGCCAGAATTTAATCAACTTATGTAAAAAGTTGTGAACAAAATCCTATCAGTGCAATTTTTTATACTTTTTTGTGTGAATAAGTGAATGCTGTCTATTGCTTAAGCCCCCCAAACCAACAAACTAGATCATATAATGAAATCAAATTCCACCAAGAATCAAATACAGCGGAGACAGTTTCTTAAAGTAGTAATTGTACTGTGTAACTAGGAAAGGGTATCATGTTCTTAGAAAGACTGCTTATTTTCAAGTTATAAAATAGAGGCTGAGTCAAATCAGAAGTTATCTGCAGAGGTCTGTGGTTTCCTCTCCTTTTCTTCTCTTTGATTTGGTCTGATGGCTTTCCAACCTGTTAGTTCTGCTTTCCCTTTATTGGCTGTCACTCCTACCTCATTAAAAAAAAAGTCTTGGTTCACCCTAGTTCTCATGCTATGTTCTCTGTAGCCAGGTCTGGGAAATACGCATACATTCAAAATTGCATGCATGGCGGAGAAGGCAGGTTTGTTGACTTCTGCAGTCCACATTCTACCACACGCAGCACTCTCATCTGCCTTTAGAGAATTGATTGTGCTGTTGTTCACTATTCAGCTCATGGAGAATAGAGGAGACCCATTTCCTTCTTGTTTACCTTCATTAAATCTTTGGAATGTATAAAATAGGTTACTGAATAATGAGTACCCCATCTATTTAAAAGTCTTCAACCTTCACTGCAGCATCCAGAGGACTCAGCTCTCCAGTCATACTGGGGTCTTTGCAAAGCCCACAAACATGCCTGATCTCTCCCATGGCCCCTGAGTATGCTACCACCTCTGCTGAGAAGGCTTCTCCGCTCCTCCAGACTCTTGTCTCTCCTTCAGAAATTGGGTCCAGGAAGCTATTGCTGGCAGCTCCTACAGCTGGGTTAAAAGCACTCCTATGGGTTCTAGAAGCCCCCACTATTCACCCCAATCTCAGCACTCATCTCACTGAATGGTAGGTAATTTCATGTTTTCTTGTCTCTTTCCTCACTAAACCATAAGCTCTCCGAGGGCAGAGACTACATTGTTCATGGTTGTAGCCTCAGTACCTAATATAGCTCCTGGAGTATAGAATGTTCAGTATAAACCCTTGACAAAAAGTAAACAGTGACACTCAATAAAAATAATGCAAATTACCACTTCCTGAGTTCCTGCTTGGCCAGAGGCTCCCCTGTGTATGACATCCTAGTCCTTACAACAACCTGCTGTGTCCTCATTTGACAGATGAAGACACTAAGATAAAGTCAAGATACAAGTCCAAGGTCACAAACCAAGAAAATGCCAGAGCTACAGTTTAAATACAGATCAATTGATCTTCGAAGACTTCAAACATGACAAAGTAAGGAGGCCACCACACTCTCCTGAGCAGTTCTGGTCTTAAAGGGGCCCTTTGGAGAAGCATAGGGTAGGGAGTGCTAACAGGGGCCCTGCTTACTCGAGAGCCGTGGGAAGTGGTCAGCATCAACACCCTCACAGGGTGACTTCCAGGAAAGCCGTTACCTGTCGCGGAAACAGAATTGGTACAGGGAGAGGCCGAGGCCTTCCAAGGACCCACATAGAGGCCAAAAGGAGGGTAATCCGCTTTGGTGACTGGGCACTACCTACTGACTGAAGAAGCCTGATCTCATTTAGAGACTATCAGCCAGTTCTTCGATGGAAGAAGAAAAATAAATCTGGACTAAAATCTAGGGTCTAGGGGCTTCCCTGGTGGCGCAGTAGTTAACAATCCGCCAGCCGGTGCAGGGGACACAGGTTCGTGCCCCGGTCCGGGAGGATCCCACATGCCACGGAGCGGCTAGGCCCGTGAGCCACAACTACTGAGCCTGTGCTTCTGGAGCCTGTGCTCCAAAATGGGAGAGGCCACAACAGTGAGAGGCCAGCGCACCGCGATGAAGAGTGGCCCCTGCTTGCCGCAACTGGAGAAAGCCCACGCACAGAAACGAAGACCCAACACAGCCAAAAATAAATAAATAAATTTAAAATAGTAGTGTAGTATTATAAAAAAAGAAAAAAAATCTAGGATCTAGACTAAAATTATTCAGTTCACTGATATCTCAGATTTAAAACCCAGTACAAGGATCTAAATTATGAGGCTAATCTAAATAGAATTCAGCCTACGGCTCGCTCTTTTGCGGTCTATTTAAATGAATTCAACCACAGGATGTTACAAGTACATCCAGCTGGAGGTTTCTGGTACAATTGTGAGCTGTAAAATGATTACGAATGTAGGCATTTGTGTTTATAATTATGTTTCATAATTAACGTTCCTAAGTAATACTTTAGGTTCGCACCTCCATTTGCAGTTTTCTAAATGAAAGATTTCATACTGAAGACTGAAAAATAGCAGGGCAGGTCATGAATCACTAGGATTAATAATAATCCACTCAGAAATTTTGAAACACTTAGGTTAAACTCACAAAAAAATTAGTCATGTTTAGTGGATTAAACCTCACATGGGAAGAGCAGACATCATAAAGTAAACACCATCTTTATAATTAAAATGTTTTACCTTATAGAATGCTAATCCTCTTTAAGAAAGGAAATTTTGTGTGCCACCATAATGTTAAGAAAATATATAGAAGCCTAAGCCTACTTTATTTCTGAATTTTTATCATATTTAATTCAATTTAAGTTTAGGTGGGCAATGAATACCCAATATTTTATTGAGCTTCCACTATGAGTTGGGGCTTCGGCACACACTTTTCTGATACAGGTTACAATTAAGGTATCTAAACCTCACAGGCCAGCGAACAGCTTGAGAGCCTTACAGTGCTTCACACAAAAGTGTTCAAAAGAATCTGCTGAATTAATGAAGGTGGTTGCGTGAAGTGTCCAAAGTTACTGTCAATGAGTGCCAGGGCCAGGATTTGCACTCTGAGTCCTATCAGTTCTAATGAGAGGTGAATGAAACCTTGACTGCTTCCTACCAATAAGAATGGACCTATCAGCAACCTCATGACATCCACTTATTTCTACTTATTTCCAGACTCCTCCAGAACAATCCCTTCCCACCCTAATTATTTGGATATTTCAGGTCAAATATGGTTTTGGGCTGATTGCACAAGTAATTACGAATGCTATTTTTTCCTATCCTGTCAATATGAATCTCTGTCCGTTAGGAAATACAGCAAATACCTTACTATTTGGGTGTGAGAAGGAACAGACTGGTGCTTCCTCCTGTTGGCAGTGGCCCACAAGAGGACTACAAAACACAGCTGGCAACAGAATTGTTGCAAATTCCCAAATCTAGAGCCTTGTCTGTCAAGGAAGGGATGATTACTCAGTAAGACGGGACATGACAACTAACTAGACACTTTGGTGGAGCACTGTTAGATTCCCTAATTGATTTCATGTGCCAAAATCAACTCTAAATGATATTTAGTCTCATTGATGTATAGCAAGAAAATTTAAATAGTATAAAAATGAATATAAATCAGAAATCATAAAATTGCTGGATTTTACTATTAAACTTTGCTGCCTAAAAAAGCATACCTGCAATATGAGAGAAAAATATCTCATATGGTTAATAAAGAATGAATTTTTGTAAATAAGGAAAAGAAATGCCACACTGCAAGAGAGAATTAGAAAAAGACATCTACATCCATCAATATGACATACTCATACTGAATAGTTTAGGAACAACTTCCATCTTAAAATTTTTTTTAAACTAGAAATGTTGCAAAAATAATAACAAATATATATTCATATTCATTCTTTAAGAAAACGAAGGCCAGAAAAAAAGGAGAATCAAGAAAGGTGAGCCATGTGATGGTCAGACCACACTCTCCTGGAGGCATTCTCACTCCAGGAACTTGGGTTCTCAGGCCTGATGGCACAAGCACAGAAGACAAGTCCTTGGGTCCATACAAGTGGGGATTTGGAATGAAGACTCCTGCTTAAAGCCATGACTCCCAAAGGATGGCCCCATTAGTGAGAGGGTGGGCTAGAAATAATTCACCTTTGAGGGAGATAACAACAACAATTGCAACAACCAGAGCTCACATTTAATTAGTGCTTATGATGTACTGAACGGGTTTCCCAATGCTTTACATATTAACTCATTTAGTCTTCATGACAACCCTTTTAGGTAGGTTATAGTATTATGCCAATTTTACTTGGCTCAGAGAAAATTAAAGCTCAGAGAGGTTAAGTAACTTGTTTAAGGACACACAGTTAGTGAGTGTGAGCTTCAGGCAGTCTGGCTCCAAGAAGGGAGAGAAAAGTCTCTCCTAGCAAGGAATTAGCATTTAGAATACAAAAAGGAACTCCTCCAAATCAATAAGAAAAAGATAAACAACTCCAGATAAATTGGGCAGAAGATATTAGTGGGAAACTCATAGATGAGAAAACATATATTGCTGAATAAATATAGGAAAAGATGTCCAACATGACAAACGTAGATTAAAAGTTATGACAGTGTCAAGCATTGTCCTGCATGAGGAACAGTGGGGACTCTTTATGTCTTGCTGATTAGAATGTAAATTGAAATTACCACTTCGAAGAACAATCTAGTGAGTTTATCTGAAGTTCTCTCTTCTTTAAGACTAACTTGCTTTCAAGATCCATGCCCAGTCATCACCTCCTTCATGAAGTCTGCATGAACCCGTGGGCTCATAGTGACATTTCATTCCTCAAGTTTCCAACATTATTCTACTACTTATTGGAACACACGATTGGTTGCCTTCTGTTGGTAGTTTTCATCTGTTGCTTAAGCGCCAGGGTGGTGTTGTTTTGTAAATTTTCATTCCTAGCATCTAAGTAGGAGCTAAATAAATATTGCTGGTTTGACTATAAAAAGGACTAATGTAACCAAATAAACCATATTTTGGCTTTCTCACTATTCCATTAGCATATGTCGGACACATACTGACAACCCAATTATAGTGAGCACAACATATCTTAGGGCAAACAAACCTTTAGTATTTTTGTCTTATGTAGACTTGCTCTGTATTTTCTTGAAATTAAAATTGAGCATGACATTTTCTGAAGGAAAGTAAGAAAATGAATTACTGCACACTAATGTCAAGTTTTGTCTTTATCAGATCATTCTGAAAACTACATTCATTCCTTTGAACATCTGAACATGACAAAGGCCTAAGGTTCTAATTGACTTTTGATAAACATATGCCTGAATCATTAAAATGTTTCAGTTTGTTGTATAAAATCTATGTACTAAACAGGTATTAAGAGAGAAAACATAATCTCTCTCTGGAGATTACTGACTACCCATGACTTTCACTACTACTTACATATGCATGATTCTCCAATCCACATTTTAGCCCTGATCTCTCAGCACATACTCTTTCTCTTTAATTTTTATTTTTTTAACCTCTTGTTATACAAGTAATGTGTGCTCTGGGTAGAAAAAAATGGAAAAATAAACAAAAGTTAAAGGGCAGTAGGATTATCCATAACACTACCACCAAGAGTTGAGATTATTACTGTTAATACTTTGATATGTAATTATTCTAGTCTAATTTATATGACATTTTACAAGATCAAGGTCCTACTGTGCATATAATTTCAATACATTATTTTAAAAGCTTAACATGTCTTCTTTTATTAATATATTATTTGTAATTGCTATGCAATATTCCATTGAATGGATTCACCAAAATTAACTAAAACAAAATTAAATAACCTTCCCCTATTTGCGGGGGAAGGCTTTGTTTTCCTCTCTTTCTGTTTCTCTGTTTTAGGCAACATCCTACAATGAACGTCTCTGTAAATAATGATTTTTTTTGCCCAGTTTGGATCAAAGTGCATAATGAATCTTCCATATTTGCTTTGAAGAACATGAACATATTACCAAATTACTTCTCATTGCCTCCATCATGAGAACAGAAAGTGGTGTTTTAGTGTATCTTTGAGAGTACTGAATGCTTTCATCTCCGTCTGCCATTAAGATAGGGCTTTCCTAAGAATCCCTCCAAGTAAACATATTCAATATGAAATATTAGTCTCCTCCTGTACTACCCTTCTTCTCCTGCATTTGCTGTTGTGACTGCGAGCATCACCATCTAACCAGTTTAGGAGTCAGGGCTGTGGCATCATCTTTGCCTCAGATCTTTCTTATCCTCCATGTACATCAGAACAAGGTGCTGCCTTGAATCTGAGTCTGTCCCTTGTTCTGCATTTACACTACGGCTGCTACATTCAAGGATTCATCTACTCTTGATTGGGCTACTTTAAAAGTTTATTGATTTTTTTCATTGCATAACTAAAACATGCTTAGGGAAATGTATTGAACCCTGTAATGTAGAAATAAAAAAATCACCAATAGTCTCACCTCTTGGTAGGTCCCACTTCACTATTTTGGTGCATCTCATTCTAGTATTTTTCTTACACAGATTATCTATTTCTATCTATTCTTCATGTCATAGCTACATAGAACCTTCCGTAGGACATAGCTGATCCTACTACTTCCCTTTGCCAAACAGGTGACAGCTGGGTGACTGGTCATTCATATCCTATAAACTAAATCTAAACTCCTTCGCTTGCCATTCTAAGGCCTTTCACACACAGGCCCATCAGATCCATTCATCCTCCCAGCTTCACTGCTTACTCTCCTTTTCAGCTCCAGCATCCAAGCTTCCAAGCTGCTGAACTGTTCTTTTTTTCTTCAAATAAACCTCTGTAATTTTGTTCCTATCTCTGTCCCTACGTAGATGGACCTTTCTTTTTTTATTCACTTTTAAAACTTTTTTAAGAGTAGTTTTAGGTTCACAGCAAAATCGAGAGGAAGGTGCTACAGAGATTTCTCATGGTCCCCTGTTCCCACACATGCACAGTCTTCCCCATTATCAACATACTTCACTATAGGGCGCACTTCGTACAACTGACAAACCTGCATGGACACATCATAAAAACACTCAAAGACCACAGTTTACGTTAGGGCTCACTCGTGGTGGTGTACACTCTATGGGTTTAGACAAATGTATAATGACATGTGTCTATCACTGAGTATCATACAGAGTATTTTCACATCCTGAAAGTCTTCTGTGCTCCACCTTAGTCATCCCTACCCACCCCCAATATGCTGGCAACCACTGATCCTTTTATTGTCTCCACAGTTTTGCCTTTTACAGAATGTCATATAATTGGAATCATGTAGTAGGTAGCCTTTTCAGATTGGCTTCTTTCACTTAGTAATATGCATTTAAGATTCCTCCATTACTTTTCATGGCTTGATCGTTTCTTTTTAGCATTGAATAAAATTCCATTGTCAGAATGTACCACAGTTTGTTTATCTATTCACGTACTGAAGGATATCTTGGTTGCTTCCAACTTTTGGTAATTATGAATAAAACTGCTATAAACATCCATGTGAAGGTTTTTGTGTGGACCTAATTTTCAACTTCTTTGGGTAAATACAAGAATCGTGACTACTAGTTCCTATGGCAAGAGCATGTTTAGGTTTGTAAGAACCTGCCGAACTGCCTTCCAAAGTGGCTGCACCATTTTGCATTCCCACAAGCAATGAATCAGAGTTCTTATTGTTCCACATGCTCACCAGCATTTGTTGCCGTCAGTGTTTTGGATTTTGGCCATTCTAATTGGTGTGTAGTGGTATCTCATTATTGTTTTAATTTTCATTTCCCTGATGACATATGATGTGGAACATCTTTTCATATGCTTATTTGCCATCTGTATATCTTCTTTGACGAGGTGTCCAGGTACTTGGCCCATTTTTTAACCAGGTTGTTTATTTTCTTATTGTTGAATTTTAGAAGTAATTTGTATAGTTTGGATAGTAGTCCTTTATCAGAGTGTCTTTTGTAAACATTTTCTCCCAGTCTGTGGCTTGTCTTCTCATGATCTTGACGTGGTCTTTTGCAGAGCTGAAGGTTTTAATTTTAATGAAGTCCAGCTTATCAATGATTTCTTTCATGGATTGTGCCTTTGGTGTTGTATCTAAAAAGTCATCACCATACCCAAGGGAATCTAGGTTTTTTTCCTATATTATCTTGTGGAATTTTTATAGCTTTGCATTTACATATAAGTCTATGATACATTTGAGTTGATTTTGGGGAAAAGTGTAAGGTCTGTGTCTAGATTCATTTTTTTTTTTTTTGGCCTGTGGATGTCTGGTTGAAACCATTTGTTAAACAGACTATCTTTGCTCCATTGTATTGGTTTTGCTCCTTTGTCAAAGATCAGTTGGATATGTTTATGGGATGGGGGGGTCTATTTCTGGGCTCTCTATTCTGTTCTATTGATTTACTTGTTTACTTTTTTCACTAATACCACACTATCTTCATTACTATAGCTTTATAGTATTTATTGAAGTTGAGTAGTGTCAGTCTTCCAACTTTGTTCTTCTTCAATGTTGTGTTGGCAATTCTGTGTCTTTTGTCTCTCTATATAAACCTTAGAGTCAGTTTGTCAATATCCATAAAATAACTTGCTGAGGTTTTGATTGGGATTGCATTGAATCTATAGATCAAGTTGGGAGGAACTGACATCTTGACAACACTGAGTTTTCCTATCCATGAACATGGAATATCTCTGTTAATTTAGTTCTTTGACTTCGTTCATCAGACTTTTGTAGCTTTCCACATATAAATCTCGTACATATTTTATTAGATTTTTACCTAAATATTTCATTTTTTGGGAGGGTGCTATCCTTTCTCTTTATTCAGTTAAAATCTCTGCTTCAAAGCCCAACCCAACTGCTTAGTAAAATTTACCCTAAAACCTTCCTCAATCAAAAAATAATTGCTCCCCATTTCTGCTTTCTATTCTCATGATATATTTTATTTATATTTCTATTGTAGCAATAGCCACATTTTTTGTAGTATATTTTATTATAGGTAGATGTAGTGCACTTTTTTAAGCTTTTTAAAAACAATCTATTGCTACTATTTGTATCAGGTTTAGTGTCCTCCACACAATTGATGCCTAGCAATGTTTATAAAGCTATATTTAGTTTAATTTATGCAAGGTCAACAAAGTCAGATCTTAAATGAGCCAAGTATTCTTTTGCATTATTTTCTCTCTGAAGCTTGAGTAGCTAAAATAATATTTCCCTGTTGTTATTTCATAAGATATTTCTTAAGTAAAATAATTAATATATAAATATGCTTGGAGATTCTAAACAAACAAATGAATGTATATAACCAGAGTATTATAGTTTCCCCTAATTCTACCTTATTTATGACCCAGTTCGAACCAACCTAATTTGATCCTGATAGAAAAACATCATGATAGCATCTTACTGAGATGTTTTCTTAACATAAGGCAAGAAAGTAATTAGATCCCAACTGCCTTGCAGAGGAATGAAAACTTTTCATGTTTATTTTTCAGGGAGTAGATAAAACAATGGGGAATTGACTAGATAATATTAGGCACAGACTTGTAATTGGGACCTAATGACATGAAATATGTATGCAATATTATGGAAGTTATGCCAGTAATTACATTGGAAATGTGTGTGTATGTGTGGGTGTGGGTGTGTTTCACAAAATGTCGATGGGAACTTGTATTGGGAAACCTTGAATCTTCTTAATATCATAAATTAGCTGAATGAAAGAAGCTACTATACTGACCAGCTATTAAATGCCACCATTTAACTGTATAGATTTCTAAAACTCTCAGACATTTAATCTTTCTAAATATAAATGTTATCAGTTTATTACTTTTTCTCAATTTTTTAAGTTTTATTTTTCTGGTCTAAATATTATTTGCCAATTTTAGGCCTTTAAAGCCCTGGGTAAGTGGGGGGAGATCTTAATACTTGTTAATTTATATTACTTAAGTAAACTTTCTAAACCTTTAAAACAGAAAGTACATAAGTGACATTAAAACTAGATTAATTTCAAATTTATAAGAAATGAAATCACATCAAACAATTTTAAAGTAATTTAAGTTCACTAGCACTATTTTAAAGATGACTATCTGATAAATAAATAAAATAGAAAAAATAACATTCACTATTCTTTTATTAAATAAATGACATTTACTAGAATCACCTAACAGCAGGCACAATTTGAAAGCCAGAAATAAGAATTATGGACTATTTGTGTAGATTGATTGAGACACATTTGTACAGAGCAGCAAAACTGCATTATAAAAATCCAAAGCCAAAAAAGCCATTCTGCTTCAGGTTCCCACCAAAGTTAGCGTAAAATCAATTCAGCTTGACATTTATTGGGACCTACTATTTGCAAGGCCCTGTGATAGGTGTTATAACAGATTTAAAATGATCAAGGTATGAGTTCTACTTTCAAGGACCTAATAGGCCAGTAGAAAGACAAGCCATCTATGCAATTAACCATAACATTATATAGATGTGCTAAGAAATATGGTGGAAATAAAAACAAAGCACTGTGGGGTCAAAAAGATAGCAAGTTTCATTCCAGCTGATGGACTAGAGGAAGATTTAATTAAAGAAATGACATTGGAACTGGGACTAGAAGAGTGGGTAGGATTTAGACAGAAAGCAGTCAGATGGCTGGGGGGATGGGTAGTGAGAGGGTTATTTTAAGCAGAGGCAAAGAGTTGATCAAATACATAAACTCCCAGAATTTAGATTGTGTTTGGGGAATTTGGTAATAATCTGGTTTGGCTGAAGTGGAAAATTTAAGAAGGGAGTAAATGCATTCTATACTGGTGGGATTGGGTTGAATTCATTTTAAATCTTTAATAGTGAAATAAACGTACTCTTCATAAGAAATTAGGTGATGCTAAAAATAGGTTATTATCAAAACAATGAGAAAATAGGACATAATCAAGAAATATTTGTTTTAACTTATTTTCAATTGCTTTTAATTAAAAATTAATCAGAAGACTTGAGAACAGGTGTTCATAAAACCTATGCAATTATATGCAACTTATGGATTTGAGAATTCATGTACATTTATCTGAGAAAGGGGTTTCATCCGATTCTCCTAAGGGTGCTTCATCCGTAAAAATGCTAAAAATCATTGCTTTAGAGGAGACTGGTTAGTTTTAAATACAAGTAAATTTTTATGACTTTCTTTTCCTACCAAATAATATAACTTGTATTTAATTTGTCATGCTCTATTCAACTCTAAAGGATGGCACTCTCTTGCCTCCTCTTTGTCTTGCTTTTCTACTTTATTTGTTTATTTTTTTTGGAAGGGCAAAAATAAAGTACACGTTAGAGAAATCTAAAAATACAGAGGTGTATGAAGAGAAAGTTAACACCCTGCATAACCCTTTGCACTCATTCCTCCCACAACTGGGAATGTATTTGTCCACAGATTTTAACCCTCACACCATACAGATTTATGTTCACACTGTGTGTGTGCACATGAATGTGTGTGAGAAAGAGAGACAGAGACAGAGAGACTGAGACAGAGACAAACAGAGATGTTTTCTTCTTTTTCTAAAATAAAAATGGTATTCTTCTAAACAAAAAGTACAAACTCTACACATTTTTGTTTTAATTTTTAAACAATGCACCATGGACATCTTTCCAGGTCAGTACACATGAATTTTAAATTTTATTTATTTATTTTATTTTTGGCTGTGTTGGGTCTTCATTGCTGCACGTGGACTTTCTCTAGTTGCGGCGAGCGGGGTCTACTCTTTGTTGTGGTGTGCAGGCTTCTCATTGCGGTGGCTTCCCTTGTTGCAGAGCATGGGCTCTAGGCACGCAGGCTTCAGTAGTTGTGGCGCGTGGGCTCAGTGGTTGTGGTGCGCGGGCTCTAGGGTGCATGGGCTTCAGCAGTTGTGGCATGCGGGCTCAGTAGTTGTGGCTCGCGGGCTCTAGAGCACTGGCTCAGTAGTTGACGTGCACGGGCTTAGTTGCTCCGTGGCATGTGGGATCTTCCCAGACCAGTGTCCCCTGCACTGGCATGCACCACCAGGGAAGTCCCCAGTACACATGAATTTAATTTATTATTTTAAATAACTATAAAATATTCCATTGCAGAAATACACTATAATTCATTTGTCTATTTTCTAATTGATAAGCATTCATGTTGTTTATAGATTTGGGTATTTAAACGGCTGTTATAAACATCTTTATACACATATTATTACAATCAAGTGTTTTTATTTTTATAGGATTAAAAAATAAAGTGTGATTGGAATGTTAATAAATTAATAGACATTGTAACATAACTTTTCAAAAAGTTTTAGCAATTCATATTCCTACCTGCAGTATTAGCAAATACCCACTTTGTTGTACCCTTGCCCAGGGATAATATTTTAAATATTTAACAACAAGCAAGGCAAAAACATTCAAGAACATTCAGGTGACATGCATTAACCTTCTATCTACCGCATATTGAAGTTGGAAGGGTCTGACCAGTCAGAGAAGTGGGGGATAGAGTTCTAGGAGAGGAAGGGAGCTCAAGGTAGCAAATACTTATGAACTGAAATACTAATATTACAAGGGTCATATTGAACGTATCAGGTAAATATCAGCCCCGTCATTGCTAGGACTGGGTATTACCAGAACTTTTTTTTAAAATTTGCAGAATTAATGACAGAAAATAATATCTCATTGGTATGTTTAATTTATGTTGCCTTAAGTTTTAGTTTAGAAGAACAACTTTTGGATGTCAATTTACGTTTGTTTACCTATTACTTGTTTAAATTATTTGTCTATTTTTATTTGTGCCATATACCTTTTTATTACCAATTTGAAGGAGCTATTTGTATGTTAGTGATATTATCTCGAATGTTTACAATTACATATTCTCTGGATCTATTCTTCATCTTTATATTTAAGGTAACTTTAGCTGTACAAAAGCCTTAATATTAATATAAAAATATTCTTTTAATCTAAATGCCATTACATTTATGTTTATTTAATACATTTATACTTTTTTTTTTTTTTTTTTTTTTTACCTAAGTCCTGTAATTTTTTTGCTATATTTTTCTTAGGAACTGTATAGTTCTTCAGTTTTTGTGATTTTCCCCCATTTTCGTTTCCAACTGGTTGTCGATATAAGAAAAGCACTTTTTTGTATATTTGTTTTATACATCCATCTAACCAAATTGTTTTGGTACTTCTAATAGTATTTAACAGTATATCTCATTTTTTTCAGTTGTTGTTATATGATGTAATCATAAAATAAAAATTTTTCTCTTCATTACTTATGTCATATATTGTATTTTCTTGACTTACTACATTAGTCTCTAAAATAATGTTAAATAATAAAAATGAAAGCAGGCATATGTGCCTTGTTCCAAATTTTAGCATCAATGACTTGACTTCTTTATGAATAACTGATTTTTATTGGGTTATGTTAAACATAAGTTTTTTGTTTGTTTCTATCATATTTCATTTTTTAAGGCATTTGATACTTATATCTTGACATATTTTTTTCATTTCTGAAAAAAAAGCATCTTTAAGTTCTCCTACCTCCTTGACTGCTGCTTCTCAGTTTATATGAATTGCTCCTCCTCCTTTTTCTGAATTTAGAACATTGGCCACCCTCAGAACCAACACTTGGTTTTCTCATCTTACACTCACACTCTTTTTCTGAGAGGCCAGCTTTTCATTACCCATGGCTTCAACTAACATTTACACGCCACTTATTATAGACTCAATGTTTGGGTCCCTCTCCCCCACAAATTTAAATGTGGAAATCCCAATCCCTGATATGATGATATTTGGAGATAGGGCCTTTTGGAGGCGATTAGGTCATGAGAGAAAAGCCCTCACGAATGGAATTAGTGTCTTATATGAAGAGCCAAGAGAATTTGCTTCCTCCTCTCTCTGCTCTGAAAACCAGGAAAAGGCTTCTCACCTGACACCAAATCTGCTAGAACCATGCTCTTGGACTTCCCAGCCCCCAGGACTGTGAGAAACAAATGTTCATCCTTTAAGCCACCCAGTCTACTGTAATTTGTTACAGCAGCCTGAGCAGACTAAGACACCAGTAGTTTCCAGAGCTACAAACCTGGCTTTAAGAACTCTTTCTCACCTCCAGACTTTTTTTTTAATTGAAGTATAATTGATTTGCAATGTGGTGTTAGTTTCTGGTGTACAGAAAAGTGATTCAGTTATACATACACTATATATATGTATTACATATATATATGCGCATATATATTCTTTTTCATTATGGTTTATTACAGGATATTGGATATAGTTCCCTGTGCTATACAGTAGGACCTTGTTGTTTATCTATTTTAAATATAGTAGTTTATATCTGCTAATTCCAAACTCCTAATTTATCCCTCCCCCACCTCCTTTCCCCTTTGATAAACATGAGTTTGTTTTCGATGTCCTTGAGTCTGTTTCTGTTTCATAAATAAGTTCATTGGTGTCATATTTTAGATTCCACATATAAGTGATATCATATGGTATTTGTCTTTCTCTTTCTGATTTACTTCACTTAGTATGATAATCTCTAAGTCAGTCCATACTGCTGCAAGTGGCATTATTTCATTCTTTTTTATGGCTGTGTAGTATTCCATTGTGTACACATACAACATCTTCTTTATCCATTCAACTGTCAGTGGACATTTAGGTTGCTTCCATGTCTTGGCTATTGTAAACAGTGCTGTTATGAACATTGGGGTGCATGTATCCTTTTGAATTACACTTTTCTCTGAATATATACCCAGTAGTGGGATTGCTGGATCTTATGGCAACTCTAGTTTTTTAAGGAATCTCCATACTGTTTTCCATAGTGGCTGTACCAATTTACATTCCCACCAACAGTGTAGGAAGGTTCCCTTTTCTCCACATTTATTGTTTGTGGACTTTTTAATGATGGCCTTTCTGACAGATGTGAGGTGGTACCTCACTGTAGTTTTGATTTGCCTTTCTCTAGTACTTAGCGATGTTGAGCATCTTTTCATGTGCCTATTGGCCATCTGTATGTATTCTTTGGAAAAATGTCTATTTAGGTCTTCTGCCCATTTTTTGACTGGGTTGTTTTTTTTTGTTATTGTTATTGAGTTGTATGAGCTGTTTGTATATTTTGGAAGTTAAACCCTTTTTGGTCACATCATTTGCAAATATTTTCTCCCAGTCCATAGGTTGTCTTTTTGTTTTGTTTATGGTTTCCTTTGCTGTGTGAAAGTTTATAAGTTTGATTAGGTTCCATTTGTTTATTTTTGCTTTTATTTCTATTGCCTTGGGAGACTGACCTAGGAAAACACTGGTATGATTTATGTCAAAGATCACCTCCAGACTTTTATTACCAGATTTTTTACCTGATATCTTAATCTGGATGCCTCACTACTATTCATTCTCAACATTTTTAAACATGAATCATCTTTGTACATACCCTCTTCTTTCTATGTCTCTTAATAGTTAAGGACAGCGCCATCTACTAAGTCATTCAATCCGGAGACCTGAAGGCTATGTTCAACTACCTTTCTTACCCCCTCAACTCTAATCAGTTATAACATCCTGTCAACTCTACTTAAAAATAACTCTCAAACTCTTCTCCCTCTTTCCATCCATGACACAACTATTTTATTCTGTTCTCATGGCCAGACCTTCTAGTATTATTCAACTTCATTCTTAGAACTGTTCCCAAAGTTTTGTTAAAACACAAAACAGTTTTCTTCCCCGTTTAAAAATCTCTAATAGCTCTTATAAACATTCAGAATAAAATTTAAATTTTAAACATTGTACACAATGCCTTTCATATTCTGGAACCAAACACTCCTCTTAAGCTTGTCTTGTGCCCCTGGCTGCCATCTCTCACTACAAGGCGTTGCTCGCTGCCTTGTGGTTTCAAGATTTCTCAAATATACACTCGATATTTTTCATCTCTGTGCTTTCTCTCTGCTCAGCCTGCTCTGCACAGCCATGGCCTTTCCGCACAACTCTATGCTTCAAATCCTCTCTCAGAAACACAGCCATCTCTAGCCACCTGTTCCACTCTGCTCTCACAGCACGGTCTGTTCTTCTCATCGCACGTGGGAACTCCTGAGGGGCAGGCTTGTAAATTTACAGCTTTGTATCAACAGCACAGCACTCAGTATGGCAGGACTTTAATAATATTTGTGAGTGGAAGGAAGGAACAAAGGAAGGAAGGAAGGAAGGAAGATCTACTAAAGATTTTATTTGAATTGAAATATTTTAGAACGAACTAGTCCTAAAAACAGAGCTAAATCAATAAAAAAATGTTGAGGTGATTAAGAAGGATACACTAAACAAGGCTGATTTTTAATATACAAAAATTATAGGGCAGAATTGAGTAACTGAGAGAAAAAAATGAATAATTATGCCGTATGTCAGCAAACTTATCTGCCGTGAAAAGTGGTTTAGAGAGCAAAAAAAATAAATGAAAAAGCTGAAGGAAAACATGAAAAATGAGCACAGTGCTTTATGCTTTGTAAACACTTTATTGCGTTTAAAGTATAAAACAAAACATAAAGAACAGATACCCTGTACAAGTGAATTTTGGTAAGGAGCAGATGATTAATTTTCTCATATAGTCCTACAGTACTTATTGTAATACCACCTTGTACTTTAAGACATGTTTTAAATTTAACAAGGGTTAATACATGCTATTCGTTTGTCATATGTCAGGACATGTATATATTTACAATATCACGTTTTAATTATTACTAAGATAACTAAGCTTAGATGACAGTAGTAATTTACATGAATGTAGTTGGGTCCCTCCCATGGCTTGAGTCACCATCTGTTGGTTTATAGCTCCTAAATGTGTATCTTCAGTCTCTTAACCCACATGGACTGAGTCTAGGCATGCTCCAGACAAGAGAGCAGGGGAACATAACAAAGTCAGCTCAGATTGCTGTAGTGACGCGCTTGAAATTCCACCAGATCCACGTATTTTCTCTAAGTTTTCAGTGAAAGGCAGAAAACAGGCCTTGAGTATCAGAGAGCTCATTTCTGTAAGACTCAGTCACAGCCAGCCCAAGCAAACAGCCATAGTCATCGAACCCTGATTGACAGGCATGGTCTAGGACATGGACTGTGGGAGTGATCACCGGGTTCAAGTCCTACTTGTCACTAACTTGTTATAAGATGGGCAAATGACTTCACCTTTCTATTACTCAGTTTTATCATTCATAAAAAGGAGATAATAATATCTACCTCATAAGGCTATTCTTGTGAGGATTAAACATAAAGCTCTTAGAAATACACGAAGCATTATGTAAGTATTAGCTATTATGGAAATTATTATTTAAGGAAGTAGGATGCATGTCAACAGAAAAAAATAAGGCAGGAAATTTGAAATTTTAAAAACAAAAGTGGCTTCCTATTTAATTATAACACTGCACCATTTATGTTCATTACAGGGGTGGCATATTGTGGCACTCCACCCTACACTTGCAGTGAGAAACGATGGTTACATTAGAACTAAAGTACTTAACATGCGCTCCATTATATGCATGCAACTTTCCCTTTAGTTTCAAGCTTTGTTAGTCTGTACAGCACTTTTTTGTGACTATTTTATAATGTTACAATAAATTCTTCTCCAAATTTCTACTAAAATTTCAAATGAAAAAGGATAACTGACTGAGAGAAAATTTAGAAAATAATGACTAAAGGATATTTAAATTACCTGAATAAACTTGTAGCTTTGGGGCTTATTACATTTTCTTTCTTTCTTCCTGAAATCTAAGTCTCTCCTGACTGTAAGAAAGCTGTCCATTTAACCCCCTCTGCCTAAACAATGGAACTCGCATGGTTATTTTCCTGTTGTTCAAAAGGTACATCTTTGTAATTATGTATACGTACACACACGTGCACACGCGTGTGCACACGCACACACATGCAAAGTCATTCTTGATGTTTTGTGCAAAGCAGGGTAACTGGTGAGTTTCTAATACTGAATTTCTCTCTTTATTGAAACAATGGTTTATTACATCATAAATATGCTCAATAAAACCTGAAAAAAGTAGGTCATGGTGGAATATCTAACTCTGTGGGAAAGAACTCAGAAGGAATCTCAAGAAGGAAGATTAACAACTTCAGAGACAATGTAAAATTTCAAACAAAATAATTGCTTGGCTTGCTACAAATCAATAGTAGGAGTTGTCAACCTGACATTCAGTTATAAGGATGGGGAGTGACTGGAGACCCCTGAGATTTGGTCCTATAAGCTGCAGTCAAACGGAAGAGTTATGTTGCATGAGATGGGAAAGGGCCTTTCATTAGATAAGAATAATTCATCAGAATTGCAAAGAATCTTCACTTCCATTCTCTCATTTGGATTTCAAGTCAACAATGTGAAGTAGTTAGGGCAGATCCCCTTTTACTACTTTTATAGCCAAAGGACTGAGACCAGAGAGGGGCATGACCTGTCTGCTGTCCCATGACCAGTCAGCTCTAATGCCAGGTCCCGAGGGGGGCTACACCCTGACTTATCTAGTGTTTCAGCCAAGTCCCATTCAAAATCTCATGGCAATCACCATCATTAACATTATTTTACCATACTAGGAACTATGCTAAGTTGTCTGTGTTCTAGATTTTTGTTCTCTGTCAATGCTACAGCCTTAAAAGTAAGTTTATCCATTTTAGAGTAGAGGACCCTTCCTAGGAATATTCCTTTATCCTGAGGCCACAGCTTCTTTGTGAGTATTATATGGTAGATAAAACATAAAAGAATTTGATCTCTAAAAGCTACCATTTGTTTATAAACAGTTGGGTCTCCTAAATGCCATAATAAACATTTAAATTTTAAAAAATCAGCATAGCAGCTATTATGATTTCAGGATTCTCATACATCAGAGCACATTGTTTTCCATTATAGAGTGTTAGGTATAGAAGACCAGTCAAACTGCACCAAATATTGAGTAGACAGTTCTTCAGCTTGCTGTGTGATCACTCTCTAGAATCTCAAGAAGGTATAGTTGGCCTGAGATAGCCAGGTTCAGCAGCTGAGTTATGAGATCTCACCTTTCAATCTGAAGGAATTTCATACTTCAGTGGATGCTGCCCAGGTGGAATCAGAGGGTGAGGGTGACTCGATGGATAAGTCCAATTTTCTGCAAGTTCAGGGGATGAACTGAAATGATCTATTTAGTTCATGATTTATAACAGAGATAAAGCTGGGTCAGTGCAGTTGCAAGGATAGATAATTCCATACTGATATTAACAGAGAGGGCACAGTTTACTTAGATCATAGTGGACTAAGAAGGATATGATCATGATAAATAGCCAACTGAGTGAAGTAAACGTCAGAAAAAAATGTGGAGCAGACTGGACCAGATGGCTGAAGTAGGCAATCTTTTAAGACCTCATTCGTGCACAGGTCAGGTGGTAAAGGAATAAATGGCCTTAAGAAGCTTTACTCCTCAACCGGTCTATAGGAAGCTGAGACATATATTATTTTATAACGAATCACTGCAGAAGTAGAAATGATCTCAAAGATCACCTAATCCAATCTTTTCATCTTATAAATGAGGAAGCCTGAATCTTGAGAATTTGAGACTCACCGAAGTCTTAAAATCTGTGATAGACAGATTCCTGGTCCAGCATTCTGCCTTTTGTCATCCTGACCTGTCCCCACATAGGAGTCAGAGCCCTCATGACCACACGTGGCCACAGAGCGAGAGGAATACAGATGTGTCCCTTAAGAAAACTGTGAGTCCTCTGGTTACAGTACAGACAAGACACAGAGAGGGAAAGAGAAAAGGCAGCACAAATACAGGGCAGCTCCCTTTTACAGGGGCTTCAGAGATGCAGGAACATTCAGGGAAATGTAGGAGCTTCTCCCTGGACCTAATGACAGCTGGGCACAGCAGGGTTTGATAACAGAGGCACATGTAACCCACCCCCATAAGCCCTAGGTGATATTGGTATGGAAAAGAATGATTGTTTGTGGTTTTGGTAATATTAAAAACTTTATCCAGTAAGATTTTACTTTGGAAACAGGTTGTGTTTTTTCTGACCAATATTTTCTAGTAAAATATTGACCCAGTTTATGTGTACCTCGAGATCCAGGGTACAATTCTGGAGGAAGATGCACAGCTACCATGAATCTCCAATCTCAAGAAAGGTGATTGCAAAGAAATTTGAGGCTGCCACATTTGAGTGGTTTCTCTTTTACGTTGTGTATAAATTCTTTGTGTTTCAACATTGCTTTCCTCCCTAGGCATTTGGGAAGCTCTGTAAACGCTCAGTTACAGATCTTCATAGTACTGCTGTGGTTGTGAGAGGAGGGAGCATTGGCTCATTGCTGGTTCTTTATCTACAATGAGTGACTTCATAGGTTACACAGATTGACAATATGGCCCATGATCCATATTTTGTAAAGGGCAGAGCTACAGCCCAGATAGGCAGGATGACACGAGGCTCCACAGATCAATATCAGGGCCCTAGACACAAACTCGTTCCTGTTATTCCTTGTCCACTTCTTTATTTACTCACCTTTCCTCTCTAAAACTCATGTCAAATGCAACTTGCAAATAAAAGCCTTCACCGAGAATGCTCTGTGGCAATGAAGAAATTTCAGTCTTTACAACCTGAATTTGGGTTAAGGAAACTGTCAGTACAAAGTGAAACTGCAGAATGGTTGTGGAGACTAGATCAAAACTATCAGTTTTCATAATCAAGTAAGAATGATATCCACATCTTTACCCAAACTTGTTTTTCAATATGGGGATATTAAAAATGGGATGTATTTACAAAACCCACAGCCTCTGAAACAATCATTGAATTACAGCACCAGGATACCCTCTGGTTGATTCCTTCAGTGAAGAACACATGGCTTAGGTGACAGGGCAATGCCAGTATTAAATTTTGTTTTATGTTGTAATATTTACCTGTTTGTGGTCTGAATTGTGATGAGAGGCATTTCATTCCTTTGACTTACAATGTTCAGAACAAGGATTAATGATAGGCAACTTATTTAACTCTCTCAACAACTTTCAAGAGATAAAGGGCTGTGAAAAGACACTACTGGATGCTCCAGGATCGCTTACAAAATTGTTCTGAACAGACAACTAATGAGAAGCATTTTCTTAATCTGATATCCATTTGGCATGATTCTCCTTGGATGAGGAAGTGGCTAGGGTGAAAATAAGTGGAGGAAGAAATGAGTTTTGATACAGTATAAACATTATTGCACTGGCTACATGGATAAACAGCTCTTTTCTTCACTGGTAGCTGAGATTCTTGCCAAATGAGACAATAGGGACGAGATGAGCCATTGCAGGTTCAATACAGCCATCCTACTTCAAGATAACCTGCTCTACAGAACCTTAACTATATACCCCAAATGTAGCTCTGAAATACCAGTGGGTTCTTCCCCAATACTCTATGCAAAGTGTGCTCACTTATTCTCTCATTTATTCCTTAGCCACGTGTGGTGTTTTGAGGCACTTTGGGGGCAGGTGGCACCTGCACAAACTGGAGGATATCTCCAAAACAGCTGAAGATCTCAGAGTTGGAAGAGTACCTGGTGATAATCTGCTCTCACTTCTTTTCTTTCAGATGAGAAAACTGTGGCACACCTCACTGAAAATCTAACTCACGTGAGCAGGCTGCATGCAGAGTCTAAAAATCCAGTTTAAATGGTCATTGTTAAACCTCACATCCAACCAATTTTATGCAAATACGTTAGGCTCATAAATCTCTAGTATACCTGGCTTACTGGCACTGTTCACCTGACCATTCACTCATTTATTCAATAATGCTGTGTGCAAACACAGTACAGCACAGGCATGCTGCCTGCCCTCAGAAAGCTTGCTTTCTCTTAGGGAGACATACAACAAACAGGCACACAAATAATGGCAATTTGTGATAAGTGCTCTAAAGCAGACACTTTTGCTTAATTCACAGCATTTACCATAATAAATTTCAACTGAGGTTATAAATGGGGAGGGAGATGGCAACAACTAACTGCAACTAAGAGGGCTGACAAAGACCTCTTCCTTTTGGAGGGGGAACATTTAAGTTGCGATCTAAACAATGGGAAAGAGCCAGCCCTTTCATGCAGAGGGAGGGGCATCATAGAGGCGCCCAGGCCTTCACGCAGGACACAGCTAAGAGCTCTCAAGGACTGCAACGCCAAAGTGGATAGAACTTGGAGAGTGAGAAGCAGGCAGGGTCCAGGTAAGAATTTGGTTTTTTAAATAAGTATGATGAAAAGTCATTGCAGTGGAGTGACATGGTCTGATGGACATTTTAAGCTCACTTTTGTTTTTTGGCGATGGGGGCAGGGTGGCAAGAGAGAAGATGGAATGACAAGTAGGGGTCAGTTGCAGGGTTCAAGACAAGAGATGATGGTGGCAATGGAAATGGAGGGCAGTGGTTGGATTTGAGATACATTTTGGAGACAGAAAACACCATCGCTTACTAATGGCTTGAGGGTAAGGGGAAAAGAAGGAACCAAGAGGATTCCTGGTTTTCTATCGTGAGTACCTGACCAGCATCAGTAATAAACAGCTTTACTTTGAAGTTTACAAGATGAAAATATAACAAATATTATTTGAGTGAATAAAATTAGTTACTGTACTTTTATTAGTGTCTAACTTAAAATTGGGGAATAAGGATGATACAGGTGAGTAAGACTCTGGCCCATTATTTCTTTCTAAGCTTTTTATTTATACTAACCTGGACTTCTGGCTCTCTTTTCTTTGACTATTATATACCTGTGTTCTAGTACTTGATTGAAAGTGGGGTGACAATGTTTTTCCCACTTACTTGGTTCCTTCATTTACTAGAGTTCTGTCACATTGGAACACCAATAATTGGACATGTCTAAGAAAGCTGGAAGATAACTCATAAAAATGTATCATTCTGACTGCTTTAAGTTTGGTCTGACAGTAAAACATGTGCCTTTTAAAAGAAAGTGCTATTTTGTTCTTGCTTTGAATTTTCTGGAAGAACTGCACAATCTAACTACAAACGTCTTATTAATCCTCACAACATTTCAGTGAAGGAGAAAGGTGCAGGTTTCTTTTGTTTTGACAATATTCTTGATGAGGTCAATTGTATAACAACATCATTATAATTTCATAAAATAAACTTCAGGCTAATGTATATGTGGGTATATTTAATTTTGGACAGTCTGTGCTGTCCAATGAAGGTGAACCACATATTTAGATAATCCCAAACAGTGCTAGATCCCTCAATTTATTTGGCTTTCCAACAAAGCGAAAGAAAAACATTCTGAGAAGCACAGAAAGAGACACGCAAGCCATATACATTCTTCTGCCTACTTAGTTATGATGGTCTGAGCTCCAACCTGACAGAGGAAGAGAGAGGTGCTGTGTAAGTCACCATATAAATAATCCACAGATTAGTATTAGTTAAATAAAAATATCATTTAGAAATATTTATAATATTCCATGTTTAAGAGTAAGAAATATAGAATATTTTAAATGTAAACAGTGATTTATTTTGCAAAGTATGCGTTCGTATTCTATTCCAATTTTAATTTATGATTGGTATTATCTGATAGACTCATTATTGAAGAAAATTTTTGTATTCCTAAGAAAAGTAGTTTACAGTTAGAATTTAAAAAAAATAGTTAGAAAAAATAAAGTTTGCTAGCATTCTCCAGAAATACATTGGTTAGAAGCCTAAATGTAATTGAAATGTGAAGACCACATAGTAGATGAGACATAGGTTTCATATCTATAAAACTAAGCTGTGAAATTAGGTAGACAACCTAGAGAACAGTTTAACTTTCAATAACACACTTTCAGATTTCAGTAGAAAATACTAGAGCAAGAGTTCAGAAGTCAGATGTGTCACCGACTATACACATTTGATACCTGCAAAGGGTGGCGGTGGTTTGTTTTTTCAGATTTAGTAATAGAACCGCTACCAGATGTATTCTAGCAAAATATCTGTTTCTTCGTGTCAAATCCCAAATAAGAAGCATCTGTTCTTAATGCAAGCATTCATTTCTATAATAAAACACATCCTGTGCCACGTATGAGCATTCTCCAGTTTGAAACACTTAGTATAATAAAATGTGTAGTGGGAGGAAAAAAGAGAAACCACAAAGAGTGTCAAGTATAGGTGCAATAATTATAGACGCTAGATTTAAGTTGCCCAGAAGCTAGTTTTAGATATATGTATTTGTATATCTAATCACTGTGTAATTCCCATGCAATTTGGATATAAATACACAAATTCCCATCCCTATGAGCCAGAAAGAACCTATATTCCAATGGAGTGCCATTTGAAATTTAATTTGTTACTCTTCTTCCTAACTAAAGCAGTTCACAAAACCTTATGAGAGACCATAAAGCAACAAAACATTTAAAAATATGGCATTCCCTCAGTTAAAATATGTATCGAACACTGTGGATTTATTGAGCAGCTACTATGTGTAAGCATTTAGAATACAATAATCAACAAAACAGAGATGAAAGACCAATGGGGAAGTGGACATCACAAAAATCATCATGAGTAACCTACTGATCGATTACAAGTAAGCGAAATGCCTCCAAAAGAAGGCAACAGGTACCACTGGGAATACAAGGTAGAAGGGAACCTACTTGGGGGTCACATAAGGCCTTCCTGAATAAGGGATGTCTTAGGAAATAAGATTATTTACTTGTTTATAGATTTTTACTTTCTTGTATAATGTCTCCTAATAAACTCCTTTCCACAGTGTCCAAGAGTATTTATTCATCCAACAAATACTGAACACCTGCTTAGCCAGATCATATCCTTCCCTGAAATTCTCTGCAAATCCCCAAACCTAGATCAACACAACCTTCAACTTGCTTTGCTCCTTAACCCAGGCAGCAGGGGAAACCATGCAAATCTGCTTATCAGAGCTACATAGGTGATTCGGATGCTTTCCCTCTCCCATCCCAAACGTTCCCTACAACCTCACACCCACCAGTCCATTTTGCCTCCTTATTTTCAGGAGATGCCTTTGCTTTCTACTTCAGAAGGAGATAAAAAGAAGAGGTCAGTGGGTATAAATCCCTTCTCTTCTTTCTACCAAACCTACAAATTTACCTGAAGCTAGACCTGGTTTGGCATATGTGAACTCCACCCCCTAACCATCACTGTAATTCACTCCTTGCTCTCCTTTCCCTCACCGGCACCTTGGAACAGGCGTTCCTCACCTCTGACCTGAAGACTTAAAAAACTCATTTTCTGTTCTCTCTCCATCAGTCTTCCCCATTCATCTTCTATGACACTATCAGGGAGATATTTCTAAGTGCAATTATGCTCATATCATGCCCATGCTTTCACAATCTTTCTGGGCTCCCCAGAGGGATAATGTCTAATCATTGATGTGAACGTTTGTTTCTATACCTGCTCTCCACCCTACCCGACCCCAGCTGTGAGTCCCTGAGCACTTCCATCTTCACCTCCAGCCCTACACAATTCCAAGTCACAACTCAGTGGTTCCCCTGTCCTACCACACTCTCTAGAGAGGGAGGCAACAAGAGGTAAATAATCAGAGGACCAAGTGAGGTATTCAAATTCGGAAGTATTCAAAGCACCTGGAGAATTTCACAGAGGGAAACTCCTTGTGAAGGTGTCACCTCCTGAGACACCAAATCCTGCCATTTGTTGATGACTAAACCCGTAATTCTGAACACTTGTTCACCTGGTGGGTCACTTCCTAATCTTAGCTCAAGACCTTGCTTCAAAAACTGTCCTCTTTTCCCTCATTCCTTACTGCATATGGTAAAGTTACTTTTCTACATTTGACATTGGCCATGATTTCCCCCTTCCAAGAGCTCAGTTTTGACCTCCCAATGCATTCAAGTCCAAGTTAAATGCTCCATGCTTTGAAGTCCTCAGGTGTCCAGAAAACCTGCTGATTACTCCAAGTCCACGCCTCCAAACTTCACTAGCCACACACTACTCCAGAATGCTCCCCCTCAGAATTTTAGATCTTCCCTTTAGCAGTTCCTAAAATCACATCTTTCAGTGAAACTGCCAATGATTAACAAAACGGAGGCCTACGTGATAGCATTAATTTAATATTTTTGTGATTATTACTTTACATAAAAACAGTAAAAGTAATCAGAGTTTCCTGTGTGCTGAACATTTTGCTAAGCGTTATCTCATTTTACCTTCAGAGAAATTCATTTGTTTTATAGATAAGAAAACGGAGCTTTAATGAGATTAAGTAATTTGCCCAAAGTTATTTACCTTGTAAATGGCAGAGCTGAGATGTGAAATCAGGCCTGATTCTATGGCCCAGGATATTAACCACTGTAATACATTATCTCTCCTATTTTCACTATCTTGTGTTCCAAAATTACTAGTCTGCTAGTAGATTACTGCTGTGTTTATCTATTTGTTTTCCAACAATTCATTAAATAAATATTTATTGAGTTCCAGCTCCTCCTGGCAAGATACCTCTCTCGCCTCTATGGGTTGACAAAGATGTGGAATACAAGAGTTTTTTCCCACAGGGAATTACTATCTAGGTTGAAACAATGTTATAAAAGTGACTGTGTATGTAGTTTCAACTCATGATATAACTGACATATTACAACTGCAATGAAATATAGTAGGAACATAAAAACGCTGAAAATATGCAGGCCTGGATAGAGTTCTCTAATACGGAAAACACTCTTGAGACTACTGAATTTCAAGGTCAGTAAAAACTGTTCAAGGTGCATAAGAGTATGTATGTATATATACATAGTTATCTATAAATATAGATATCTATATATACACAAATATACTTATGCACATATATTTAAATGTTAATTCTTGCTGTAAATTCTATGTCACTATGTTCATATTATTTTGAGCTGAAAATTCCACACAATATTTGTGATCCACAAGAGTTTTATTGGCACCTTACAATTTTAACATCGCAGAATGAGAGATTAGAAATTCCACGCTTTGATATTTGCACACCCAAGACATGAACACCTTTTAATAACTGATATAATCACCTCTTGGAGAATCTTTTGTTACACAGAATTAGTCATTAAGAACTACATTCCCTAAACAAATGTGATCTTTCATACTTTAAATTCCCCCACCTGTCTTCACCTGCCAAAACAAGTATCTTGGTGGTTTTTATAAGCAGCTCATTATAGAAAATCTGCCTTTCTTTCCGTAACTATGTCTTGCCCCAATCTGACTTTTATCCAATGCTTCCCTAGACATCTTCATTTTATTGTAGCAAACTGGTATCATTTAAACTAATAAAGCTCTATAAACAGAATGCTAGCCCTCAGAGGGACTCCTGAGGTCTTCTAATCACAGTGCCCTAATTGTGAGATGAGAAGTCATATCCACTCTGAGCACGGGCATGGTCATGGCCAGGAACTCTGTTCAGGTGCGCCATCCACCTTGTCCCCAGTGACTGTCCTGTGCCTCCCCACTCCCACTTCCAACACACATATTTAGCATTCGGTGCAAGCACGTTAGCCACACCTTCAGAGGAAAGGGTGGTGTCAACAACTTCCCCAGAAAAACAAACTCACTCATTCCTTCCCCTTAAAACATTTATTCAATGCTCATTCATGTTAGCCACTGTGGGCAAAAGCATGCCTCTGCTTTTACAACCTCAGTAAGATATGGCCTCTGCCTTCGATGAGGCTTAGAGCCTGCTAAGGGGAACTGGGCGTGGAGATGGATAAAAATCACTAACGTGCTGCAGAGGCTGGAGAGAGGGGCCCGGGTTGAGGTGGGGTCCACAGGAGACAGAGTGTTAGACCCGATAGGAACAGGAAAGGGTTCCTAGAGCCTGAGCCTTGGCAGAAGAATAGGCAGATGTTCATCACTCAGACGAAAGAAGAAAGGGAATTCAGTGTTGAATAAGAGAGTGAGCAAAGGTGTAGATCATGTTGGTTCAGGAACGGCAAACCACGTAAGTTTGGAGCACTAAATGGGTGCTCAGGAAACGCAGTGGGAGCAAAGACTGAGAGGTAGGTAGGGGCCAGCGCAGAGAGCCTGGGAGGCTCCACGGAGGAATCTGAGCCTTGACTTGTAAGAAGGGGAGAGTCACTAGAGCATCTTAAGTAGGGAATATGCAGTCGGGCTCTCACCTCAGATGGATCATTCCAGTTCAGGGGCAGGTCTGATTGAAGAGCTAGTGGATTGAGATGGGGATGGTGAAGGAGCCTCAAGGCTTGGGTAGCAAGGCAGAGGGGGGCTGTCAACCCAAATGGGGAAATGAGAATAAGATTAGATATGGAGTGGGGTATGGTAGAATCAGGAGTGGTGAAGAAGACAGGATGAGGAATTTGGTGCCAGGGGAGTTGAGTTCAAGTTGCCCATACAACCACTGGACTAAAAAGGCCAGGATGCAGGAAAATAAAAGGATCTGTAGCTCTGGCAGAAACACAAATTTGTGAGTCACGAATACCACCACGATAGTAGAAACCCTAGGCTGTGTTTAATTATGAGGTCAACCTCACTTGCAGTCACGCTGTGGCACCCTTAGGGTGGGGCTGGGTACTTTGCAATTGCTCGTGAGACAATCAGGGTCTGGGGGAATCTCGTTCTTCCTTCAGAAAGTTTACTTAACAACTTGAACAGTCAACATGCTACCGGCAAGCCCTGAGACTGTGAACATGACAGGGATGACATATCCTGAGAAGCTCATGAGCAGCTTCCACACTGTCCACGGATGGAAACACTGCAGCTTCCTTCTTCTCTCATCTGTGGACATCTATGTACCATGTCGTGAATAAACTCATAGGTATATGAGTGACAGCAAAAATTCAAACAGCAAGGGAAGTATGCAATCCAAACAGTTATTCTATCTCCCTAGGCCATAGGAACTGATTCTGGTAAGGGCACAGGGCCTAAACCAGCCTACTGTGCTGCATGCTAAATTTTGGCTTTAACTGCTGGGAAAGAGAGATCCTCCTCCTAATGGGGTTGCTAAGCAGCCTGAGAATGAAGCCAACACCAAGGAAAATACCTGAGCAACGGGAAAAGAGACTGAGCATTCACGGTACTGTTTGTCTCTGGATCCAGCTGTGCCAGAAGCAACGTCATCCCTGCGTTTTCTAGTTATGCTAGCCAATAAATTGTTTTTTCTTATTTAAAGCAATTTGAGTTAGGAGTCTGCCACTAGTGACCAAAATCGTCCTGAAAAACTAAGAAGGATACTGTGTTCTCTAAACCTAACCCTTGGGATCACATACAAGGTTAAGATAAATTCAGTTATTAAGTCTGACATATGCAGACAGGGCCAAGCTTTAAAGCCTGCCTGACCCCCCACGCAGTAGGTGCCTGGTGGCTGATTCATGCCAGCCCCCAGCTCTCCAGCTGTACTCACAGAAATTATTCCTGAACGGCTCACTTCCTGCCCTCACTGGCTCTCATTTCCTGACTGTATCATTTTGTTTTCAACTTCTTAACCTGGGGACTTAACTCCCATTTTTGGCCCAACTCTTTGGATTTGACAGTTGCATTTGGCTGGCTCTGCTCTCTGGTTTTCTCAACTCCTGAACTATCCTCACTCTAGTCAGCCCCAGCTGTGACCTTCAGAAGCAAACTTTAGTACCTGCCCACCTGGCAGAGGTGAGTGCCTGCTGAGCCTGGTGGGATACCCTGTGGACACAGAAGGCCAGAAACCAGCTAGCAAAATTCAGTTGTTGAATCCACTAACAGAGCTGAAGCGTTAGAAACCTGGGGGAAATTAGAACTCTGCAGAGAACAAAAGCAAGTAGAGTTGAAGTGACTAGGTTCTGGGTGATAGCCACAAACAGAACTGAAATGTTCCTGGATTTTTTTTTTTTTTAACAAGTTCCCACTACTCTTTATTTATTTATTTTTAGGAGTTTTTTTTTTTTATATATCTTTATTGGAGTATAATTGCTTTACAATGGTGTGTTAGTTTCTGCTTTACAACAAAGTGAATCAGTTGTACATATACATATGTTCCCATATCTCCTCCCTCTTGCGTCTCCCTCCCTCCCACCCTCCCTATCCCACCCCTCCAGGCGGTCACAAAGCACCGAGCTGATCTCCCTGTGCTAAGCGGCTATGTTCCTGGATTTTATTGGGCACTTGTTCCTGGTGTGCAGGTGGATCAGTATAAAGGTACAGGGTAAGTTACAGACACAAGGAATTGTGAGTCTGTACAGTTATGGCCACAGGTGCATACCTACTGAGTGCTCCATTTTGTTATACCATTGGAACAGCCAGAGAAGTCCAGGACCCCAGCTCATCTCACCACCTGCTCCATTCCCACCCTGGTCCATCAACTCTCTCCTATGTTAACATGTCTGCCTCCTAACTAGCCTCCCTGTTCCTACACTTATTCCCTTACAATCTCTTCTTAACACAGCAGCAGAAGGCTCTCCCTAAAACATGAGTCAGATTGCATTATTCCTCCACGCAAACCCTCCATTATCTCCTCCCCTTATCATTCAGTCCTTACAATGGCCTGCAAGGCCCAAAGGATCTGGCCCTGTGACCTTGCTGACCACACCTGTCATTTCCCCCCTCACTGACTCCCCACCAGGGACACCACCAGCGACACTGGCCTCCATCCTCTTCATAGACTTACCAGACCCCCTCTCTGTGCTCACATGTTACCTTCTCAGTGGCATGGCCCCTGTTCACTCTAGTTTTGTTAGGCCTGCCCCCCGCTCCAGCCCTGAACTCCTCATCCCCCTTCTCTGGCTGACCTTTTGGCAATTATCACCTTCCAACACACTTCATAAAATCCTTATGTGTTTCATGTACTGTCAGCCTCCACAGGCCTAAGCTCCACAAACAGAGGACTTCGACTTCTGTTTACTGAAGCAACTCAAGTCAAGACCGTGTCCAACATATTGTAGGAACTCAAATAAATATTTTTCCAGCGAATGTTAAAAGCAAAGCAACATGTTTGACCATGGATAAATGGAGCAGATGCTACAACAAAAAACCCCACCATGGTTCAGGTCATTCAGAGGACGTACCAAATGCAATGCAGTTGGAGGTAAGAATACATAAACACACATATCAGGTGTGCTTGGGAATTTCACAGTTTTCATTTTAAGAATTATATATGAGCCATTGTGGGTAACAGTCTGTCATACAAATGAGATATGTTGTAAAAAATCCTAAACTGAGTTATATTTAAAATGGGTTTTTAAATGAATCTTTAAATATTAATATGGGATATGAATATTTGAAATTCATTCTTTTTCAGAAAGTAGAGTTAATCTTGAGACTAGCATACTTTTTAAAACCTTTTGCTAGCTAGATTTGCAAAGCACCACCATCAAAGCTCCAGATAGTCCGCGAACCACACCAGTCTAATTAATGGCTGTTTGTTTTATTAACTTAGTTTCTTTGCTTAAAGTTCTGGAGGATATCTAGGGGACTCATTCAGTTAAAAATCTGGTTATTCTCAGGATTTCAAAGCCTTTCCCTTCTCACTAAAGCATAAATATGTGTTATATCATTAGCAAACATTTTTCAATACCTTTACCAATGAAATTAAAATACCTTCTATTGAAATTCCAAGTAAATTTCATCTTGCCTTCTCTGACACCCAGAGTAATATATGTGGCCTGTTTCTTTAGCAAATGACTGGGGGGTCTACTTCCAGCTTATTTATATTTTCATCTCTGTTTACTGGGATTGTGGCTTGATAGATGTCCTTCACAGTTAAATTTTATATTTTCCTAACTCAATAGATAAAATGAACTAAAGTTCTTTGCTTCTTGATTTTGAAAGGAAAATCTTTTCAAGTGATCCTCTTTCATATGGATGTTGGACAAAAAGATAAGTAAACAAATAAATTAAAATAAGACCCAAGAAAAAATAAACACAATGCCCTTTTACCTTAAGAAATACACATGACGCTAACAGATTGACCCGTTGTAAATGTTGGAACCATGGTTCTGTACAGGCAACAACCAAGTGACTTAATTAAGTGACGTTTGTCACTGGGTGATGGAGAAGAGGTTACTGAACCTTTGACAAGTTTTTGTTTTTTTCTGGTTTTTACAGTAAATGTGTTATATTTTAGCTGCACAAATATTCACAATGGCTTTTGAATGCGACATAATAGCATAACCAATATTTATAATATTGTTTTTATGGCCCAAGGATGGCAGCAAGTCTCTGCCCCTGATCTTCTGTCTGGACTGCCCATGATCAGAAGATAAAGTTGGGGATGTGTGGGCCCTTCCCCTGCACTGGGGTTGCTCCTAATTCAGATGCCATTTACTTTCATGCTCTAACTCCTTGTCAAAACTTGCTCTTTAATAATGTAAACCCATATTTGGAATAAATGATTAATAACAGATTAAAGGGGTTTCCACAAGGGTAGGTTTAGAATATCAACCAGCAGGAATATTTTAAATGTTTGGAACTTGAGAACATCAGTTAAGAGGTAAGAAAGGATTAGTGGGTCTCTTAGGACCTGTATAATATCTCTGAAATCATATCATAGAGGTTGCCACCTCATTCTTCCTCAAATTTGGTGCCTCAGGCCAGGTGATGGTTGATGATGAAAAGCACAGCTCTTGCAGTAACGCTTAGAAAGAAGCCTTTCGAGAATGTCTGTCTTCTGCCCTACCCATACTTGATTACGCCTAAAATCCAATGGCTTTTCACTTCCAGCAATTATTCCTTGCAAGCACCTCTGGGCCCAGGGCCTCCACCATGGCAAGATCAGGCTCACCCTCTATCTGGTAACAGGTACTGCTGGATGCCTATTTCTGACCCCTTGGATTCATGACCTCTGGCCACCCTAACTATCTCCATTTCCCATACCTGCTGCCTCCATCCTTGAGTTTCTGATATCCTGGGCTCCTCTACCCCTCTGGGCCTGCAGTGCTCAGTACTGAGTTTTCCCAGCCTTCCAGTTCCAGTCTATGCCCAAGCTACCGGAAGGGGGACAGGTGACAAGGTGAGATTCTGGTTTGCCTATCCATGGCTCAGTGAGCAGGATGTAATGCCTACATTTACAAGGGAAGAAAGTGTAACAATAAGACAGTACCTCACAGGGCATATTTTTATATTCTACTAAAACTAAAGGTTTTGCTAGAAACCAAGGGACAATAAATTTCAATAATCTTAAGAGTAATAGAGTATTGACTACCTGCAAGATACTATGCTAAGTATTTAACTAGATCAAGTAACTTAATTCCTTTGCCTTT
Source organism: Aethalodelphis obliquidens (assembly GCF_003676395.1). Lineage (NCBI taxonomy): Eukaryota > Metazoa > Chordata > Mammalia > Artiodactyla > Delphinidae > Aethalodelphis > Aethalodelphis obliquidens. Next base: position 5,488,643 of record NW_020837947.1, read on the forward strand.
CAAGGTGAGGACCATTCTCCCATTTAGCAGATGAGGACACTGAGACTCAAGAAAGGCTAAGCCCAAGGTCACACTGCTAATGAGGAGCAGAAATGAGATTTGAGCCCAAGTCTGACAGCAGAAACTGCCTTTGAATCACTGCTTCTTATGTCTGTTTTTTTACCTTTCACTGCAAAAAGGTTAAATAGTTGTATTTCTAAAAGCATCATTGGAGATCCACCCAAAATCTACATTAAAAATTTAATAAAGGGGCTTCCCTGGTGGCGCAGTGGTTGGGAGTCCGCCTGCCGATGCAGGGGACACGGGTTCGTGCCCCGGTCTGGGAGGATCCCACATGCCGCGGAGCGGCTGGGCCCATGAGCCATGGCCGCTGAGCCTGTGCGTCTGGAGCCTGTGCTCCACAATGGGAGAGGCCCGCGTACCGCAAAAAAAAAAAAAAAAAAATTAATAAACCTCTACTGGTGAAATAAAGAAGAAAACTAATTTAAACAACTTGGATAGCTATTAAGAGTTAAGCTGTGTTTCCATAGTACCTTAGAATGTGACATTATTTAGAATTAGCCTTTGCAGATGTAGTGAAGTCAAGATGAGGTCATGAGGGTAGGTCCTAAACCGATATGACTGGTGTCCTTATAAAAAGGGGACATTTCGATACAGAGATGGACACACTTAGAAGGAGGACTATATGAAGAGACTCAGGGAGAATGCCACGTGAAGACTGGAGAGGTGCTGCCAGAAGCCACAGAATGTCTGGGGCCACCAGACGCTGGAAAAGGCCAGGAAGGATCCTCCCCTAAGGGTTTCAGAGGGAGCATGGCCCTGCTAATATATTAATTTCTGGAGACTTCTGGCCTCCAGAGCTGTGAGACAATAAACTTCTGTTGTTCAAGCTGCACAGTCTGCAGTACTTTGTTACAGCAGCCCTAGGAAACTAACATAATAACATTGGATTGACTGAAGACATTTTATATTAACAACCTGGTAAAGGGGGACAATGCTGTTTATTGATGTGAAGCTGATTAAGAGTAATTTGACAATTTAGGGTGGTTAAAAGGAAAATATCACAAAACACTTACAAGAACATGCTGATAAAAGAGATTGATCCCTACCTGCTGGAAATCTGGTGCTGAACACATCATGATGCAACCCCATAACTGGTGTCTAGGGTCTCTGCCTTTCTCTAAAACCTGATGCTATTTTCTTTGATTCTCAGTACGCACTAGGTAAATATTTCTGGCTATTCCACTGGCGTTGCCTTCCACTTTGTCTTAAGCTTTAACGTGAGACATAGATGGTTTGAATAGTGGACTAAGCTGGAGCCACAGTGCATGCTGGCACTGTGCTCGTAGCAAAGGGAAAAGAGCAGGAGAGAGAAGCCTTGATGTCTCCCAGGGTTCCTCTGCCTCCTCATGAACCTGAGTATCTACACAAACCGTGCTGTCACCAACCGGGCAGAAAGAAGGCCTGGAAAGCAATGGAAGCAGTAGAGATCACGGGCAGAATGGAAAGCCTCGGGGTGTGGTTCAGCCTAGACCTCACATGTGCATTTCCAAGACTGTTAACTCTACCTCTGCTCCAACTAGAATGAGAAGGATGTTTTGCAGTGAATCTTGGAACTTTGTGACAGGCTCAGTGTCATAAATAAATAACACATCATTTCTAAGTATTCCCAGAAAATACAAATGGAATATTAAAACAGATTTCTAGACTGCCAAGGGAATTTGAAATACTTTCCCTTTTTTCCTGTTTATGAACCCCCATCCATCTTACCCACCCAGCCAACTATCCATTTTGCTTTTACTTGCTGCTTTTCTCTCTCTCTGGAAAGGCTTTCTTTCCTTTAAGTGTCAGTAACTACAGGCAATGTCAAAATAATTTAATTTTTAAACCAAATGGAAACGGAACAAGGATTACTGGTTATGTTTACACAAAGGCTGATATATTTCTAATGACCCAGCAGTAGCAGATGCTGTTGGTCTCCAGTTGATTTGTCGTGATGGGTAAATTACCAGTTTTTGCTAGTGTTATCAGTTAGAATATCAGGTTAATCCTTAACATATGAAATGGCAAAACCAGCTATGACATGAGGAGTCAACAATTATCTCTACAAAGTACCATAAGAACCAATTTGCAGGGTTAGGGTAAAAAAATACTTACTAAAACACTGCATTTATTTGATTTCTCTTTCTATCTTCCTATCCTCACCTGTAAGCTACTTGACAAGAGGTTTCTTTTTTAATTTCTTTTTTTTGACATGAGATTTTTATTCACCCATACGGTTTCATTCATTTCAGCACAATGCCTAATACATAGGCTTCAAAAATTGTTGAGATAATAAATGAATGCTAATAAGGTGTGAAGAAAATCACTCCAGATTAATTAGTGGGAAACGTTACGTAGCACCGAATGCCAGAAACACTGCTATAATGATCTAGTGTTTGAGGCTAAAAGTTTGCACAATTATAGAAATAACGTTTAACTATTTTGGGTGATCAATTCTAAATTGAGAAACTCAGGGTTATTCAAAAAATAAGGACATTTTGTAGTGTTTTTTTTCCAGTTTATAAGTTTAAGAAAGGGAAGATTAAGATAAATGTATACATATTACCTATATTTCTCATGTTAAACATGAAAGCCAGAAATTTTAAAATACTAGCTTTATCAGTGTGACAACTTAATAACCAAGCCATCACCCTCTTTCTAATGCAACTGAAAATTAATTTAAAATACATCACGATAGTACGTACTGCTGTGAGATGTTTAGTACCAACACATGCGAAAGAAACCCTTAATCCCTAACTTGTGAGATTATACTATAACATACAATAGGAATGCACACTTTGTAAAGATGAAAGTTACTTTTTAATACACTTATCCACAGGAAAAGCAATTATTAGTTACATTGTTTTAGTTACTTTTTTACTTTAGTTACTTTTCAATTAGTAAATTAAAATTATGTGAAAAATATTGATGTTATGGCTATTTAGTTCTATATTCAAATTTTTTCAAATAAAATTGGTATTCTATAGTAATATTTCACCTTTATTGACATTTATTATTAATAGAAGTTTTAAGGGTAGCATCAAAAAGTTCATATATTATTTTCAATTTCCCATTTTCGGCCTGTGTGTAGTAGCAAAACAAACCCACAGCCTATCTATGCACCATAAAGTCTACAGTTAGTGAAAAAAGTGAGTTTATGTTTGAGAATAGAATATGCCATCATTCTTTCCTGTTTAATCGTGGATGATTGACATCTGGTAGTGGAACAATAACGGAGAGAGAGAGGCTCAGAGAGAGAGAAAGCTCTGTCAGTCAAGTACTATTGCAGTTCTAGACAGTTCCAGAGAAAAATCACCACTATCTGATATTTTAGCTTGACAGTTAGTCAGAGAATAATCTCAAGGTCATTTAAGCCCTAACATTCTTGGGAGCAATTTACCGTAAATTTTCTATTTTTCCAGATAAAAGTTTTATGTTGCCTTTCAGGAAAAAAGTTCATTTTATTTAGAAATATTTTATTTTATTATCTTTTAAATTATTTTTCTTCCACTGACTCATCTACATACTGTACACTCAAAAGAAACTCCTTCTATATCATTTAATGAATTTAATTAAGCCTGAAAATTGTGAGTAGATGTCATTCTGTGAGAGCTTAATAAGAATTCTAAAATATTAAAGGAATACTGATTGCTAAAACTATACTTTTAATTTTTATTTCTGTTGGAGCCCTCCTTAACTACTGTTATGACAGAGCCCAAAAGGCAATAAACACAACTGACTAAGTACAGGTTATAAAGAAAGTATATTTTCAATGCAGTTATGACATTCCCAGTTGTTTAAATTAAAGAAGAAAAGTCCATTGAAACCCTAGGTTTCATCACTTTAAAATATTTTTTTTAAATGGCCAAATAGCAGGTAAATAAATGCAATGAATTTTTGGATGCCAAACAATGCACGTGGACTGCAGCCATAGGAATATTCTTACGTATTTGAAATACAGACATTAACACTGCAAGAGACAAATTATTTAGCAAGAAAAATTCACATATTTATCAGTAGATATAATATCACACAAAAAAAGCCGAAGCTAGAGGCAGCCCCAGAGAAGCAAATAGATCATTCCGTGCAGTTGGAGCTGCACAACCTGATTCAGAGATGACCCCAGCAGCAGAGCTGGAAGCCATCCTCTATCTAGTCGCAGGCTGAGGATGGTGCACGTTAGTTAACATGCCCCTGTCGTGTAACTGGGCCCTTACTAAACAGGGCTATCTCCTTTAAAGATGCGATACAATTTAGTGCGGTTGTTAGTTCAGTTCTAGGACTCTCCTGAGCCAAGACTATCAATCACACCGAACGGTGGAATTATTCATACAGCTCAGTATTCTGGACTGCTGTTCACAAGAGACTGGGGAGATACGATCAAGCTCATTTAATTTAGACTTGAGGCTGGACGTTAACTTCACTCCCTGCGGAACAGAACTATTTATCTGTTGAACCACCCAAATTCCTTAGGTTTTGTTAAAGTGGTTTCTGATGGAAGATTCTTTTAGGATATTTTGCATTAAGGAGGAGAGGGTTATATTATGAAAATTCAGTGAGCTGTATAGCAGCCAAGGATTCCCAAGTTTGAATACTTGAGCTGCTGAGAGCAAACGACTGGATATAAATAAGTTCAAACCATTTAATGACCTATAACAAAAGTGTACTGTGTAGAATTTTTTTAGTTATATTTTTCCGTTAGTACTGTCTTATAATTAGAGACTAGGTTAGTAACTAAATAAGCAATTTCTTACAACCTACAGAGAGACGAGCTAATTTATCAGAAAACGAATCTCCATCTTTAATGATTCTCAGAAGCACAGGGAAAACAGATTATTACGCATATCTTGTCAGGTTCAGCTATGGGGGAGCTACTGACACTTTTGTTTAATGACGGATCTCATTTCTATGCTTGTGAAATGCACGGAGCATTTCTCTCCTAGGATTTATCAGCAGAACCCGGAAAGCAAAAGAAAACTTTTGAGTCTCAAAGCAAAGATGATGGGGTTAAGGCCAGGAAAGCTACTTGGCTATTAGAGCAACCTCTCCAGGTCTCTTGCTAGCTCTCCTCACACTGGGGAGGCTAAAACAAGGGCAAAAAGCTAAACTGACTTGTTTTTTAAAAACCATCAGCTGAAAGAATACTGAAATTTTTATCTCTGGAATGCTTACAATCCCATAACTGATAACCTGGGGTTAAATAAAAAGAAATTAGAATATAAATAAATGCCACCCAACTTATACGAGAAGTGCATACCATCAACCATCACTGTTACTTGTAATAGTTTCTCTTTAAGAGGACAACATTTTTCATCTCATCTATTCAGGGAAAAATTAAACATGCCATCTGTTTCAGCTGGTATTTTTTCCCATATCAATTTAAAAGCTGTATTTCAGACTCCCAACATTTGTTTACTTGTTTTCCCTAAGAGCTAGAACAAGTTTCCTCATTTTCACCAATGGCGTGCTGTCCTCACTCTGTCTGGGTTCTTCTTTTTGCCTATCAGCCCTTTCCACACTGAAAGGGTTTTTTGAGTGCTCATATTAAATTCCTTCCCATATGTATTTTACAAGTTTAAAAAATCAGTTTGGATTGAACCCAGGAATAATGAGATATTCATAGTATTTTTTTCTTCATTCACAGAGATCAAATAGATTGGAAAAGGTTGATGTGTTTTAAATAATGAAAACATTTTTGAATAATGAACATATTTCCAAACCCAGCATATATATATATTTTTTTTTTTTTTTTTTTTTTTTTTTTTTTGT